>NC_089725.1:25633595-25946540 GCF_035083965.1 Branchiostoma lanceolatum | reverse complement strand
CCTGGTGCCTACTAATCCCTTCAACAGAGCAGGAAAGTGGATGGATCATCGCTCCTCTGAGCTTGAAATAGAAATCCCTTCAGTAACTCTGTTCACAAAGTTTATAACATATCCGTTGAACTCAATAAGCTGCCATAGCGTGGTTGTCAACAGTGTACCCGACAGCCACATAGAAGATAGCTGTCATCGTGCTGTAGATATGGATGATTACGAAGTAGATACGAATAGATCTACTACTAGAAAAGTCATGACAATGGACCTATCATCAACCCGACCTCCAACTCACACACATATACACACATGGTTAGTCTCAGTACTGTCTGTGGGACAGAGAGCTTTTCCAGATGCACCAAGCTATCCTTAAATGCTGCTAAACGGGACAGGCCGATATCGACGGAGACCTAGATAACAGCCCAACACAAATCCTTTCTATCGAGGACGTTCCGGAATCTCCAAGCAGATGTTTGGATGCAATATTGCAACGTTTTCTGACTGCCGGTCTTTCCTAAATCAGTGTCAGCTACCCACAAGGCCACAGCACTGCTATCAGGGAGGCCCAGCAGTCAGAAAATGTCACGATCTTCCTCTCAAACATCTGCTTGGTGACTAGACATACGCGTTCTGACGCTTGTGGGGAAGTCAGCGTTATGTCGGGTGTACGCTGATCGAGCACCTCCTCTTCTCTGACTTCTGTGTTCTCTCAATTAGAATGCGATTCAAAAAGTGTGCGTGCAGCTGTTGACAGGTATACCGGGCACTTTATCTTGTCACTCCCTTTAAGTGTGAGAGGAAGATAACCAGTCATATAAACCAGTCATATACATATACATGCACTATACAGTATTTGACAAACATCACATTCCTAGGGGATGAAGGAAGTCAGCTTGACTAAAGAAAACCTCGCCAGGTATCTATCGATTACCCAGTTTCAGAACGTACGTCCGGATACATCTTTCGGACAGAACGTTTGAAAGTTCAGTAATACACTAGCACAGTGTATAGCGAGGTCCATCATGCTCGGGTATTTTGATTCCCCAAACTCTGATGATGGGATGTCCCTCTGTCTCAACTAGTAGCAGCCTCACAGTTGAGCTCCTGGTTACAATCAGTTGCTAACTGCATGGGAGACCCTGGTTCAATCCTGGGCAGGACATCTCGGTTGGGGCTGTACCCATCTTTAGGAAGAGACGTAAAATGGGGATCCCGTGTTCGAGGCGGTGCCTCGAGGACGTTAAAGGGGAAGGGCTAGCAACCCCAAAAGATATACCCTGTCACTGAAACAGCAAGGAAACTTACTGCGCTATTTGCCACTAGGCAGTGTAACAGTTTGAATGAAAGACCGAACGACCTCTGATGATGAATCGGCCAGACTCGCCCGCTGTCGTCAGGCCAGTAGGTTATCGTTTAATCAAGGATTTGATGCATCATTTCAGTTGTCAGCGGGGTCGCACTCCCCTGATCCCGTAATCCTCACCATTCGGGACGAATTCTACTCATTCAATTCACGCATTGAGTTATTGGAACAACCGCCATCTTCATTTTTAGAGCAAGTATTAGAGTCATCACTCAGCGTGGAAAGTTGTAAATAGACCTGATCATTTTGCACATACATGTACCAACGATTTGACATCAATAGACATTACTGATGCCGTCGTGGAGATCAACCAATCGGAAAGCCAATTCTGGCAATCGGTGGGTGATTTTCCAGGGATGCAATAGACCCATTGCCCTGCCCACCTTGGTAAAAACGTAGCCAGGTAAAAAACGTAGAAGACCGTAGAGGGCTATTTTGACGGACAGACAGGTCCGATCCATCTGTGAGGATTAGCGACGAGAAAGTGCTTCAAGCGGTCAGATCACATCTACTGTCGGAGCCGGAGGACACCGCCCTTACTTGGAGTTCTGCGGGACGGTCGTTTCCTCTGGGAGGTGGAGACAATCTGGTCGTCCCGCTCCGGCATGCTAGAAATGTCTGTCCGACAAACCTCTGAGCCGCGCGCAACGCTTGGAATACATGGAATCAGGAGTGAATGACCTCGATTAATATAACAAGCAGCACGCGAGTGACGTGACAAAATGGGAGTGATTCACGACTGCAGTACAGTGCGGTGACGCAGTCTGAGAGAGTCAAACCTGATACCACTGGTAGGGCACGGTCCTGCGGTCCATGAAACTCTAGTCTACGCTCTAAGTACTGTGGGAATTACGGTTCAGTTACTGGTGTTATGTCATACTTGGTTTCTGCTTTTTGTCTCCCGTCCTGTACTTGCCACGCGAAAAGCCCTGCCTGACTCAGAACGCCGCCGACTCGCTCGCTCTCTCCCTAGGGCTGCCAACCGGCGACGTCTTTAACTTACGACGTCATGTGATGCATGAAAGACTGGCAAACCAGCTCAGCTGCCTGTCACTGGCGCGAAAACGTGCGCGTGCGAGGCCCGCAGTTGCCTGCCTGTTGAATATAATCATGCCGGTGATGCATTCTGCCCTGCTGAACAAAAGGCCATCCGGCGTACGCAGAACGACGGGAAGCTTGCTAATGACGCACCACTAGCGTACATCCCCGTGTCGGGTTCTTATACGCGTGTGTACTGCACCAGAGAGGAGCAGTGGATTGCTTTAACAGCGACCATGAACCAGCCTATCGAGTTCGTTGGCGTGGCTCTAGGCATCCTGGTGACGGTGTTGGGGACGGTGGGGAACATCGCCACGATAGCAACCATCACGTCCAACAGGAAACTCCTGACGGTGTCCACCGCCTTTATCGTCAACCTGAGCGTAGCGGACCTGTTGTACTCGGCCGTGCTGCAACCCATCACCGTCCACTCCTACATCTCGGGCCGGTGGGAGTTCGGGCCCGTGTTCTGCAGCGTCTTTGGCTACGTGCTCTTCCTACTGTTCGGCGTGTCGGAGCTGACCCTGTGTGCCGTGGCATTAAACAGGTGCGCATTCCACGTCTTGTGAACTGTCCTGTTGCCGTTATTGCCCCCTCCGTTACTACAGAGTGTGTTGAGCCCTTAGTCCCCCTTGATGTGTTTGAGTGTGTTTTGATGTAGGCCATCTGGCGTGATCGGACAACAGCAGCGGTGACAACGAATTACACGTCCTGTTTTATCAAAACAGTGGAGTTAGCTATAATAGCTCAGGGATATTTTGAGATATTTACTCTGAAAAATCATTTCGTTGAGCAAATTTTAATCCTACAGTTCAATGCAATATTTACAGCTGAAATGCTTCATTAAGAACCAAAAATAACCAATTTCCAACGCCTGTCAAACTGAGAAAAGATCATATAGGTGGCAATATTGTGTATCAAACCATACAGGCATTGAACTACAGCAACCCCTGTTCGCCTTAAAGCAATGTATTCCTCACTACAGACAAATTTACAGATTGTCAGGAAACCTTGCAGCTTTTTTCTTGACGTCACAATACAGCAATGAAAATTCGCAGACATCCTGACATGACAGAGACTAATCATAACTGTGGCACGATATCAGAATCCCTCCGTACCGCCGGCAATTTCACTTATGCGAGTGTTGACGTCCAGATAATTCTGCGAGGTGCAGTAAACATGGCATTATATGTGGGTTGCCCAGTATACGCAATAACTGGCTTCTGAAGCTTTGGATTTGTTGCATGCTTCTATCTTTCGACTTTTCAGGATCAGTCTGTTATGTTCAATCACAGTGTAAGGGGATAAATGAGTAATCCGGTTTGAAACAAACACACCTAGCTCAGAAACGAGAGAGGCTTTGTAGTCAACCCTTTTAGAAATCTTATGTACCAACCTATGGCGTGTGTAAATGTCTTTGCGAAGTCTCCTATTACAGCCTTTATCTTCGAGAAATACGACAGCTGAAAGGGACCAACCAATTAAACAACCGCGGGGATTGTACGTGTTTGTATGGCCTCTGTGTTGTTTGCACTTTTACAAAGAACCTAACCTTTACTTCACACCCTTTGTGTCAACAGGTACTTCCTGATCGTTCATCCGAGTAAGTACAGATCCATTTACAACAGGACCGGTGCGGCTGTCATGATCGGAGTGTCCTGGCTGCTCCCGGCTCTCTCCCTCCTCCCCCCGGCTATCGGCGTCTGGGGCCGCTTCACGTTCTTCGAGAAAGTCTCCACCTGTAGCTTCGACCGTGAGGTCAGCGCGTCGTTCACGACGGCGCTGTTTTCCGTTTATTGCATTGTCCCGACTATAGTCATGTGTTTCTCCTACGCGTGCATTCTCAGAACAGTGCGCACCAGCGCCAACAAGTTCAACAAGAAGAAGAGGGCGCCGAAAAGGGGCCAAAAGAACAGCAACGCGTTCTCGGAAGCGTCTGAACTAAATAGTTTAAGTGAAGGCACAACCACCGTCAAGGCGAACGGCAAGAAACCGTCCGATGTGAAAATCTCCGTAGATCTGGAGATGGATGACGTGTTTACAGTGGCGGGAAGCGACTCCACCGGAGGCATGAAGAGATGCACAGGTTCATCACCTTCATCCAAACAGAAACAGACTGACAGGAACAGCAACTCAAATCCCGAGTTAGATAACGATCACTCCCCTAAAGAGAAGAAAAACATAGGAGCAAGAACCAGTAGTTTGATAACGATACCGAATTTGACGGCGAAGAAGAAAAAGGGTTCGCTGCATGGACGGTCTCCCAGGAGGCACAGTTTAGTCGTAGACCATTCCAGCGTCCGAGAAGTTTCGCCCTCACGGTTGGGCCGTGCGCGGACTTACTTCTCAGAGACAGACCACACAAGTAATCTTGACAGCGTCGGGGACGATCTGGCAGAGAACACGCAGAGCAACGAGCGCACAGACCCAGACAGCTCGGCGCGAAGGATCAGAGCCCAGAACAGAGTCAGCAGAAACGTCCGGCTGGCGAAGATGACGTTCGCCGTGTTCGTGGCTTTCTCCGTGTGCTTTCTGCCCTACATGGTGCTGAGCATCGTGGACAAGGCGAACTCCGGGGAGGTCTGGCTGTACAAACTGTGCGCCATGGTGGCGTGGTTGAACGCCTGCACCAACCCCATCATTTACTCCCTGATGAACAAGCAGCTGAGAAACGGCCTGTTCGTCATGCTCGGGAAGTGTAGAGACGTTCTGAGGAAAACAGTAACAGGGCAGGACTTCTAGGATAAAGTTCCTACAAGTAAGGGATAAACGACATTATACCATACAGTTGTAACTTGCCTCCCTAATCCACACTTATTGTCCGTTCATTCAGGTGTGTACAGCTGATAAAGTCGTCTGCACTCCTCGTACCCTACTCTCCAAGTCGAGGTCGCGACCTTCTTATCATATGCTCCGTTTTCTGTCCGCACCTCAGACAGAAAACAGGGCATATGATAAGAAGGTCATAATCTTTCCCACCAACCTCTGCTTGGAGAGTACTCATATCCCACCTTTTCGCATGCAGTTGTGACTTGACTACCGGTACACGTTATCTGCCCACGTTTGTAGACGTTCAATTTACTTAAAGTTAACAACTTTATTGTCTACGACTGTTCAATTCTCATGATAATAAACTAACATGGGAAACGGCCGATGTTGCTGGCAGCCCTGTAGAAACCCACCACAGCTGGCACAGGCTCCAACTCTGGACAATGTACGTGTATACAGAACATGTCAGTGGTTTTTAACAACGTTCGTCTGGCAAAGCAACTTTCAACCCGCGGCATAGCAACACCCATCTAGTTCACGTTACTTGACCACCCAATTATACTGCCCAAACATTCCCATTGCCTAGAAACTCTTGACCGGCCAAAAGAGTAAAATACCGACTTGAGGGCGATTTACCAGATAACGAAAATCGTAACACGCAATGAAGGGGTAACTTAAGGGCCTACGCGTACATGCACTTAGCGTAATTCCTTCGTTGCTATGGAAACCGTTGACAGCATCATTGCTACGTCATATCTCCCATTTTATACCAGGGACCTTCGAAATGATTGGTCTGTACAGAATGTAACTATTCAATTATAGTCTATTTATAACGTATGCACAAATGAAATGTATTGGCCTCTTTCCCGAAAAGGGGTCGTTGTAATGTGCCAGTTTTGTACAGAGAGTGTGTACTGTGCCTTGTGTACTATGAAATGTTTAAAATTGCAGCACCGTTTAACATCACCGCTGCTTCATTGTTAGGTTCAAGAACAGCTGACACATCTCCCGCCACTAGGGGTCAGAGGTCATGCAACAGCTTTGCTGACCTAAGCCCACGCCTAGATGTAATCAGTCTCAACCTCCCCCTTCCTATATTGGTATCTGGGGACTAATTTGTGTACGGGGAAACACAGCCGTTACCTCTAAACAGCACATCATCATTGATTCATGTCAGCCCCCGTTGAGTACATATACCAACACTATCAAGATGTATCTGGGTCATTCAGGGACTGCCCTTAACTGCTGTTAAGATACAGATGGTGTCTCCACTTGTGCGACTAGTGCTGCAATCATGACTGCTGGGTTGTAGGGTGTTTTTGAGTCTTCAGCAGTCAATCCTCCATTCAATTCATGTGTAATATCTTCTGGTTTGTAAACATCTGTGTTAGATATTAAAGCCAAAAATATTTACTCAAGCAACTGGATAAAATGTTATCCAGTTGCTTGAGTAACTATTTTTGGCTTATCTTACTACCTGGATGTCTGACCTTCATCGACGTCTGTGTTAGAGTTTTGGTGGTGTCTGTGAACGACTTGTCAAATGTGTAGTAAGCTTATTGAAAGAGTGACATATGTACTATAAATTGTGTAGAAACTTGCATTGAGAGAATGGCCACAAGGACAAATAAACCTGTGCACGTAAAAAACATTATCTCCAACAAGGCCAGCAAAATGAAAGGGACATTTGATTCATTAAAGCTTCTACCCAATGTAATTTAACAGGTGGCTGAGCTTGCATGTAAATCTGTACATCAGTAACGAATGGCTGAATTCTTACGTGGCTGTGTGCACCAGTGGCTTTATCACATGTATCTCTGTCTCCATTTCTCTAGTGTTATCAATGTAAATAATTTGTCGAGCCATGCTTAAATTTGCACCTTTCATCCATCTTGCTGTCATTTTCCAAGGGCACACGTTATCTTTGGCATCAGTTTTAATTTCAATGTAGTATTCATTGAACTGATGTGATTGTAATCTACGAGGGATTTTTCTGAGCCAGTGAGTCTGAGCTATCTGAAGGCTCATGCAACACTCAGCCCTTATCATCAATCCCCAGGGGGTACTCACTATGTATATTAGTGTTCTAAAAGTCTGAACAAGTGTCAAGGTGAAAATGCAGCTACGTTGTGAAGTTATCTGTGCTTCTTTGATGTTTACGTTTGGAGTACGTGTGGTAAAATACAAGTTGCCATCTCCTGTTTGCCTGTGTGTGGTTTTATTTGAAAGAGTTTTATACATGATGACTCAATACTGTTAAGACATAGGAAATGTTTGCTACACATATTGTACTGTGGTTGGGAAGTCAGTTACTGAAGTCATGTTCACAATATTTACTTCAAATTTCAAAACAATAAGTCACTCTATAGCCACTTTGTACTCTCCAAGCAGAGGTTAGGCTTCAGATTGTTTTGGATGTCTTTTAGGCATTTTTTGTCAGCCTTTATATTTTGTCAATTTTTCATTGTATACATTACCCATCTAAATTTGGCAATTGCGAATACAGACCAAGAAACCTGACTGACAAAATAGAAATGTTTAAAAAGACGTCCAAAACAAGACAGAGTCTAACCCCTGTTTTGAGAGTAGAAACTTGTTCCAGTCTTATTTTTGTAAAATTCTTTCCCAATTGGAATGTGCAGGACATAAAGACGTCACATTGGGGATGTCGATACAACCACAGCTGCTCATTTTCTCCCTTGTTGAGTACAACGTAGGAAAAACAAAGGAAGGAAGTGACTGAGACGTCAAGTCTAAAGCGCTGCAGCTGTGGAACTGCCTCAGAATAAATTTCTTCCTGATTCTGACATGATTTATCTGGACAAGGTCTACGTTAAGCGTAATGCCACTTGTATGAGAAAATAAGCTGCTTTCTGCATTGTTGTTTACATTTTTCACTTAAAACACAGACCTTAAGTGGTAAAGGCATACAATCAACCTGAAGGTTTCCCCCTCCAGATACTTGACAAAGTACAGGAAGATTTGACAAACATGTCTTAAAATGACACTTAACTACGATCTGCTCACAGCCATACAGCCTGACAATAGCATGTTTATAAAGATAACAAACAAGCTACTTTGACTGAGCTCTGATTAATGTTAACACACAAAAAGATCTGTACATCTCTGCCTGTTCCTTAAAACGCTATTTCTTGCGAAGTTGCAATCCCCTTCCCACCCATCGGTAATCCCACTGTCAGTGTACCCAACCAACTAATTACGTCCCCTTTACATTCCACACAATAAACTGTCAAAGTTTCGCTGTGCCAATCTCAGCACTTGTACCGCTGTCACAGTAAATCAAGTTCCCCTGGATGTGGTACGGCCTCCACGTGTGGTCTATTCATCAACACCCCAATTAGAACTTGAACTCCTTGTATTTCTTGGCAGCCTTGCCGCTGTCCTGCTGTGCCTTTTTGCGTTTCTGGAAATGAAAGACACGATCATTAAAGGCATTTGAAACAATAAATTATGTTATTGTACTATCAACTTGGTTTACATGTGCATGGATAATTTATTCTTGCTTTTACTATTGTTATTCTAGACTAGTCCATCGGAAGATGTATTGTGCCATGCCAGTAACAGCAAACAGGTGAAAAACTAATGAATTCTAGGCCTTCAGCTTATTTTTCAGAAAGCTGACTGTGACATATGTACAAAAAATCTGCTATATTTGTTGCCTTGAGAAGTCCACTTGACAATGACTTACAGCCGACTGTGACCTTGACATTCCACATCACAATGAAATATTTTGCGACCTACTGTAGTGTTACAAAGTAACCTCAGCAGAAATCTATCAGGAGATTTCTAGTTGTCTTTATCAAAGTCAGGAAGTGGGAATACCAGAAGATAAAAAGATACCTCATATATCAAATGAAGGTCACCATACCAAAGAATGAAATTCTGGCATTGAAAAGTGGAACACATGGGTCTTTGATTTTATAAATCATAAATTGTAACAGGACTTCTTTACTTCTGTTCTATTTCAATCCATCTCTGTTGTTCCTCTCTTCTCCCATACCACCCTTAATTTGTCCTGGGAATTACAAATGTACATTAATAATGCTAAATGAATTGATAAGCAAGACGTGCTTAGTCTGTGTTCCAATTACATCCCTCCCCCAGCACAATCAGTCTTATCTCCACAGGGTGGAGACATTTGTCTTACAGGCATTACTACATCACCTGATGCAGAAAGCCATCTCTTTTGTAGTCTAATTGACAAAAGTGGGAAGCCGTAACTCCATTTGGCCATTCTAAAATGACAAGCCACGCGATTACAGAAAAATTGGAACACAAAAAGGGGGATGAGGGAGCAGCTATCACATCATCTTATATCAATTTCTGCAACTAAATTCACACCACGTGTGAGATGAATATACAAAACTGTCAAGGCGCAAGTAAAATGGAAATCACAGTCCCATGCTCATGGGTTGTGCATTCATTTTCAGGTGAACCAGAAGCTGATACTAAATCTTTAATGCTTATTCCTGTTTATATATTTTTCCAATACTTATCATAATAATCATATATAGATCTGAATGAGAAAACATAAAAATGCAGAAGAAATTGTAACAACAGATGATGACAGGTCTATCAAAACTCAAACAAATACACTTCAATATGTTACAGGATGTAATCTCGTAAGATAATTTTAATGCTGATGTACTATTCATGCAGTCCATCTACTGAAAGGTGAAATCCTCAGAAAGCACTTTGTGCTGTCCACAATAATTTCATCTATCCTCCCTGGCCCTGGCCTACTTCTGGGTAGGAGGAAAATTACATCATAGCAATCATAAAACGGGGACACATCGCGATGAGGGGTCTCGCCAGACGAATTTGTAAAAATTTTATCACGTTTTCTTTTGGAATAACAACAAAATTCAATCTGTTGGCTAAGAGACAGAATAGGATATAAGATTACATCACCATATGCATCACTTTCTACGGTAAAAATAGGGAGGTGAGACAAGAACAGTCATTTGAGGAGTGGCACAAAAGCTTGTGTCCCTGTTATTGGTAAATTTTACATTCATTCTCCCATACAAAAAGATCAGAAATATAGAAATGAGTCTTAGAAATGAAACTGTCTAAATGTGGAAAATCAAAACAAAACTGTTACATATGTATCAAGACCCATCTCTTTAAATTTAATTAGAGGGGACACCTAAATGTATTCATTTCCATTAGCTCTATAATAGCATACTGAATCTGAATTAATTCTTTATTCATCAATCTTTAATTACTGGTTACAACACACTAGCAAGTCTTGACCAAGCTCAGTACCAATTATCAGTGAAACTTAACCTTCTCCCTGCTGCCTAACTCTGTAACCAATTGAGATGCTAAACAGTTCAGTGCACTAAAGGTTTTAAGAAACTGTGAAACAAATAACAAAACTAGGTTAAACCTGTCTTGCCACTGACCTGCTGTTTAGCACCGTGTTCTGCTACCATATAATTTATCAATCTTTCACTACTGATTACAAGACACTAGCAAGTCTTGACCAAGCTCAGTACCAACCATAAGGATCTGTGAAACAAAAAACAAACCAGCTGACACTGACCTTCTGTTTAGCGGCGTGTTCTGCTACCATGTCGCTCAGATCCTCCTTCTCCAGCTGACTCTGCTGCTCCTTCAGCTGCTGCTCATACCTGCAGGGAAACATCCATGTGAGTGGGCAGGTGTCAACAGGTGAGCCAACAGGTGTTTACAGGTAACCAAGCAGATGGAGGGATATTAGAGCAACTTCACAAATACAGGAAACTCAGAGAAGATAGTAAGCAAATCAGATAGACATACAGCAATCAGCATATGGATGGATGCACAGGAGTGCAGCTTGACAAATACAGGAAACTAAGAGAAGCAAGTAACTTAGATAGACACACAGGACTCAAACTGCCAACTGCATAAGCAACTTAGTGCAGGGAAAACTAAAGCTGTGAAAGGTAGTTGATGTCATGTGCTGGGTACAGAAGCACATGTGGATAAAATATGGCAAACAAAGAATGGAAATGGTTTTTAAGCAGGATCTAGTGTGATCTACAGGCCCTAAACTCTGCCATGGTGTAGGCAAAATCTGTTTGGTGCAGGAAATTTTGAATGTTGAAAAAAATACATGGTACAAGATACAACTTACAAGGGTAAACACAGGTAGCCAAATATCACATGTACACTACAGGGATGTGACAGGACTTACTTGGTCTGCATGGCCTGTGGGTCCAACTCCAGCTCACTGGGGTCCAGAGCAATCTCCACCCCGCCTGCCTCACCCAGGTCTGCCTTCTTACCTCCCGCTACAGCCTGCAGGGGGTGGGACAGATCAAGGAATGAGTTAATACCTAAATGTTACATTGGGTACAGCTACAGGTCTGGACCTGTCCCTGAACAATTAATCAAAGTAACCTGTGGTCTTCAATGATGACAGAAACATGAATTAACAGTTAACAGAACTTCAGGTATCTTATACAGAGACCCATGCTTCTGAAAGGATTTCAGATGGTGCAGATCCAAATGCCCATAAAATGTTTCCATCTTTTCATGCTCAATTTTCATCTTTGTGGTATGGTTAAGTATTGAATCTGAGGGAAGCACATACATTTCAAGACACCCATATGGCATGTATAATTCAGTAGCAAAAGCAACCTAACTAGATGTTAGCTGCAACAATCATTAAATCACCCAATTGAAAACACAGTAACTTGAAAAATATACCCATCGAAGCTAGTACATAAATTAAGCACTTTTGCAGTCCCTATAAAATAAATCTCTAAAACGCCCAGTTTTGTGGCATATCAAGTAATCGTAAATATCTGGTGCATTATCTTCTTTCAAATAACCCATTCCATGATAAAGCTCTAAAAGCGTATCCCTTTATTTTTGACTCACAGCTATGTCGTACACGTGTGTGGAACCCATCATCGCCCCGGCAACAGGACCGCCCTTCTTCTCCGGCAGCACGGTGTAGAGGGTGGGCGTCTCTCCCCTACAGACACGGAAACTCTCAAACTCAGTCAACAGGAAAATTAACAGATCTTATCTAAGATGAATCATTAATCATTACTTGTGACACTGACAAATCTCCAAACTTCAATTTAACTATATATGATACTCTGGAGTTCCATCAAAGCTAGTAAATCTTGTTACACAAATCTTATATAATAACTAAAGAGTGTTTCAATAGCCAACTATTCGCAGATCTGATTCTGAAATGATTCCCACTTTAGATCGAGCTTGAAAATAAAAGGGGGTTAATAACTATTGCATGTACTATAAATCTATGTATATGATATTCTAAAATTCTAGGTAGTAAATCCTGTCATCTAGGTTTTATCTGAGAGTGCTATATTTCCACGGCTAACCATCAGCATATCTGATTCTGAAATGATTTCCAATTAAGATTTGTCAACTTGAAGATAAAACTTAAAAGGGACTTAATAACTACTGCATGTACTATAATTCATAGGTAAAGCAATTAAAACATATTTGATATTCTGACATAGCCAGTAAATGCTGTCATCAAGGATTTATACGATAGTGCCATGTTTCTATGGCTAACCATCAGCAGATCTGATTCTGAAATAATTTCCACTGAAGATTTGCATCAACTTGAAAATAAAAGGGGATTAATAACTACTGCTATAATTCAGAGGAAAAGCAATTAAAATAAATAGGATATTCTGCAATTCCACCATAGCTAGTTAATCTTCGCATCAAAGTTTTATAACAAAGCCCCAATAAACGTGCTTCCATGGCCAAACATAAGTAGATCTGATTCTGAAGTAATTTCAACCCAGAAGATTTGTGTCAAGTGAAAAATAAAAGGGAATTAATAACTCCTGCGTTCCTATTTCTAACTATTGACAGCCAGAGCCAAATGGGACTACACCAGTATAAGGGCATTCTGATGACATTCACTTTTATACTACTAATAAAACAGATTGGTGCCTTAAGAAGGAAATTGATCCTTTCAAATATGATTGAAACTTTCAATTGTACTCAAACTTTTGATTGTTGAGAGCCTGTAAAAACTTCAAGGTTAGATATATTATCATCCATCAAATGGTTTTAAATCTACAGCTAAATTTTTCTGAGACAACTTCTGACTCACCCCTCCATGGCGTCCTCTATTCTCTTCTTCCTGAGTTCGATCATGTCTGGAGTCTCCATGCCGGTGGGGATGGACGTTGTGCCACTCGGAGTGATCAGGCCACTGTAATAACAACAACAAGACAAGGGCAGTCAGACAATCATTAGAGAAAGGGGTTAAGAAAAGCTCTAAGTTCAAGCAAAGCAGGTTTCACAAGTCAACAGAAACAAACAATGCTATCATTTCTCAATAGCATTATCCCAAATCCTTTCCCTGCTGCTGCCCAGTTGAAGAGGCTGCCACACGTGATTTATAAATATTTTTCGTTTTAACACTTTTCGTCTTGCACTGGATGTTCTGTCTATTCATACCACCACGCCATTTTCTTCCAGGGCGCGATGCTCCAATTTAAGGCAGCATTTGGTGGCCAGTATAGAATAGAGACCCCATAACAGACATATCTGGTGCCATATGTACACATCCCTGGGGGAAAGGTTGATGTGGTAATAGACACAGATGAACAATGAATGTCTGAAGTGTCTTACCCCTCTCCAGGTGTGATGAGCCCGGACCTGTCAGGCTCCTCCTCAGACTCCTCTTCTGACTCCTCCTCAGATTCTGACTCCTCAGACTCTGACTCCAGCTCCCCCCACAGCCCTCTCTCCACAGGCTCCTCCTCCACTTGAGTCTTTACAAACATTATCAAGGCATGAGATATGCTTTGCTACTATTTGTTGAACAACAGCTTACTTCTAAGATTTAGTATGATATATGTACTGATAATTTCTAACATTACTGAAGACAGTTGAAGTCAATGTAGGATAGAATATTGGTCTGAACTAGTGATAATTGATAATTGAAAATGATAATTGATACCTAAAATTACATCTTAAGTTGACTCCAAGTTGAATGACTCCTACCTGGAAGTCTGCAGCATTAGTACCGAACACATCCCCATAGAGGGGTTTCCCTGTCTCATCAACAGGGGGCTTCCCCCAGCCTCCAGCATGGTAACCAAAGGAACAGTTCTGTGGAGATAGTGGGGGAAAAATGGTCACTCACAGAATGGAGCATAGCATCAACAACTGTAAAGCCAGTGTCACACAGCAGGAAATAGTTCCTCTAACGAGTCTGCCTCTAACCTTCGCCGATCAACAAATTTGGCTGAAGGTCGTTGACAGGGTGACACCAGCTTAAACCAGACAGTCGTCTAATTTCAACAAATCAACCTAACTGATACTGCCCACATCAATATGTCAGAAGTTAAAGCTGTAATGTAATAATCATTTTACTTTGAAAGAAATTCCAGATGTGATGTGATGTAACAAAATAAAACCCTGAAGCTACAATATTAATAAGACTTGCTGGAAACTTTGTTACCTTACAATGCAACAAAAGTTACATACAAAAAGTTACATGATACTATAGAAGTTCTTACCTCTGGGATGGGTGCATTAAGTCCCGGTATTTTTAAGTTAGGATAAGATGGAGGGGGGCCGTATCTCTGCATGGCAATCAACCATGGTGGGGGGTACTTGTTGGCATTCTGGAAAAATGGAAAAAGAATGTCAACAAATAGCAGTCAACAAATGCAGAAAGGGGTATGTTACAGGATGCCAAATTCAGGTTTGCACTTTACATGCAGTTTCAGAAAAACTCTTTCCGATCTTTAAACTGAGTTTGAAACCATCCTGTTGGCTCATACGAGGACGATGCTCTGCAAGTGGTACCGTAATGGAGCAAATCTACAGTAAAAACGAAATGAAATTGTCACAATCCTTCAGTTTGCACAAGACAGTATTTAATGCCATAAGTGAACTGTTGAAAGTTGAATGTTGCATCAAAGGAGCAAAACTTACAGGTCCTACGGGCATGCCTAAGGCAATCCTGAGCTCATCTGACAAGTCTCCTGGCTTCTTCTCCTTCAGTCTGGTCTCAAACTCCTTACCCTGAAAATAGTAGGAACATTCATCTATCTAGTATGTGATACACAATACATACAAAGGGTCGATAGTGGTAAGTATATTACATGTTTGCCACAACCACTTTGAAAATTAGCAGATCAATTTTGTATGACTACAACATGACCATTTATCAAATACAAAAAAAAAGAAAAATTGGAGCACATTCATGTTGTCAACTGAATGCTATCATAAATCAACACGAGCATCCATGAAATAATGCTAGAAACATAAGAGAAATTCATGATGATACAGAAGTTACTTAAGCAACTGGATCGATTTTGTAAACAGTCAGACGTCACTGACTAAAGGATGCTACCGGAAACATCTACATGTAACTGTTAACAAAATCTATCCAGTTGCTTGAGTAACTGTTGTATTGTGTATCTCATCACCTGAATGTCAAACTTTCATCAACATAACCTCATAAGATTCCTACCTCATAGTACAAATCCCCATGGATGGTCATCTTGGGTTTTGTCTGCCACCTAAAGAAGGCATCGTGCAGCTTCTGGTAGTCGATGTCAATCTTCCCCATCTTGGGTCGAACCTTCTCCCTCATCTTGGCCTTCAGAGACTTCTGGTCCTCCTGATGACCGAGGAAAACATGGCACGAAAAAATTAGTATGAAAAAAAATGAAATTAAAATATTCCAGGTGCTGTACTCTCTAGTATCCTTTGTCATTGCACAAAAATTTGCTACAACGTGGCCAATAAAAAAAGAAAATGACACTGTAAATCTTGAAACTTTCATGGATTATCTTCATGGTGATCACTCTATAAATTCATGACACCGCGAAAATGTCTCTCTTGCATGACTATTGTACTGCATACATAAATATAGCGTCATAATTTAAAACAATGTGTGAAAACCTCCATTACCATCATACCACGAAATAAAACCATTGCAGAAGAAAATGAATCTACCGTTAGCAACGTTTAACAAAGCACATTGCCTGGACCTTCCAATTCAATCAGACTGAACCAGCTAACATTAATGAAACTATAACAAATAGTTTATGACATAATTTTTTCCTGGTAGCATTTTTGAAATCTAGTTGGATATCTAGACAATAAAGTGTGTAAACCCCCCACACTCCAGACCAACCTTCTCCTGCAGGGCTGCTCTCATCTCCATGATGCCAGTCCTCTTGATGAAGTCAGGCAGCTCAAACGGTGGCTTCTCAATACCACGCTTCCCCTGAAGGTACTTCCTCTTAAAACACCAGTGACGGGGAACTGGGACTGTGTTTCTTGTAGCCTAGATAATACACACCAGCCAAACAACATTCATCGGTCTAATATAATGTCTACAAACTTGGTTTGACTGTGACAGTGTCTTCAGTACATTCAACACCTACTGTTACACTGTATCCTGACAGTGGTTTAAAATGAAATATCATAAAGTGTGATAGGCACCACTCAGCTGTCATAATCATATACTAGCAATCGTGGTGCATATGTAGAAAAGAATTTATGGTCTTAATGTAGTACGTATACTATAAACATGCCTAATTTGTAGCTAAAACTGTGGTGGCTATTTTTGTCTACAATTATATGTTCCTGAGAAGTATATCAATATATCACATATCTTAAAGTGACTTGGATGTTCTTTAGGTAAATCTGTGTATAATATCTGTACTTGATCTGGCTTAAAGTAGGGGGAAAAAAGCATTTCTAGCCCTGTTTTGGTGTTAAACAACGTCATTCCTCACCTTGAGCCAGACGAGCAGTTTGGGGTCCTGTGCGGTGACGTCGTGCATCTCCACCACATCCGGCCGCTGCACCAGCTGTTTCAGCTCCGCCACACTCAGCCGGTTCATCCGACGCAGCTTCTTCTTCGACAACTTTGGGCCGTCATCCTTTTTCTTTAAGAGACAAACAATTGGATTAAGCTTTAGTCTTCGTCTTTGACAGCAGGGCCCTTTGTGATAGCCACAGGTAACCCTGGCTATGCATACTGAACAGCCAAACCAATAGATAGATAAATAAATAAATAAACTTAATGTCCAATGTTGATACATATTTGATGATACACTTTCAGGCTAAGGTCTCATAACTAGAAGTTGAAGACCGCAGTGTCTTTACAGACAGAACTCTACCCTCCTACCCATATCGACCAAGTTTTCCACATATCAGAAGTACGATCAACATAAGACAAATACACATCATACAGTCAAGTCAAGCCTGTACAAGTAACCATCTCTGCATATGGGCCACTTGGCCAATGTGAACACTTTTTGGTGTTAACTTCTCAGAAAGTTTTTTCCATTGACACAAGCAATAACAATCCTGTCTATAGTGACCACCTGTCCACATAGATCAGATTTAATTTCTGTCCGAAGTTTTTTTTTAGCAGGTCTGACTGTTCTGTGCTGACACCTTACGATTTCTCCATACTACCCAAACTCAAACACCCGTTCCTTTGGCAAGGTCCAATACTAATACATGTACCTCATCTTCCATGTCATCGTCTATCAGGTCTTCCATGTCCAGAAGTTGCTTCTTCTCTGGCTTGGGTTCTTCCTTCTTTGAGGCATGGTCTTCATCTTTTTCTTTCTCCTTGGCTGGCTCATTCAGCTGGAAGATAAAAACAGACCACATTATTACTGCCTGTATGTTTCACATTGGAATAACACATGTTCCTGGTACAACAATAACCTCAATCAGTCTATGGATGATGAGTCTGCTTTGACGTAAAGCAACAGGACAAATAGATGGTACATGTATCATCTACATTACAATCGCTTCTCTTTTGAGGACGATAATTTTCAAACGAAATCTACTCAATGAATGGAAAATTTTGCCACTTTGTTCTCTGGCTAAATTCAAGGCACACTGGTTTACTAAATTATACTATACTGTCAATAGGAAGACTAGGAGTAGGACATCTTACTGTGCATAGAAATATACAGTCAACATAGAAAGCCAGTTAAAAATGTCAAGAAAAAAATTTGACAGTTCAGAGAGCAGTACAATGTTCAAGACTGTTTACACTGGTGTAAATGTGATGTAAAGAACTCATCTACTTGTCTAGATAAGACAGATTTGCTGTACTACAAAAATCTACCTGCGTAGAATGAGTCAACACTTGAATACAAGTACATGTACCTTGAAGGCTTAAAATATCCGGTTGAACTCTACATTCAGCACATTGGGGTCAACGTATTTGTACTCATCTACTTGTCTCTAAGACAATCTAGTTGTACTAGAAAAATCTACTTGCGTAGGGCAAGTCTACACTTGAATACAAGTACCTTGAAGGCTTCAAATATCTTGTTGAACTCTGCATATGCGGGGTTGTTGATCTGTACGGCCTCGGTGACATACTCCACCTCCACGTCATCAGGCTCAACCTCACGCTGCAGCTCCAGGTTACGCTCGTTCCTCTCCTGCTCCAGACGTGCACGAGCCTTTCTGCGCTTCTTCTTCTTCTTACGCTGCTTGTTCTTGGACTGAGGAAACATTCAACAACAACCTTTCAGATCTTTTTCATACATTGACTTAGATAGGAACATTTCACCATTTTGTAATAGCACCACATTTTATCAAAACAGTAGTTCTGATAATCATGGTAAAAACAATAAGGAAAAGCTTCTTGAATTTTATAAAGAAATTTGTTTTTACATCTTTCATAGAGGGGGTATTTAAGACACATGGAAGACCTCAACACAACACAGACACAGGAAATACAAAAGATCAAACCTTCAGTGGCCTAATTTTGCAAACCACCACTGCTAATTTGTAACTTGGTAACTTACATCTATTTTACGCAAGGCAACAGTTACTCAAGCAACTGGATAGATTTACAATTGTCAGACGTTTGGAAGACAGGGTGCTGTCTGAAACATCTGACCTTTTTCAAATCTATCCAGTAGCCTGAATAACTGTTGCCTTGTGTAAGATTGAAGTAAGTTAACAAGTTACAAATTAGCAGGTGGTCAACCAATGTGGTTTGCAGATTAGGCCACTGAAGGTTGGATCTTGTGTATTTTTTGTGTCTGTGTTTAGGTCTTACTACCTGCATGTCTAACCTTCGTTGACTCACCTCTTTCTTGTTCTGTGCCTCCTCCTGTGTGGATGGCTCTTCAAACTCCAGCTCGTCCATGTCAGCCTCTTCCTCCTCAGGTTCAGGCTCAGGCATGGCGGCAACCTCCTGTTCTCTGGCGTTCTACAGGCACATGGTGTATTAATGTAAAGTTTCATATGGAGTAACTGAAGGAATAGCACATTGTACAATATATCAACATGTACTGCTGGGCATACTTTGGTACATAAATGGCACAAGGAATGTCAACATACAGCAAAAAAAAAGAAGCGAAAGTTTGTGTTTCCCAACAAACATCTTACACTTGGTAACATAACCTAGCAGTTTTGCTTGGATCAATGAATATTTCCTTACATTTGGTAGTTAGTGGGGTTGATCACCTGCACAAGGTACTCCCTCCTAAACAAGGTTGAACCTATGTGGTATAAGTCACACTTACTTTGAAAGACAGGACCTTCTCCAGAGCCTGGGGCAGCTTGACTTCTGGCTGAGGGGGTGGAGGGGGACCGTCCTCACCACGATCGCCCTCTGAAGGAGGGGGGCCCTGCTGGGAGGGGGGAGGCCCACGCTGACCGGGGGCAGGGCCACGAGGAGGGGGTCCCTGCGTTCCTGGGGGTGGATGTCGGGTAGGGGGTGCACCTGGTGGAACCCTGGTACCCGGAGGGGGGAGAAGTCCTGAAGAGGTGCCTGGGGGTTGCTGGCCAGGGGGTGGGGTGGGCAGCAGGGGATCTGAAGAATGGATAGAAGAAGAATCCTCTTCACAACTACAGATTAGGATTGCTAAAATCACAATGCTAAATACGTCTCCTTGTACATGTATGTGCATAACTGTCTTGTGGCTGAAGAACCATCTCTTAGGTACAGTAATATCTCAATGAGAGGTGAAAATCTGTAATCAGAATCAGAATTCTGGTAAATGAATATACATGTACTGCAGGCATTGCCTGTTCAACAGATAAAGCTGTCTGTTAGCAGCTCATAACCAAATCTACTAACGTCTTTCCTGGTGCATCATTCTCATCCTGGGCGGCGGTCCTTGGGCATCCATGTCTTTGTCAAAGGGAAAAACATTAGTGAATAGTAAACTAGATTTTAACCCTAGTCCTGCTACGCCCGGCAATTGCCGGGTTGTACATTATTGTTCTGTATGCAAGCCCAGACAATTGCTGGGTTGGGAATATTTCTACAATGCGCTAGTTGCACCCGCGGTTGTTGTACAGCGTGGTAACTAAAATTGAGCAATATCAAACGAGTACCCTTTCTTTCAAATTTTTCTACGCACTTCAGCAGTGGGGGTATATTTTTGCTCTGGAACTCCAGCAGGACAAGGGTTAAAAGTTTCATAGAGATTATTCCTAGCCTGGAGTCCAGCATTGTTAGCTTTATTCTGCTTCCAATGGTTGCTACTTCGTTGGAAGAAGAATAAAGCTAACCAACCTGGACTTCAGGCTAGCTTATCCCGGCACAAATTTGTACTACACATTTTCGTAGAAAGTAGTTTTTTTAATCAGACTATGGTTTGCTTTACAACACCAGGTTTTCAATATTTGTATAGCACAGAAAAATTTGTATTATTCGTGAAACTAGACAAGCCGTGTATCATTGGATCCATATGTTCATACATCTACAACTGTCTTAAGAAGCAAGAAAAAATTGAGCCTGTACATAGCAGTATTGATTAGTCATTAGATGACGTAAGATATCGTGTTTTGATATCAATGCAACTATACTTCTGCTTTATCACTATGAGCTGTACTTAGCTTGTAAGAGCAGAAACGTATACTTGCAGTTCAGTTATGTACCAGTGGTTGAAAGGTGGTTCTAAAGGAAGAAGGGAAACTGGTCTAATTCCAGATTAGAGGCTGTTGTCATTTACGGGCCAATATTGTCTCTTTCTCAGACTTTTCACAGATGATTCATCAATTTGTTTACTTCCCAACCGACCCCAAGAAAAATAAGTCAGCTTCCTTACTTCTCTGCTGCTGCGGTGGCACTCCAGGGGGTGGTGGGACCTGCTGGCCGGGAGGGGGGATCTGTTGGGGCATGTCCGGCGGGGGGGTGTCCCTGTGCTCCTGCTCCTGCTGCTGACGTCTCATGGCGTCCTCCTGCTGACGGCGAGCCTGCTGCATCTCCTCCTTCTGTTTCTCTATCAGGGCCTGTCAGTTAAAACCACACAGGTCATTTCGAGGGAGCCTTTTTGAGGCATTAAAAGTTAAAATCCTCCCACACCATTATTGATGTATAGGGCGGTGCCCATCTCCATTTCATAGCCCTGGGCCACACTGTGGTGCAATCACTGTAGCAGGGGGCTAGTCCACTGGCAGTGAAGTGTGTTTAACTTCCATACTGTTTCAGAAGTATGTACCATTTTTATAAAGTCTTTGGTATGACTTGATGCACCTCTTGTCCAGAGGTGTCCTACCTGGGGCTTGAACCCCAGTCCTTCTGGTCCAAGTAATTTGAACCAGATGTGGTGAGAGGCAGAAGGCGCAGACCACTACACCACAGGGACACCCCCCTTCTTTAGGCATAGGATACTGTAAATCCACTTGATATTGCGCTTGGCAATTCTAGTGGTTGGGGGGAAAGGGAGGAGTCCACGGCATCTGGTTTTAATGGTGGGAACAAACATCACTATCTCAAATGCTAGTAATCAGATGTTTGCGATGATGCAAATTTTAACAGTTGACAAGTGACCGTTAAAGAAGCTAAAATCAAGTTACCGTTAACAAATAAAGAATTACAGTAATATGTTCTGTGTATATGATAAGCTAACAAAATTACAAATACATGTACACATTTTGCATCTGTTATCAAACTACCAGCAAGCTTGTGTAAAGATTTTCTACTTTTTTAAATACTTTTTACTAAAAGCATTTTGAGGAGACAGTCAACCGTACTCTGAGCCGACTCACATCCAGTGGCATTGAGGATCACTTTGACACCACCTTTGCAGAAATCAATAAAAACATTGTACTCATTATAAGATGCTCTTCATGCTTGAAAAGCACCACTTGTAAAGAAGCCCCACCTGCTGCTGCAGCTTCATCAGCTCCTGCTCTTTTGCCTGCTGCTCCATCATGGCCCGCTGCTGCTGCTCAGCAAGCTGGGGACACATTCAACAGTCAAACTAAACCCACAAGTTTCCTTTCTATCGAGGACGAAACGGACATGGCAATCCACCAGAGAGAAATACTTATGAATGAAAGGGAAATCCCAGCATTGAGCAAAGAAGGAAGCTCAGAAACGGACACATTGGCAGAAAAGTGCATCTTGATGTGATACAGAAGGAGGCACAAGACAGACCATGGTCTAAGGTTAAGGTAAAACAGATGACGGAAAAGATGGGAAGACAATATCAGAGAATGGACAAACATGACACTACATGAAGCATTGACATTCTCTCTGCCGAAGTAGCCATTTGGCATCAAATTTGTACTAGTTACATGATTAAGCAGCAGGGAGCAGGTTAAGGAGAACAGAAAACCAAGTAGAGTGGAAAAAAACAGATATCCTGTGGTTTGCATAGTTAGACTAAGAGATACATGTAGCTAACATGAAATGGCTGCCAGTTGTCCCTACCCTGCGCTGCTGCTCCACCGCCAGGATCTGCTGGGCCTTCTTCTGCTCCTCCAGCAGGCGGTGCTCCTCCATGGCCTTGCGCTGGGCCTCCTGCACCTGCTGCACCTGCTGGGCCTGGTGCGCCCGGATCTTCTCCACCTCCAGAAGCTGCTGCTGAGCACGGCCCAGCTGCAGCAGCTGGTCTTCCTGGACCTGCAGGCAGGTGCAAACATGTCAGTTGTTTTAAAGGTAAAAGAACTCCCATAGCTTTTTTGAAGCTGTGGGGGTAGTGGGTTACCACCATGCACTGTGTCTAGGGCACGGTATTGGAAGGTGTAGCCAACAGCTACTAGTCTAGTCTTTCTGGACCTTCAGGCAGGTGCAAGCATGTCAGTACGCTACAGTAAAAACTGCCCCAAAAGACCACTCGGGGGACCAATAAAGTCTGGTCTACATGTTTGTGGACAGGTGGTCACTATAGACAGGATTCTTCATGCTTGTGTCAATGTGAAAAATTATATAAGGGACCACCAAAAAGTGGTCACATTGGCCAGGTGGTCTTTCATAAAGGTAATCACTTGTTTGAGTGCAGTTAATTGTCTTTTTTTCTAGAACCATCATGATTCATAGTGACCTAGTGACTTCTTGTAACCAGTCAGAACGTATCTAATATTAGACATGACATACACGCACATATCCAAACACATTCTTCTTACAGCATGTTGCTTGTTGCTTCTTATAGATCTAGCATGTTGCTTGTAAGGCCAATCAAGCTAGTCCTCATCAGACTGTTTTCTTTTCTTCCCAACCCACCTGTTTCTGCTGCTGCTCCTGTTCAGCGAGGATTCGAGCCTGTTCCTGAGCCAGCCGCAACTTCACTTCCTCTCCAGAAGTCTCCTTTGTTTGTAAAAGACATCAAACGAATTGTTTAAAAAAACTTAGAAATGAGGTGGCATTATAGGCAAAGCAACCTTAATTTTCTCTTTGGAATTGAGGTTAACATACAAGAACCCCCCATTACATTTGGAAGTTAATTATTCCAATAAAAACAATATCTGATCATCTTTTCTACCGCCATTTACAATGAAGAAAGACCCTATCCTTACATAAGAGCATACATATGTTATGCCCATTCATGGTTCTTCCTACCCAACAACATTCTACTATATTCTGTTGATCTGTCCTATTTTTATCACCCTTATCCCAACCATGCAATGAGAAATCACGGATAGAACGTTAAGTGGAGGTCCTGTGTTTAGGAGAGCCACATCTTGAACACGTAAAAACAAACACACTTATCAAAAAGAGCAGGGGTCCTTGCCGGTGTAAGTGAATGAAATAAATGTACCAAGATATGCAGCTTGTACTGTTCAATACAAACTTGGCGTGTTATGCCATAAGGCAGTTTCCAGGTTATACGATACAAACAAACATCTCAATCTACCTTGGGAGGTGTTGGGATGACCAGGCCGGGTGGGGGGAGGACAGCTGCCTGGCTGGCTGGGGGAGCTGCAGCAGGAACCTGCAGTAACGAACAGTAGTAAATAAGTACGGACCTTTCTATGAATACATGTATTTCTACATTCTCTACATACAGGCATGAAATTTTAATGCAATACCTTGAAATATTTGGTCATAAAAGTTTGACAGCAAAACAGAAAAGCATCCTAAAACATGAAAGGATAAGAAGCCCAATAACCCCATGAACACCAAACAAAAAAGACCTTCACACAGATAATATAAAGAATTTAAAACTCAATATTTTTCCTACACCTTAACAGGCATTACTTTTTCAGTGTGTACTCACACTACCAATACAGACAGGTGACAAACCCATTGCTTTCATTACTGCATCATTGTAGTAGTAACTTTAAAAAAAGGATCATCAAAAAAACATCCCACAGGTACGTTAAGTACAAGTCTCACCTGTGGCATCTGCTGGGAGCTGGCAGGCTGTAGCTGAGGAGGGGCGACCATCTGTGGAGGGGCTGACGGCTGGGAGGGCGGGGCCATCTGGGGGATGTGCTGCTGCTGGGACACCTGGGGGACAGGTGCACCCATAGGGGGGGCCTGCGTCATCTGGGGGGGCTGGAGCTGCCTGGCGGGGGGTGGAGGCTGGGTAGAGGACGGCGGGATCATCTGGTGCTGTGAGACGGGGGACGGTGCCATCTGGGGCTGAGACTGAGGGGGTACCATCTGAGGGGGCTGCACCATTTGCGGAGGGGGGACCATCTGGGGGGGTCCCAGCTGCATGACCTGTGGAGCCATCTGCTGCAGCTGGGCAGGGGGCTGGGGAGGGGGGCGTGCAGGGGGTTCAGGCTGCGGGGACTGCTGGAGGACAGGTGGCAGCTGAGGGGCCACTGGATAACAAGATAAGGTGTCTGTGAGATGGGCTGTTATAGATAAATCATTGGGCTCAACTAGCAGATCAGATGGAAAAGCTCATGTCAACTGATGGACCTACAACTTCAACAAAAATATTGGAGCAACAAACATATACAGTATATCGAGTCGACCTGTGTCCTGAATAGGATGTTGTCTCTAGGATCAATTTGTGCTTGTGTCCCTGACCATGTGTACCATACTGTTAAAAGTAAATTGAATTTCTGTCAGTTACTAGGATCTACACAACCACCTGTTTTCTTTACCATTTTTCTAGCTGGTTGACAACTGCTTTGTTGTTGTCAATCTATTCTTTTACATTGGCATTACCAGTTATAGTACTTATACCAGTAAATATCTACATGAACAAGCAAAAGAACTACATACAGTGAACTGAAGTGTTTCTCAACTGCACATGAACAACAGTACTTTCCATCCCTGCCAAACGATGATCAGGTAAAGATACTAACTTGCTTGTTCCCTTTGTGCCTGAGCCTCTCTCTCCATTTCCATTTGTGCTGCTTGGTGTTGCTACAGGGAAAAGATCAAGACAGTTTTCAATTCAAACATGAATACACCATTTAACATCAATAGCTTTGGGACTACCTTTGACCTGTGTTTTCTATCAACAGTAGTGCTTACTAGTACCACTGAAATATACCTGCAAACTAGACATTGTATCGCATCAAAAACATAGATAGCATATCAAAGCACATGGCAAGACAATGTCTTTCTCATAGTTATACATGTACATGTATCATTTACGTACATGTAATTATAACAGAAAATATTGAATACACCTTAGTGCTGTACTTAATTGTCTGGTTAAATCTACTAGAAAGAACAACTGTACACACAACTTACCCTCTTGTAGAACTCAAAGAGCCTGTTCACCAGCTCTGCTTTCAGACCTGAAAAGTAGTCACAGATACTTTAAACACTAAGTCAATCTAACAGTAACAAGCAGAAATAAATCTATCACACAGTAAAATTTGCCTGAATCAGTAGAAGACATGTCACACAGTTCACTCCATAAAAGGTGCTGAACAAGATATTCAATACACTGAACAGGACCTGCTATTTTAATCATGCATATGTAAAATAACTTATTGACTATTCCAGTATTGGCACAAAACCATACATAGGATGTCTGACTTCCCTACATGTACAAACAACCAAGGGCCATGCAGCAACAAATCCAAGTTGAACTTGCCAACTATGGTCGTACGGTACTTCACTAGCCAAGTACAGTTGAATATACTACAGGAAGGTCAGATATAGACTTAAAGAACAACAAATACACAAAAATATACCACTATCAGGGACATCTATATGAATCAAGAGGAGAGGTTGACAAGAATATTCATACTGACTTAATTTGGTAAAAATTTTACTTATACAAATGTATATGTGACAAGCGGACATGAAAATCAGAGAGAGTTTACATACATGCACTATCCTTTCCACCTGAATTCAGTATTTTCATCAAAGAGACCTTTGTACAATTTGTAACATTAGCAACAGATTAATAAATAGGACAGATTCATAAGGTTCAATACAAATCTTTGAAAAACATATACAAAATCTACATACATCTTGGTCCACCACTGTAACACACCAAGGTTATGTCAATAGTCACAATACTTATTGATCCAAATTTTAACAGGTTTCTGGTGAAATGGATCTAACAATGTTACATTTGGCTTACTGAACTGTTCAACATCAGCATTTACATGGCCAAAAACAGCGTGGGTGCATACACCAAGTAACCAGTATAAACCAGTTCAACAAGATAGAATATTTAGATCTTTTGTTGTTCAACATGTGGTAGATGTCCTTGAGGCTTCACCCAACAGGCTTGCAACTGGCTTGATATCAATCAGCCAAAGTTCAAAGAGCCAAAAATACTTGAAGATTGAAATCATTGGTGTTGAACAACTCTATAAACATACCAAGACTATGTAACGTACTGCAGGTGGGTATGTGCATTTGGATTTGAACAGGTTGGATGTAGTGGGCAATCAAATGTTTTGTTGGTTACACATTGTTTTTATTCATTTTAGGCCACCCTAGCCTAATTTTTTTTGTTGCTTCTCAGAATAGCCTGTCCTGTTTTTCCCATTTTGAAAAAAAATAAAATCTGTGGCTATTCCCATTCACAAATTTTAACTCTTACTATCTGTTCAGTTGTAAAACTCAATAGCCACTAAAATAGATTATAAAGGCTTGCACATGCCTAAAAAGTGTGGTCACATTGATCATAAGTTGTAATTTTTCATTCATTAAAACTATTTCTCAATATCAATCCATATATTACATGGCAAAAGGTAATTTTGTTACTAGAATTATAGTACTAGATCAAACAAAGGAGTGCATAGCATTAAAACAAGCCATACAAAGCTGAAACTTGAACAATCCTCTAATTATACTTTATGTTATATTAACCCTAATCTTCAACCCAGACTATTTGCAAAATAATTCATTTTTTTTCGGCCTGTCGCTCTAGTTTTTTTCGGAAAAAATCTGAGAACCAACAAATAAAATTGGTGTGGCCTTATCTCATTTATTGAAATTGCAACAAAGCAATACACAGGTCACCCAGGCAGCATTGGTAATGTCACATTGTGCAACTGGAGTAAGTTACTACTGTAGCAGGGCTGTCTCCAGCTTTGAATGTATTGTTTTTCCTTCCCACTCATTGTCTGGGGGCCGATGTTTTGAGTTTTCGTTGTTAAATTCATCATTTCAAGCTTACCAAGATACATTTTCATCAATTTCATGTCATAAAGTTCAGATATGGGGACGGACTGGTTGAATTTTTTTCCGTCCCAACAAGCAAATTTCTGTCTTGGGATGAAGGGACGGGTCCTGGAGACAGCCCTGTACTATAGACTAGATAAGAATGTAGATAGTTGTGTCATGTTATACAACTGGGCAACTGGATGATCAAAGTTTATGGCCAAACCTGTTGCAATCTGAAGAGCTAAAGGTGCAGCTAGCAACATTTGGTTTTAGATGAAGCAAATTAGATCATTCTGGATAATGCAACACAAATCAAATCTGTGTGTAGATGAACAGACTGTAACTTAACTGGCATACATAATTCTATTTCTAGTATTTCTAAAGGCAGGTTTGTACCAAGATATTCAATTATTATACATCTGTATTATTCGGACATCAAAAGCAGTCATGAAATCCATAACAATTAAAATTATAGCTATATGGGACAAAAGTCTCTACATTATCACTCTGGGAGGCATGCCTTAGAAATAGAAGACTTAAGCACTAGTATGTTAGTTACACAGATTTGATGAATTGGTAGTGATTATTAATATTATTTAGTGCCTTAATATTTTATCCGGCAATATTGTGCATTAGTAATTTCCTGAAATTGTGCAATTTTTCAGGTAATATTTGTTTATCAACCTGGACAATATTTCGCAGGAATCAACTAGTGGATTGTGTATCACAAGAATTACATATGATTAGAAAGGGGGATATATATATACAGCGTTCCCGCCAGCCCAGGTTAAGAGTGCGTCCACCAAAATATAATAAGGAGGGGGAGCGCCGAAGGCGCGACCCGACCGCCGAAGGCGGTCGCAATTTAGGGGGGTCCGGGGGGATTCTCCCCCGGGAAATTTTGGATCTTCAAGCCTTCAGAAACGCAATCTCCCGCATTTTGAGAGACAAATCATGCGATTGAGAGTGGTTGTCAGTGGTCCCTTTTACCGCCGCCATTGTCATTATCGGTGGCAGTGCTAACGAGAACGACCCAAAAATGTGCTTTTCAAAACGCAGGAAATCGGTAGATTATGTTGTCACCCGTTGTTGTTTACTTCTAACACATTGTTTTACTTCAATATTCGTGTTTTGAGGTACGTGGATACTGACCAAGTTTGATAATGAGCATGGAAAATACTATTTAAGTCTTTGATTAGTTTGATAAAACCGGCTATCAGTTTTCATTTTATGTTCGATCGTTTGTTCTCGACCGGAGAGTTCGTTTTTATGTCACTAACACCGGTAGTTCTCGTGAACGTTACTAACAGGAAAAGGTAAGTAAACATGAGCTTACAAGTAATTTTCACAAGCAGGCCGTAGTTTATTAAAAAACATAACGTTCGTAACGTTACCGAGTACGAAACTAGTTGATTATCGGACGATATGCGATAAGTATAGAATCCATTTGTCGGTCAAAGAAGCATAAATTACCGTCACAAAAGTGAACATGACATCCAGGCCGGTTCAATGTTGGGTCAATCCTAGAAAATCAATGATCATCCAGTGGCAAAATCGTAGCTGCAAGGCAAACAGTCCTACAGGCGACAGCCATGGAAAAGAAAGTTGTGTCTCTACAGAAAAGCCGTGCGTGCTTCGGCTCCCAGTGACGACTCTCCATGCTTTCTTCATCCTGTACGTACCATTCTTTTTTTCCTAGATGTACGTAAAACTATGCTCATACTCGTGCAGTCATACTGCGAGCCAGAGATCAGGTCTTTGCGTCAATTTTCCAATAGCAAATTGAACGAAATCGCGACACAACTTTTGACAAGATGGCTGCACTGAGGTGTGTTCACCGCATCCAAACGTAAAAGAGGGAAATCATGATCACATTGTAAGTTGATAAACACAATGACATTTCTCTATATAAAATCGAAGGATTACAATAAGTTGGGTGTGATTTTAGTGAATTGTATTAGTTTCTGGGACATACATAATTTTTTTCATGTATCGATGTGCTTGCCGTGTGCTTTGTTACGTTGTGATGCTATCGTCCTTCAGGCGTTTCATGATCATGTTTGGCGCGAACCTTTCGCCTGAGCTCGTCCCAGTTCATGATCAAGATATAAACGGCTTGTAAAATACTAATAGAGCCGCAAATATCTGCATGACTGTCATTAAAAAAGTACAATGAGGGCAACAACACGATATTTAGAGGCGCTCCTTGTTCGAGTGAATCTTGTGTACTGGCCCCGCGGCCGTAGGACCGTCGGCACTTCACTGAACTTCGGATCTTAGGGCTCACGGGGGCGTGTCTCACTGGGGCCAGGGCCGCCCGGCGTGAGTTTGATGTTTTTAAGGCGTGCGGTGATCCGCCCCTGGGCATGGACTGCTAACAATGCGTAACAGAGAGCCCTGGGAGTACATCGTAGGCTTCTTTCTTACTAATAGAGCGGTTGTTCTAAGATTCTAGTTCCACTTGTGACAGAAATTAGCCTCCCTTCAAAATTTTGTTTGGACGCACTCAGCCCAGCTGAGTGCGTCTTTTCCAAAAAAAGTGCGTCCAAAGACGCACTGAGGTATGCCTGGCGGGAACGCTGTATATATATATAGAATACAACATGGGGTATTCCATATCGACCGAGGTACCAGCCTGACCGCGGGTCGGATCACCCGACGGCTGTAGGCCGGAGGGAGATCCGACCCGCGGGAGGGCTGGGACCGAGGGTGATGTGGAATACATCGTGTTGTATTTTATTTATGTCATACCTTGGTCATACCCACCCGACAAAACACACATTTCAATGCGGAACACAAAACTGCAACAACATTGATTCTAACCTCCGAATCCAGTATTTGAATTTCCAACGGCGGCGCAACCGGCGCGCTCGAAACGCATTCGAAATATTCTATGGAAGCCTGTGTGATAACACTCCCGAACCCTATGTGATCCGGATAGTTATCACACGTTTGGAGGTACAAAGTTTACAATTAATTTAATATCTATTACGCTGCTTTTTAGATTGTATTTACCACTGTTTATTTACTTGTAGTCTATGTGCTTTGTATTGTCTTGTGTGTGGGCCACGACACCAGCAACAGCTGCCTGTGGCCCACGTGTATTGTATCGTTTACAATTTGAATAAATCACAAATCATGTAAAGCCATGCTTCGAAAGGATATAAAATAAAATAAGGACAAAAATATGAAACTCTAGAGGTACACTGTGGTAAGCATCATCTACAAAAAGGTTAAAGTACATCAAAGTATTGCCTGACACTTTCCTAACAGATATCCAGAAAGTATAGATACGAAAAGACAACTGTAGGATAATCTGCAACAAACAACGTTACCAACCTTTTGTCTGTGACCACACTACAAATTAATAAAGTGTGGGCAAACCAGGATGTTGCTGAGCTATATGTCGGACTTCGGTGTATTTTGTACACAAAAATATCTGTGGACAGTGTCGTTGTTATTTGGGCTATCCATAACATCTACATTTGCTGCGGAGAAACGATCAGTTGCCCATAGCACCAGCGGCAATCTTGAAAATTTGCCCCAGAACTTGTATTATTTTGGGGAGGGGGGTGATTTTGAATGTTTATTTTCAGCATCAAATTGAGGTCCCAAAACAACATACTCCCTTCCAAAAAGTGCATCAGATATTTCTTACCTGATACCGCCAAGCCAAGTTCAGACAACTTGGCTTTGAGGTCTGTAACCCTCAACTTTTGCAGCTCCTGCACCGTCGGAGTCGGCATGTCGGCCATTTTGTACGAGCGTGCAAGCTACGCACTGACGATACCATGTGAAGAGGGGTTGTTGTGTAAGTTGTGTAATATTAAATCCTTCAAAAAGTAGTCATGGGAAAACATTTTCTTAAAGTATGAAAGAACTATTCAATTCTATTGATATTCTTTGGTGTAGATGACATATCTATGAATAGATTCTTCTTTATCAATGTATAAAGAAAATTTGTAAAGAAAATTACACCTTCTTGAATGGTAGTGTCTAACCATTCCCCCACAATGCCGTGCTGTAACCCCAGTGACCTAGAACTACACATGTTGGTCGAAAAGAGTGTGGAAAACTAAGAAAATATCATGTCTAAGGGCGCTAAAGCCGCTAAGAAAATGGTACAGGCAGTAGGAGGACCCAACTTCATCAAGGGTTTAGTGCCAGCAGGGCAGGCACTGCCAGCACCGCCTCTGGGTCCCATCCTAGGACAGGTAACGAATACTTTGGATAGTCAGGGTATACGTATGGCTCTTGAGATTGAAAATATTATGATTTCTTTCTCTGAACAGGGCCCCATATCAAAGGCATGTTGAACACGCTTTAAGGTTGACAGTGTAACCAATATCAACTGATTATTTAGATGACATAATATGACAGAGTGTGAGCCCCAAGGGCAGATGTGATCAACTTAAAGTCTGTATGATCATGTCCTTCATCATGTTCATGCATGACTAATGTAACATTTATGGCGAACATTCATTCTTGTTTTCCAGAGAGGAATACCCATAGCTCAGTTTTGCAAGGACTTTAATGAGAGGACAAAGCACATTAAGGAGGGTGTACCAATTCCTTGTAAGATTACAATATTGGTAAGTCATTTCTTCCCAGTAATTCCCTGTAACAATGATATCATCATCGCACTAACTTGATATTGAAAATGTTAATGATGCAAAGTCATGTTTTTGGGGATTTGATTTTTTTTCTTCAATATACCAATTTTCAAGATGAAGTGTCGAGGACCTTGTCATCAAATTTGAGCCTACCTTTTTGTAAAAGTATGAATAATGAACGATGTTTGTGCCATCTGCTTTTTTATACTTATAGTGTAGGTTGAATCAGGAAACAAGGCTACTCCGACTTTGGAAATAGAAAACTCTATGTAATGAAAGGGCTCCCTTGGAAATCAGTTACAATGTTAACTGAAGGGACCACCCTAAAGATTGATAAATAAATAAATAAGTAAATTTGCAATGTGGTCTACATTAAGTGGTGAAAGTCCTTGTTAATGTTGTATTAACTAAAATCTGTCCATCCAGCCAAATAGGAAATGGAACATAGAATTCAAACTACCTCCAGCGTCATACTTCTTAAAGGCTGCAGCAGGTGTGGCTAAAGGGGCTCATAGCACAGGTGAGTGTAGTTTACAGTGTTTGCAGTCAACTGTCATTAATTGTTTGTGCTAAATGCATAGCAAACACAGATATGGTGCAAAGGATGACATCTTTCATGCAAGAGTAACATAAAAAATCTCTAGCTTAAAATCCATTTAGCCTGTTTCTAAATCTAATCCTACAGCAACACCTACAGAATACAATGAAGTATACACTACAATACTAAATGTGTCTGTTTCTTGTCTCAGTGTAACTATGCTATTTTCTTACCTTGCACAGGACATGAAGTTGGAGGAATGGTGACTGTTAAACACGTTTATGAGATTGCCAAAGTCAAAGGTCAAGAGGAACACCTGAAGCATTTGACCCTTGAACAGATGTGTAAAAGCATCATTGGACAGGCTAAATCGATGGGAATTAAGGTAGGTACAAACAGTTATAGGACTTTTTCTTCCTTTTCACGTCCTGTTCTGTGTTCCCTTGAACGGAGACATCAACGATGCCAACACGGGGAACAATGGCTTCTTCTACTCCACTCAGCTCTAAGCTACATGTACATGTATATCAGATTCTGTGTTAAGTTTTGGCAATAACATATGTAAGTTTTTTGGAGAGTCTAGTATATGGGTAGTGTCCAGATTCTCTTAACTAAGTTGGTACAAAGGACACTAACTGTATACTGCCCTTTGCATATTGTACAACATGTACGTTTTTATCATGTACCTAGTACATGTATGTGTATATTTTTCTCATTCCTTTTGTCATCGTGTTCATGTGGCCTAATCCTAAATTTTGTATTTTGTGATAGGAATACGGTAGGTTGCGCTGCCAGTTCATTTCTTGCAGCTGACTGTTTGTTTTGTTTCCATGACTACAGGTTGTTCACCAGTTGGAGGCAGAGGAGTATGGGGTGTTCCTACAGGAGCTGGCTGAGAGAAGAGTAAGGGAGGCAGAAGAGAAGGCAGCAGCTGCAGAAGAAGCACTGAAAGGCATGAGATGATGACACACAGGACAGATGGTCAGGATTTCTGCCAACTCGCAATGTTACATCAGTGGACAATTGACTACTTGTACTCTTCTGAAATCAGAACAGGAAGAACAGTGTTTCTTGATTGAATCCAAGGGACTCTGCATAGACTGCGCCTACTCCTACCTGAGCACAACATTATTTTAGAGAGGTTGTTGGCAGTGACCAGTGTTGTTAGTTCATTACCAATATGTACCCATACCCCTATCTTTATTGGCAAGTACTGCAGGACATACTGCTTGTACACATTTTCTAAAAGATACTCATAAGTATAAAGTATTAAGAGATTTACTTGCAACTTTGTAATAAGCATGAAACTGATAGTCATAATCATTTATTTTATTTTCATTTTTCTGTGAAATATGCATAATAATCAAAAGTCATTATAATAAAAAGTTGCGTTGTAATAAAACAGATGGTTTTGATGAGTTTGCTATGTTGTTGCAGTTTTACAAGAAAGACTGAATCCACTGTCAGAATCTCAAGAGTCTGTAGGGAGATGTTTGCGATCTCTTGCTGCATTCTTCTTCCGCTTTTTCTGCAAGAACTTCTCCACCTTGCCGCTCTTCTTCAGCTCTTTGAACTTCTGTGCCAGCACCAACTTCTTCTCCTCGGCTGAAAAACATTTTACACGCATTTATGAAGATAACGGTTGAAACAGCATCATTATACAAATAAATCAAAGTCCGCTGCAGTTTGATGATATTCAAAACACATACTGTCAATAGTATGGATCATGGCTTTACTCTTAGCATTAGAAGAAGTATCTAATGTGGCCCAAGTCAGTGAACATGAGAATTATTAGGCAAATGATACAAAATGCAATCAAATGATTCTTACATTTCTTGAGGAAGTATGGTTTCTTTCCCTGTCTGACCAGCTCCTTCTCCTTGGCCTTCCATTCCTGGAGGGCCTTTTCCTTCATGTCCTCCTGTCGTTTGCTTCTTTCTTGTTGTTCCTAAGTTTTAAGTCAAAAGAGTAAAAAAGACAGTAAGTGGAATTGATCATGACTTTACTTTCCTTATTACACTTAAAATATGCATAAACACCAGTTACACAACTGATCTCACAAAAATGGGGCTTACCATTCTTCTAATGAGCTTTTGAATCTTCCCTTTTCTGCCCTCATCCCTTTCTTTCTGCAGCTGCTTCTCGAGGTACTGTAAAAAGGATGTATCAGTTCAAACCACATGAAAGAACCAAGGTGACAACATGTCTAGTGTAGACAACAAAAGGTCATTCAGAAAAGGGCAATTAGGGCAGTCAATATAGCAAATACAGTTGTTAAACTTCAACTCAAATGTTGCATTGCCAGTGAGAAGGGTATCAATTCTTACTGGATTGGAGTAGTATAGATACATGTACAATGATCAATGGAGGGTATATACGTAGTAAAATAGTAGAAAGCCCAACCAACACAGCTAAATAAGTACAGTACAGTACAGTACAGTAAATCCATGTCTTCAACAAGGTGATGCAACTGTACCTGGGAGCATCAACTAACCTTCTTTTCTCTGGCCTTCATTGGGTCCAAGAAAGAGTAAGACTTTTCAAAGATCTTTTCATCATACTCTCCTGACAGGTCATCAAAACGTGGGTCTCTGTGAATCTGAAAGTGCAACAGATAACGAGATATTGCATTAGTGCTTGGTTCTGCCTTACATTTAAAGTGTTACAAAAACAAATGTCCAAGTTGTGAAAAAAAGACTTACCTTCTTTTTTACTGGAGCCACCTGGCGTATCCTTGGAGGTCGCATTTTGGAAGACATTTCTACTGGCCTGGAAGTGAAAAAAAATGTTTGTTGGTGATGATGAGAAATGTTCAGCAAGAGTTAATGTTTTAATGTTTGTGCCCAGGGATATCTGAAAAACAGATCCGTACATCTGAGATGTACTTTGGTTAAATAAATAAATTGAGACAGACAAAAAAAATTAAAAGAATATAAGTACTATTATTTATCAAGGCTACCTGTTTTTGTTGGCTCTCTTGAATACTTTACTTTGATCTCTCCTGCTACTTGAACCATTGAGAGCTTGGTTGTATCTGTGGAAATGAGAGAAAAGCAAAATAATGAATACAGCAAAAGGAAAGCTGCTTAATAGGACAATGCACAGATACTGTAAATCGTGAAATACTTGCAGTAGTTTTATATTCCTGGTTTCATTGAACTCAAAATGTGCTCTTACTTGCAGTAACAATGGACTTAAAACACAGACAATGAACACCTTCCTTCCATCCTGCAAAATTAAGCCAATTTACTGTAGTATGTTAGATGTACATGTACATGTACTTACGTTTTTGTGCCTATTTTGTCCCTGAGTTTTTGAATGTCCTCAAATGACATTGTAGACAATTCTGTTTGGAAACATTTCAAAAGAAAATGGCATGATGTTATTTCATTCTGGGATGAGAAAATTTGTTTTTAAAATTGCTGAAAAGGTTATGATATGATGATCTTCAACACAATGAATCAACAAGGAAAATAAAAACAACAAATGTTACAAGTTTGCAGTGCTCCAACACTTACCTTTCTTCATCGTATTCTGCAATTTAAAAGGAAATGATATAATTACACATAGGTGGAGAAAAAAAGGACATGCAATGGACAACATTCTTTGCTGACAGTTGTAAACATCATCTGAGGGTCCTGATTGTCAACTGGTACGTCTTTATATAATAAAATAGAAACAGAAGACAAGAGAAACAGAGACAACAACAATAAAACCTGATCAACATTAACCACAATCATACACCTTAACAAAAATCACCATGTTGGCGAAGATTAAATGTATGTTGTGCCAAGGACAATGATATTTAGCGATAACAGTTAACGTTATATATATTACCGCATTAGCTGTAGTTGTGGGCGAAGTTGTGGCTCCACTCCTTGCATCACCTCCTGCCTTCAGTACCTTGGATCCCTCCCCAACCTCCTCATCTGAGTCAGAGTCCGACTCCATCTCTTCCTGAAGGAACCAGACACACGCAATGGTTAGATATAGAATCAGACGCTAGAATTATGGGAGGGGGCTTTTTCAAAAACTCCTTGATAAATATTTTTCTGCAGACTTTGTGCTGTCTTTTGCCCCCCTCCCTCCTAACAGTAGAAGCATAAAACCGTATAAGGAAACGCTGGTTCCCCTTCTATTAGCACAAAACTACGTGTTATATGATCATTTTAACATAAACCAGATAATAACGCAAATATTTGGTCATAGGAGGACGACAGCCGACTTACCGACGATGAAACGTCGTCTGCCTCGTCCGCAATGTGTTGAGAAGACGCCATGTTAGAAATTTCCCACTATGCCTCAGCGGGGACCGCTCAAGAGATGGTAAGGGAGGAGGATAGAATCATTCTTCGGCCTCCCCAGTTGACCTGAATGCCAAGAAACTTCTTTCGGATGAGTGTGTTTATCTAGAAACACCGTAATGTTCATCTCTTACAGAGATGTTGGCTATCTGTGTCCTCTAATCCACGAAAGAATAATCCATGCAGTTTCAATAAATGTATGTGATTTATCCCTAGGTCAAAGTTCAGAGGTGTATTTCCGCGAGAAACAGGAGCACGTGCGGACAAGACCAACTTCTGCAGGTAGAGTGGCGAACGCAATACAGCTGTAAACAACAGGTTTGTCTGGCACCAATTTAAACGTGATTACCCTAGCCCCTGTAGGTTTAGACGTAGAGCCAAACGATGTCCAAAGAAGAACCGGAAGAGTACGATCAGCTGATGCAGGAAAACGCACACCTGGAGGAGCAGGTGAACATCAAGCAGGCGGTCATCAGGCAGCTGGTAACAGACATACACGCACTGTCACAGGTACTGATATTTCACCTGTCGTAATGTCAAATATCTATCTAAAACCTAAGTCTAATTGTTACAATTGAATTAAAAGAAGTTTTGGTCATAAAATTAGCAGGATTCATAAAGGCAATGGCTATTGACAGGAACAAGGAGGTTATAGACAGACAGGAACATCCTTATGTTACGTACATATATGAGACTACGACACAGTAATAAGAGTATAACGTTACTAGTAACTATAGTTTCATAATCATTATACTAGTAGTATCTAAAGGGTGTTGACTTACTTTAGAAAAGTTACATCTGTTTCTGTTCGATTGCAGAAACAGTAGTGATTGAAACCAACCAGACAACCAGCTGGTGTGTTACGCCGAATGGCGGTTATACCGGCTATATAGATACAGATACAGACAGACAAACTTCACCAAAGAAACTATTACCGGTAGTAAAGTTGTTGTTTTTAATCAACAGGAGGTTGAGGCCATGTACCTGCAACAGAAGTGGAACACGAAGGACAATGGACAGGCTCACCCCTCCCCCAAGCAGGAAGCAGCCAGAATCTGTCGGCAGCTGCAGCACAATCCACAGCTGTTTGAAGGTCTCTTCATTTTCCCTCCTTTGGATAAAGATGCCCAGTAGTCAGTAATACAATTTTAAGACACCCAGGGATAGATATGGCATCCAGTGTCCTGTTGTGTTCTTAGACAAAAGTAGTGTTTCTACATCAACCTGGAAACATGTTAAGATCCTTGGTGTTAGAACTAACAAGTGGATTTCAGGTGCTGCTACTACTTCAAGAGTGGAAGAAATTAAATGTACGACAGAGTAAGACTCTCTGTGTACATAGCATTTGGTGCTTGTAGCTATTCGTTTGTTGGTTGCTGGTACTACTCTTACCAACAGTGCCTTCAGTCCTTTTGCTAACGTGTTCGAATTCTAGGTACAAAATGATTGTTGCCTTTTTCACCAAATTGAATGTTTCTTTTTTACTGCACGTCTATTCAATATCTCTCCCTTTTATCAACAGATGTCTTATCACAACTAAATCAGAGAACGGCTCAGCTGACATCACAAGCTGCTGTTCTGAAGGCTGAGCTGCAGAAGTACAGTAAGACGTGATGTTGTAGGCTTTCAGCAGAAGATGCAGATGGCACGCCAGGGGCAAGATGCAGCACAACAGAGCAGAATAAGCTCTTTTCCCCATAGGGTCATGACAAGTACAGGTTGTGGTACTTGTCATCTCTTCATCATGACAGAGGAAGGGCATGAAGTAAGAAAGTTCTGTAACCATCAACACCAAGAGTGGTTTGCTAGGTTACTTATGTACCACACAGGGCCTGGACAAAGAAGTGTCTTGTCTCAATCTCTTAAAGAGTTATTGTAGCTTCCTAGCCAGTGGTCCATGTACCTTGTAAGAGACTTCTAAAGCAATAACAAGTCATCCAAGTCACCTTGTCAGCTCTTTCAACCTGAGTGTTGGGACCACAAGGGAGGATGTTTGTACCCTAATGATTATGATCTGAGCGATCTAGAGTACTAAGAGATCTGAAAGTAGAAACATGTAACACATGATTTCCAATTTTGAGTTGCCAAGTGTGGTGTGTTGGACTCAGAAAATTACACCATAATTCATAGAAATAATGTCGAAAATCTTCACATGTACAGATCACTTTATTATTGATTAAAATCATGTGTGACTTACAATATTTACATTCCACGTCACTGTGAAATGTTAGTTGCATCCACAAATTATTATTAGTTGCCTGACAGACATTTGCAAAAGCATTGTGCTATTGTACCAGCAATAGAACAAATACATCATGGTACCTAACTTTATATTTTACTTGGTGTATATCAATGCCTTGCAGATCTAAAATAAATGTTTCAATGACAGAACAAGGAAGACCGACATTCGTAAATCCCAAAAGAGTTGTGCTAATGCACTGGCCATAATGGAAAAGGTATGATTTATCATGAATACTTCCGAGATAAAGTTGAAGAAGGTACAATGGTATCTCTTTATATTTTCCACTTCTTACAATGATTAATTCCTACATGTACCTATGTTAAAAATCTTTAAGGTTTACAAATAAATGGCTTACACTTCTACACTACACAATGTACAATATATGTATATCAGACCTTTCACTATATCTGACTACGTAATGTTATTGTTAGTCTATTTCAGTTGGGTCTGTTTATGTGGAATGCAACGGTATGTTATGGAGTTCTGGGTCAGGACATTATTCTTTTATAAACCAACATTCGTGGAGTCACCATCAAATTTTCGTGTCTATGAAGGGATATACAATAATTTAATTTTAAAACATTTTCATCCTGTGCCTTTCATGTACCCACATCCCATTTTTATCAGTCCAATAATGTCAAATAACATTTAATCCACAGCAACTTTCTTGGCTCCAAGCTTCATGGCTCCTTTCCCAGACTTCTTCTCGGCACGTTTTCTCTCCATCTCTTGCCGTCTTTGCTGCTGCTTCTCTTCCCGTTGTTTTCTGGCATCATCTTTACCTGAAACAGAGAAGTTTTAATCATATAGTATACAAAATTCATCTTCATGTACTGTTTTATACAATGTGATAATCTTTGCATGACTATACAATCAGTTAAAAAAACTAGTGTACCATACGATTTAATCACAGTGAACAGTGAGGATATCACCAATCATTTCAATGATTAACATCTAAATGGTTGATTGATGTATTGGACTAAAGTGCTATTTGAAACAACTCAAAACGTCATAAACCTGCTAAAAAAGTAACTTAAAAAGAGCCAACACATTAAAACGTTAACGTTACTGCCACTTATTTTGGATGTTCGGGTGAGACAAAGCCATGTGCATCAGATAACAATACTAACTTTGGCTACTTCCACCACTGCCCCACGAGTCCCAGCTATTGTCCACATCACCCCAGTCATCCTGTTTTCTAGAAGAACCTCTCGAAACACTGGAGGATTTTGCTGACTTGGTATCGGAGCTCTGAGTAAGAAAAATGTATCAATCAATTTGGCAAGATATTGAAAATGAAGACCGTCTTTGAAAACGTTACAAATGGGAGTCACGCACGTAACAAGGTCTGTGACTCACTGCTGAGAAAGGATCATCCCCACTGCCACCCCAGTTGTAGGAGCTAGCAGGAGGCAAGGCTGAGGATGTAGTGATGTCATCTCCCCAGTCTTCATTATCCCAAGCATTGGAGGAGACCAGTTTTGGTGGGTTGGATGGGGCTGATGCCTGTGGGAATGGTGGGTAATTATGTTAATGAGGTGGCTCATTATCATAATCTATGTGTCATTGAAGAAGTTATGATATTACAGTATCTGCAGTGCTGACTAAACCTCATATAAGACTAGAAATAATTTCTATAAATATGAGGACTGGCTTTGGGGGTTTTCTCTGATAGTAGGAGTGTTCACAGGAAAATTAAGATGATCTTTTATTTCGCACTCCCACAAGCAAAACGGAACAATATAAACGACCATATATAAGGGGTGCATTATGGCCATAACAGCCAGAAGCATCATGAAGACTTGCGTCTGAGCGACACACTGAGAACTAGTTTCTCTCCTCTGCTTGGTGGAAAGTCCCCGGACCTAGGGTAGAAAGTACCCAGCTGTAGCGGCTGTAACCTGCCCTGATCCTGTACCAAGGCCAAGATGTCCCCAGGACTGAGCCATGGAGGGGCAGGCGTTAGTCATAGCACAGTAATGCAAGTGGCATCCAGCAGGATGTTAACAGAATGGGGCTCACTCTCAAGATGCTTCTGTCCTTTTACAAAATTACCATTATTTATTAGTCGTGAATGTTTATCAAAGCTTTAATTTGTGTGTGCAATACTTTGAATGTTTACTCAAGTAAAAGTTTAATGGTATGTACACGATACATGAAGTCAAGCTGTAGTTTTTGTGATTAACATTCAGTGTTTTGTCAAGCTCACTCTCCGATTTATCGTCTTATCAATTTATAATCATTCAACAAATGATTTGCAAAATTGATACATTAAAATTACCATATTTAACTCTTGAGTAAAATTACTTTCAAGTCACCTTTTTAGGAACATCAAAGTCTTCCCAAGCATCATTATCATCTCCCCAGCCTCCAGTCTCCTCTGTACCAAAGTCATCCTAGGAATGGAACATCATTTTTAGCCTTTTGGTCTACCAAATTGACATCTTTCATACCCAGAAGTAGTACAACGTTCTCTAATACTAATTAACTGTATATTAGATACTAATTGGAAACCTAACATGATCTGATTCCTGTTTGTTAATTACTAGTAATCTATTTACATGTTAAGTGAACAATTCAGCGCAATCTTATTCAATCGAGTTAAACGGGCTACCCAAAAAGCATACATATCATTGCAGTTTACAGGTCTGTTTAGATCTAACATGACTGTAATTCAACGAATCAAGAAACTACATATCAAACTCAAGGTAACCTTTACTAAAGTAACTGGATAGATTTAGGAAACTGTCAGACAACTACCTGAAATGTCTGGCCATTTCCTAGATCTAGCCAGTTGTTTATCTTATTAGCTGGATGTCTAACCTTCATTTACATATGAAACTGTAAAAGGGATGACCACACAGACCTCCATGGTGTCCTGAGCTTGTTTTGCACCCTTGAGTTCAGCCCATATCTCGTCCTCAGGGTTTGCAGGTCCTGCTTTAACAGCAGTGCTACCTGGTCTGGACAGCTGGGGAGATCTTTGTACAGGCTCCCTGGCTTTGGGGACTGAGAAGTCCTATAGAACCAAACACACAAGGTTGGTTATTAGCAGCATAAGATTTAAGTTGTAATATGAACTTTAAGGTTTGGCATTTGCATTATTCACTTGTGTGTGAAGCAATGGGATATAGTGAGCGAATTCTAAATGCATCTTGCACTAGAATGCTCACTAACAAGGCAGTAGGCTGAAAAAAGCATTAAAATATCAGTCTTGCCAGAGCACTAGGCTAAGCAAAGTGTTATGAAAATGGTTCTAGAGACCATTAGATAGAGCAAATATTTGTTTCTTACTGGCAACAAGTCAAGCATAAAGTAGCACAAATCTATTATTGCTTGCAGCCTTTTGAGCCAATCTTGGACAATGTCGTTTTCCTGCCCTTGAATAGATGACCCACCTCCATGCTGCCCCACTCTTCTGTATCATTCTCCCATCCTCCATCATCCCCAGACTCCCTCTCCTCCTCCTCTACTTCTACCTCAGGCTCCTGCCGGGTGCTTACTGGTGCGTTGGCTGGCTGGCTGGGTGTTGGCTCTACACTGGGTGCCTTTGCTACAGTTCATAGGGAAGAAAAGAACTATGTTTTGCCTTTCTTAAAATCCCTCTGTTTCACAAAGAGCAAAATTGTTACCGGTAAGATAGCATAGAACTTCTAAAATATTTGTTAACAGATAATTCAAAGCAATATTGACAAGAGGACCTTGAGTAATGTTTGATTTGTCATATTACAACATATAACAAAAGCAAATCAACTCATGTGCAGTATCATTCTATCTTATGTCATGATAATGATAGTACAAAAATGTATCTACTTTTTATAATATAATATAAGCTGATGAAATTCTCACCAGTTGGTTGCTGTGCACCTGTAGCTGCTGCAGCTGGCTTGTTGCCTCCCCTGTACAGTTTAGATGTGAGTGAGCTCACCCCAGTCACAGCCCATCCTGTCCAGCCACTTGCACTGCTGTCTGTGGTACCTGGGCTGTTCACTTCACTTTCTGTACCAGGAAACAAGTGGTTGGTTGGCTCTATAAGCATTGCTTTGTTTTTCCTTTGACACTAGGTGACTTTTACTGTTAGAATTGTTAAGTACAACAATTTGTTCCAGGTTGCTATGCCTAAAGCTGTTATAGTTTGTAGTTAATGCTTTATTGATACCACAGGAGAGTAATGTTTTGACTTGCCAGACACCAAACAAACAAAGAAACAAATCAAAGGGTACTCACCTAAGTTTGCCAACAATTCGGGGTCTTCCGATAATTTTTCCAAGCTGTCGACAAAACATCTGATGGCTTTAAAGGCCTGCATGGATGGAAAGAAGTAATAATATCAAAGGTCGATAAACAACACCATCAATCAGAAGTCCACCATTTAAGTAAATTGTGACATGCATTGTATGTTTGAAAAAAAGTATTTCCTAGTCTGATTATAGGAAAATGAATAAAGGGGGAAAAGACATATCATATCTCAGTCCACATAACTATCCCACCTGGTCCCTAACGCCCTTCTCCGGGTCCACTGTGAGTGTACAGAGGGTGGGTAGAGCCTTGCTGGCAGCATCCTTCAGAGGGAAGTACTTCTGGTTGGCAGCCATGGCCATCACTCCCGCTATTCTGGCTGGAGGGAAGGGGTCCTTCATGGCCCGGGTGAAGGCTGAACCAAGCACCTTCTGTCTTGTCTGCAAACAAAATGGCCAATGACATTGCACTCTCAACTATTGTTTATTCATTACTTTTGAACCTGTAAATTTCATGTCATCTTGAAAGACAGGTTGAATGACTGACTGTCAAATGGAGAGGTTAAGTTTGGTATCACCTATCAACAGCTTTACCTGAAATTTTCTTATCACAAAACTAAAAATGCAGAGAACAGTATTCGACCATTTGATTACAATGCACATTGTCAGCTTAATACACTGATGAACAGTATCACGTAGCAAACCTATCTATCGATCCAAATGTTTACTTGTGTGCATGTGTTTTGCCATACCTGTGGATTGAGATGACATGCAATCTTCCCTAGACACACAGTTGTGTTAGTTCTGATGCCACCCTGATCATCCTTGGACTGTAGTCTGGCAAAATGCTTCATCAGTTCTGTATTCAGGTTCTTATCGTTCAGTTTGGGAGCCATCAGCAGCATAGCCTGTGGGAAAAATAACAACACATAAATGACTGTCTGTAACTATGGCACAATTTCTTACTAAGGTGCACTGCCCTCAGAGAGTGCAAGGCATTGACAATGCAGCACAGCTACAGTATCAAATGAAGCCTTTATGATTTTCAACGTACCTTTGAGATGAGTTGTGGATGGGAGGGGTACAAACACCAGCAGTTGATAGAGAGAATGGAGAACAACGATGGCTGGCCTCAGTACATGCAGCTACACATAGACATGCAGTGACCACGATAACGATTATTCTACTCACCTTGACGGTTTGTTCCCTGATGGCAGGGTTTGTATCCATGAAGCCATGAACAATCTGAGGGAAGATCTGGTCGTTGATGGTAGCTGGCTGCAAGTGCTCGATGAACAAGTCCATCTGAAACACAAATATTCAAACATAAGAAGTCATGCTAAATCATGATTTCCCTACGTTATACTCTGCCACGGGCTCTCTACTGTGCCCATCCTTCCATCCTTTGCTGCTCGGGATGGACAAAATATTCAACAATTCTGTCCTGTTTGACAGACAAAAATAAATTGACATTTTTTCTTAAGCTAATCAGTAATGCCACAAAACTTTTGCAAAGTCAAACTCAACTCAAAGTATTGATTAAGCCATTTTGAATTTGCCCCTTTTAATGCAGGAAATAGCATTATAGAGGGTGCTCAATCAGGAATCCTCCAACTGAAGACAAAGTCAGAAAAATATAAGACATATTACCTGCATTAGAAGTTTGATTCTTGTTGACCTGTCTGTAGATGAGAAGAGCTTCACCACACACGGGACTATTTTCTTCTGGTAGTCTTCCTGATCAAGGAGTCTTCCAAGCTGTGAAATAATAATGTATTACTCACCCAACTGCATGGTTAGTTAAGGTATAGTCCTTCTTGCACCAGATGGTGCATATGGTGGCACCCATCTCTGTTTCAAGAGCCCTCCGGCCACACAACTTTGTACAATCAATACAGGATGGAGCTAGTCCAGTGGTGGTGATGTGTGTCTTACTATTATACTCTTTCCCAGGATCAATCTCACCACCTACTGAATGTAAGTTGAACAGCAAATAGCTGACTTCAAAGTCTGAAGCAAACAACTATTACTGTAATCTATTCAGAGAAATAAAGTCTGAAGTAAACCATACTAGTTGATATCTATAAAGCTAGTGGCAAACTATTAATGACCTTCAGCTAAATTTGTTGGTTGCCATAGGGTCACTGAGTATCAAATCACTAAAGAGTCAATGTATTTTCCTGCAGTGTCATGCTGGCTTAAATAGGCTGTGTTTCGTCACCTTGAATAAAGGAGCCAACACAGAAGAGCCAGCATTGCCGAACTCATAGGCGTTCAGCAGCTGTGGCAGGATCCTGTGTTTACAGAAGTTGTCTGGAAAGTCATCCAGCTTCGGGGTCAGCTCACTGAAGAACTTTGTCTTCTCATTTTGATCCTTGATCTGGAATAGGGACAGTAAGCAAACATGTTGAGTGTTGGCTTAAGCATATTTAGGGAGGTACTTTAATATGATGTAAGTTTGGTACAATGTATTTTTGTAACTCAGCATAGGCTCTTGACACAAAAGAATAAGTACGTGTAAGTCTCTTTAAAGATGTGTTTTTTTAGGTAGTAATATGTTAGTTGTCTTCATAGATGTACCCAATAGGTAAAAGAAGCCTGTTAGATACAAGCAGATTGTCTAGTATAGTACCTGCTGTTCCTCCAGGAACAGGTTTGTATCCACAAAACTGTTCTTCATGAAGCCTCCTGTCTTCCTACAGGACTGGATGAAGTTGGCAGGGTTGGGACGAACTTTAGGGTTAGCTCCGACTAACTCACAGTAGTTGGGCACCAGGGACTTTGGGATCTGTGGAACCAAAACAACTGTGTTCTAAAACAAGCTGATTCAGAATCTCTGCACAATGTAATAAAGAAACAATCACCAAAAACATACAAAAACTGCATGATAAAAAAGACAATACAATCACCCCTTCTTGACTTTCTCCGTCAGTTCCAACCTAATAAGAAGTGTAGGGAAGAACAAGAGGTACAAAGTAGTAACAAGGAGATGTGTTACTGCATGGTGATTTGTGAATTTTATATTGCCAAGTACTTTCTGCGGAATTTTCATTTTTCCAAATACTTAATGTATGGAATCAATTAAATGTTAAATGCCCAAATTGTAACATCTAACCTGTCAAAGTGGAGTCAAGTTAGTGCTCTTGGCTGATTTTAGTTGCAATTTCAATAAATAAAGATTTGTTTAAGTCATTCAATTGGATTCTTTTAGTGACAAATGGTTATGTCTTTATGATTGGGAGGTAAGATATAAACATACGAATATGTGATGACCTTGGCGTCATTTTGAAATCAAGTCCAGCATCTGATTATCTGAACCATTTATGATAAAATAAAATTGCCAAACAATGTGGATTTCCTATTGATCACCATGTGTTCAGATTAGTAGAAAAGAAGTAAGACGTTACGTTCAGTTACTAGTAAGATTCAAAACCTAAAGAAGTGCAGTAATAAAGAAGGTGATTCTGGATAGCACATAATATTGGTTATAGAGGTATTTAGCAAGCAATAGATGGAAGAAGCAGTTCTTTATAGTTCTTAGAAGATGGCATTAGCACATCATCTTGCAGACTGGAAGTTCCAACATTCTAATTATGACCAATGGCCAGCTGGTATTCATTCATCATGCTCTCTAACAATAATCAACAAAGTTCACAAGTATATATATGTACTGTACATGATCATCAAATAAGTTGTACATGTATATCCACAATCATCAGACCACTTGTAAATAACAGCTGACCCACCTTCCCCAGTGCTTTGAGTGCTGATGTTCTCGGCAAAGGTCCATTGAAGACTTCCCAGATTAGACAGCCCAGACCCCACATGTCAGAGGACCTATCCAGTTCAAATGTCCACATCAATACTATTACTAGCAGAGCATATGCAAGAAAGTTCAGTCGGAACAGCATTTGCTGGAACATATTTACTTCAAATGAAAACCTTATACATATAATTCATATCACCACATGCAACATCTGAAAGAAAAAAAACTTTTCTAACAAAGCTTTGTGCTTTACTTGTCAATATACAGTTATCCACTGCAGGCATTCGTCATAGAATTAGCACAGTCCACCCTGTCTATAACGTTATGGTGACTACTCAAGGGACTTAGTTAACAGGTGGCCACTATAGAGAGGATACTTAATGCTTAGGTCAATGGTAAAAATAATCTAAGGGACCACAAAGTGTCAAGCTATTGGCCATGGTTGGATTCGAAGGAAGGGTATTATTGTTGGAGCTGCATTCATTTCACAAGGGACGTTAAGTGGGGGTCCCATGATCGAGGAGGTGCATCGATCATATTAAAATACATAATGACATAACAGACTCATTACTCAGATGGGTACCTACTAACTATATTTATTACACAGAGGTTGTCTCTGGTATAGGTTTAAAGATTAGATAATGTATTATAACATGGAAGACATGCACACTGACCATTTCTCCGCCTTCCTCCCTCTGCTCAGGTCGTTCTTCTCCGGCGGGTCGTACCTCTCCAGTGCGGGGAGGATCTTGACAGGAGGGATGCTGCCCTCCCCCGTGGCCGGGTACATGTAGTCCACCCCACCCAGCTTCCACTCCCCGGCAGGGTCCACGAACACGGAGGCACTGCACACGTTGTTGTGGATCAGGTTCACATCGTTCACAAAGAAGCTCAAGGCTTTCTGGATATGGGGGAGAGGGAAACGGCTAAGTGTGAGGTATATGAGATTGAGAATCTTCAAAGGTCATAAACATTGTCTTCCTACATAATAATAACCTACTGCATGCGATTTACTGTTCAACTGTTGAAGCTAAATGTCAACTAGATAGCCATCATAGGCATGTATCCTCACGTACATTGATTATCTTCACAATCAAATACTAAAGTTCAAAATAAATATCCTTCAACTTTGATACCTTTACAACAATACTCAATGCAGAGATGTCTGTTGTGCTGCTGAGTTTGCCTTAATCATATCAATCTGTCTAGATTTTTTCACTGCAAAGAACTTACCACTATCTGGTGCAGTCCCCATGAGATGACCAGTTCATTGGGTTTTTGCTCAGCTATATATGTTGTCAAGGGAACCACTGGTTCAGTTACCACATACACTGTCTTGTCCGTCTGTAGAGGGGGAAGTACAATGTAACATCTTCGTTAATGTATTAATAATACAGCAGGTAAATCATGACTGATCAAAGAAAATCCTTACGAAAAACATTTAAAAAGATACACTAGCAACTTTCAGTACTGGGTAATGAAATAATTTATCTTCAATACAGAGGGGCTGTGTTACTTGCCTCTAAACTGTCAACATAGGTAACAACATTGGGATGACGAAGTGTTTTGAGTCTTTTCAGGGCGGCTTTGGCTGTCTGCATCTGGAAACAAAAAAGACAAACATTCAAAAATTTTTGTTGCAATTAACATTACAATTTGTTCCAACAGAGGTTCATTTACTGAGGATTTTAAAAATCATTACACAGTTTATATCTAACGTCATATAGAACAACATTCAGTCAAATTCCATCATGAATAAGTCTTTACTTGTCTTGTGATCTTAAGTTTTGTCTCACGAAACTCACCTGTGTCTCATTATAGTCTTTAACGTCAAACACAAACACTGAAACTGGTTCTCCATTGGCCTGTATGAACAAAGTGTATTAGCTTATTATCAAACATGTATCGTGACTTCTAGAAACAGGATTATGATTGTCATGTAACGTTAGCTGTCAATGTTAGTCCAAATCCAAAGGTGAAGTGTTTTCTCTGAAGCGAAAGTTACTTTAGCATGATAACAAAAATGTCTTACAAATCAGGCAGCAGATCTAACGTTAACAATGCATTCTATTTGAACGTTTATGAAACAAAACTGCCTGAGTCTATTGACACAATGATCAGGCTCCAATGATCCTGTCAACAGTGGAAAAATTGCACTGCTGACAGGATGATCCTGTCAACTGGAAAATTTGCACTGTTGGCAAGATTATCCTGTCAACAGTGGAAAAAATGCACTGTTGGCAAGATTATCCTGTCAACAGTGGAAAAAATGCACTGTTGACAGGATGATCCTCATTCCTGTCAACAGCATTCCTGTCAACAGTGTAAAAGATGCACTGTCACTTGACAGGATCATCATGTCAACAGTGCATAATTTTCCCACTGTTCACAGGATGATCAGGATCATCTGTAAACAGCGCAAATTTTCTACTGTTGACAGGATCGTCCTATCAATAGCCACTTCCAACAAAAATACTTAAGTTTGTGCAAGACACAACAACCATTGAAGGAAGAACAAATCTAGCCACGTCGGCAACATCAAGAGGCAAGACCAGCTCAGGCTAGGGACGTCAGCCCACCTTCCGTTTCCCCTTGTGTAACGTCCAGATAGACTTCTCCTCTAGCCCCGGCACCACATCTCCGATTTCAAACGCAAAGTTTGCTGTAGGATCTCTCGAGAAGAATGACCACATTGCGGAGTAATTCAGAGATAAACATCAATGATCTATCAATATCTTGTCGCCCCTCCCCACACTTTCACGTCTGCAAACTTTTTGAGTGCACAGATTTCGTACCTGCGCACCAGAATTTGTCGTAAAGTTTGTATTTTTGTCGTAAAATCACACAGCCACACTACGTTAGGTCAAAGTTGAGAGAAAACTTGTTAGGAGGAATGATAGCGTTATAAGACAGGAATAAATATCAGTCATTTCCTGTGGTTTTAGATCTTTTCATCACATTTAAGGTCACTTTTGTCATTGAACAGACAGTAACGTTAGAACACTACATTAAATAATCTTATTTGATTGGATTATTAAGATTTTGCACCTTCATAGTTTACAAGTGTTGTTGATTTGAAGACAGCTGTTCTGGCACATCATACCTCCTGATAAATACCGGGAATTTCTGACCATACGGACACTTGTACTCACATGTAGAAATGTTTAATTTGCCCAGATTACTATTACACAGTGTGGCGATGGCAGGTAACACAGGTGCTCCTCTACTGCTCCGACTGGTGGCCGCATCGGTTTCTGTAGCGGAAAAGGCAGGAACGATCGTCAGGAATGTGTTCGACAGCGGGGAGCTGGGGGTGGTAGAGAAGGTAAAAATTATGATACAAAATTTTACATTCATTTGTATATTTATCGTTTATTATTATTGCCGACAAGTTACCTGCAAAAGTTTGGCTATAAGAGCAAAGAGCATTTGATATTTAACCTCCTTGTGACCACAGAAAAGTTTTCCCCTGGGAGCATTTTATGTATTTCTTAGTGGTGTTTTGATTGTCACTTCTTAGTGGGGATTTGATTACCCCCAACTTGCGTCTCAACGTCCAGGCAACCCCACTTCCTTTTTAGCTGAATGTAAACATCTTACAAAAAAAGTAACAGAAGAAGAATTTGTAATGATAAATTTTATTTTAAATGTAACAAATAAATAAAATACTTTTGTCAGGAACATCCTATTAACTAGAGCAAAAGAATCTTATTGACAGCAACATTCTATCAATAGCCTTGATGTAGTTACGTTTATGCCACTATCATGACTATGTCTCCTCAGCATGAAGTATGTCACCATGACCGTGCACTTTCTCCTTGCTAATTTCATGACAATTTGTGTAAAGAGGCAGATTGGACTATGCCCCTAGTAGTAACCTTACCCTTTGTTTGTCTGCTACTATTACTAGCACTTCATTTTGCTTGTACTCAGAATGACTTTGCATTTCCAGCAATGAATAAGCCATTTTCAATACAATTAATTTCCAAAGCCAACAAGCTATTTTTTATTGATAGTGTGTCACATGAAAAAAATTGTTATTACTGTAACAACAAAGTACTAGTACTAGTGCCCTGCTGGGAAATGGGCTTTAAATGACACATGTTATGAAAGCCCCGCCCACAAGTCACTACTGACCATGTTCCAATCAGTATTGTAAGTTGGAAATACTGTGGGTTTTTTTCAGGTTATAATATGATGTCATTTGCTCTCATAATAGGATGGGAAGAATGACCTGCAGACTCAGGCTGACCGCTCTGCTCAGGAGTGTATCGTACAGTCACTGTCCAGACAGTTTCCTAAAGTCACCATCATAGGGGAGGAGGTGAGACACAGGAAATGATTTCTTTCACTCCTGTAGTTTCTATACATAACTGTTATGCATGATTTGTGCTCCATTGGACCATTGCAACTTTGATAGTCTTAGACAACTATAGTATCGATAACGACTTGATTAAAAGTTAATAATTTTGTTATTAGTGTGGCAATATTTTCTGAGGAGAAAAAGCACTGTGCTTCATTTTATGAGACAGTGTTGATTATTGTTTTCTATCATCTATTGACTGGACACTGAAACTTGTGTCTTCATTTCTCCCTCATTCCTTTGTCTTATATTTTTCCTTGTTCTGTTATCAAAGGAGCCAACAGATGAGACAGTGGATGAGTCGCACCTGGTGACTGGGTTGTCAGAGGAGGTGTTGAAAGCAGTTTGTCCTCAAGACCTCCAGTCTGTCAAGGATGAAGATGTAAGTTTGTGTAGGAGAAATCTGCAGTCACCTACTGATCAACATTTCCTGAAATGTTCAACTCACTGGCCTTGAACGAGCCATCACTTGGCTTTGAGAGCGATGGTGTGAAGTTGGTATGGGACATTTTTGTCCTTCCTCTAAGGTTTAAATGGAGGTCTGATTTATATAGAAAATTTGAGAATAGTAGTCTCAGAAGATTGTGCTGATCAGTTTGTTTCATTGCCATATCCTTCACAGGTGGTTGTATGGGTGGACCCTCTGGATGGCACTAAGGAATATACACAAGGTTAGTACTTGGGAGTTGGGACCTTCTATTTTAGAGGGTATTTGTTTATTGGGTACGTATTATTGTTGCTTTTTCGTCTTAAGTACTCTATGGACGTGGAACGAGCCATGACAGTATTGACAGTGAATAATTGTGTGTAAAAGTCAAGACCAAATCACAGATATGATGCAAAGTAAGAAGTAAAAATCAAGAAGAAAAAGATTCAACATGACAATGATAACTTTTTTTTCCTCCCCAGGTTTCCTGGACCATGTAACAGTGTTGATAGGTGTGGCAGTGAAAGGGAAGGCAGTAGCAGGAGTGATTAACCAGCCTTATTACAACTACAAGGCTGGTCCAGGGGCGACTCTTGGTCGTACCATGTGGGGCATCGTTGGACTTGGAGCATTTGGTGTGGAACGTCTGGTTCCTCCAGCTGATAAATGGATTGTTACCACCACAAGGTAAACTATTGTTTAAATTACATGTCAACAAGTTTGCATTATTGCTGTCAAGATTCCCTCTTCTCAAAGTCAAAATAAGGGACAACCATTCTGTCAATTTTATGATATCTGATAGTGGTACAAAAACATTGAGGCTAAGACAGTGTCTTGAGTTTTTTGGTGAAATTCATGCTCTTTCTTTGGACTTTTGGGTCACTTGGTATTTTTACTTTGGAATGATGGCATATACTACCAGTGTATGTTTTAAATATATCATCAGCAATACAAAAGTTACTCAAGCAACTGGATAGATTTTTGTAAAAGTTCAGATGTTTCAGATAGATAGCATCCACTACATGTATATTTTATTTGTCACCAAAGATAGTGGATTCTGTCCAAAATCTATCCAGTTGCTTGAGTAACTGTTACCTTGCATATCTTATTACCTGAATGCCTAACCCTCATCAATGTACCTGTACCATCATTTTGTTACCTGGATACACTTGATGTGTTTTAGATCCCACTCCAACAAGCTGGTGACAGATTCCATCGAGGCCATGCAGCCTGATGAAGTGCTCAGGGTGGGAGGAGCTGGGCACAAGGTGTGGAGACAATAGCGCTGATTGTGTTGTCGCTTATAGATCTTAGGTCTACCTGCTGTAAGGTATAACATATGATAAGAACTATGATTCATTGACGTCTGCTATAGAAACCATGTGTTGCAATCACCTAATATGTAAGATTTTTAGTAAACTTTATGACAGCATACACAATAAAAAACTTACACAAGCAGCTGGATAAGTTTTGTAAAACGTATCTTAACTTTTTACAAAAGTTATCCAGTTGCTTGAGGAACTTTTGTACAGTTTTACCTAGATGTCTAACCTTCATCGACGCATTTTGACGACATTTCATACCAAGATTATGTCATCATCACTTATACAGGTGCTGCTGGTTATAGAGGGAAAGGCTCACGCGTACGTGTTTGCCACACCTGGCTGCAAGAAGTGGGACACCTGCGCACCTGAGGCCATCCTCCATGCCCTGGGAGGCAGGCTGACGGACATCCACGGGAACGCCCTGCAGTACCACAAGGACGTGAAGCACCCCAACACTGGAGGTGTTCTGGCCACGTACAGCGACCATGACTGGTACCTGAGCAGGATGCCTGAGTCGGTGAAGGAAGCTGTGAAACCCTGACTAGAAACAAAGTCCCGTTTGTAATAATCAATTGCTGGAAATCTTCTGATTAACTTTGCAATAAAGACCCTTGAAAAGAGATTAACTTTGCAATAATGGGACATTACAGTAGTTTCTATAAAATGTCATCAGGTGTAGAAAGAAAGAAAGAAAGGCTTTGGAAAGCATAGACTATAAGAAGTGGGAATAGACTTTTTGTTTTGTTTTGGGAGGGTAGTCACCATCAGGTAGTGTACTAGCCATTGTGGGCACAAGCAACATGCTGCTACATTTGTATAATCATGTCAATGATGTTTAAGATTTTGTTCAGGTACAAGTAAAATGAAATTGCTACCCGAAATTCCAGTTTATGTCAAAAAATGTACATGATTAATGGAAATATGTTTTTACTAATGACAAGAAACAGTTCTGTTCTGTGACCCAGTGATTGTTGGTGTTTTAGGTGAAAAAATACCATTTTGTATACAAATAGAATATACTGCATCCCAGAGGCACAAATAAAAGTCAAATTCCACAGTTGTACAAACTTCTGTGTGTGTGTGTTTGTTTGTTTGTTGAAGATTATATTATGTAAGTAGAAATGTGCACCTTTGTGTAGTTGTAGAGAACTAAAAAGTGCTTTGAAATACCAAAGGATTGTGAAAATCGTTGATGAGGGTTAGACATCCAGGTAATAAGATACGCCAAAAGACAGTTACTCAAGCAACTGGACATAATTTTGAAACAGTCACTGACAAGACGTTTCAGACAGCATCCGCAATCTTTCGTCAGTGACTAACCTCGATTGTTAAAATCGTTTGTTACCAGGAATCAGTCAGCTTTGTACGTTCATAGCACAAGCGGAAACGAATTCTCCCAATGGTCTATCCCTCCTCGATCACATATCAATCAAGTTGCTAATAATTCATCAACTACCAGCATCTGTTCTCAGGATGAATTCAGCTTCTTATCCAGGACAAGTACGTTTGTCCTGCTGAGGACAAAAGCGCTCATGTACACACGCCCTGGGCTTTCAGTAAGACGCGTCGAAAATGCTGCGCGCGAGTTTTAGCAAATTTACAAATGCTTGGTTTGTTGGAATTTTCGTAGATCTGTGTTATTACAGATCAAAGTTGCGCTTTGTTTGGATCATTCTGTTTATCAATGTTTGTTACTGATCATGATGAAATTACCCCACTTTTCTGTATCCGTAACAGCTGAACAATCTCAGCTCTCTGTCCTGTTCGCTCAATACGATTTCCCGGATTAAGAACTTTGATGAGATTACATTTCTTGTCGGCGTCCTAGGTGCACACAATCCCTCCCGGCCATGGGTATGTCGTGCCGGCCAATTTCCCCCGTGAAATCCTCCATTAGATTTAGACTCCGTTTCACTTCTCTTATTCTGGGGCCACGAAAGTAATGCGAAAAGACCACTTGACTTAAGCGATAATCAATTAAGCAAGAAATTCAAAGCAAGCAAGCTAAACCACTTTTGAGAAAGTTGAGCGCGTCTATGTGATACTGTAACTACGGTAACTCCAAAAAATAAAGCTGGCCACTTTTTTTCCGCTAACGTTGTATCTCACAAGAATCTAAACATTTACCTCCTTGTATAATCATTTAGTTTTAAACTAAGTTGGACCGTGTCGATCCGACCACAGAAAGCTCTAAGGTGCCCATTGTAAGTTTGACGTCAGTAAACAAGTCTTGTACAGCGGTGTAGAGTTACAGTCGGGTACTTGGTCTGTGTAATCAGACAGCAGACAGAAATCCCAGAACCCCACTGTAACGGTCATTCGGCTGTGTAACGTCTGACGAGTGTGCGCGCCTTTTTCTCATCCTGACACAGCTTCCCAACAACAAGTTTCAAAGATGTTCGCAAAGGTAAGTGAAACATGTCTCAGTACAGAGGGAATGTCATGACGACTCCGATGATGCACTGTTCTCTTAGATGCTTTTTTTTGCTGGTCGACGCCTGTAAGAATTTTAGCCGGGGACTGCCGGAGACAAAAACGGATCGGATTTATTGGGTCTTCCTTTCTGTTTTCCCGTACTTCACTACTACAACAGTCCACAAACCATTGGGAAAAAATGCGCTGTCTCGTTTATAGTACTATTTTGGTCAGTGTGCGCACGTTTTAGCAGTATTTCTGCAGGGCCTTAGTAATACTCGTGAAATACTAGTATTGTGTACACGTGGCCTAGCCGAGTCCATCTGAGTTCTAGTAGCAGGGCGGGACTCTGTGTGCCGGTAGCAGTGGTGAATACACATGTTGTTTACCAAGGCAATAAATCTAAAAGCTACCATGTGGGAGAATACGCACTGACCACGTCAAATCTAACAACGTAAGGGCAGCAGGACGGCACGGCAGCTTGGCGGTCTTGAGGCAGGAGAGTCGGTCTCAGAACACCTGCTGGAAAAAGATGTAACTCGATACTGATTTCAAGTCTAATCTATTATAGTATGGCCGACTGTCTTCACAAGAGCCCGTGACTTTATATAACGTTACACTTCTGCTTAGCGAAGCAGGTAAATACCTCTTCAGGCAGAATTTGGCAAGGTTTGTGCCGGGGACCAGGGAAGTTATTTGTCAGTCGCTTGGCGCTGGCCGGATCTACGTATACCATTGCCCCTTAACGAAGTTGTAGGTTGACGTCAGCACGTGTCCTTCGAGGCCTTTCGTTTACACAGCGAGATGCCATGCCTTATAAAGGCTCCTTTGGTCTGATGTCGTCTGCCTCAGGTAACCAGAAAAGGTTGACAGTCTCCGTTCAAGTTGTTATTGTTAGCGTCGGGTTTCCACGCGCTGAAAGCCCGCACAGTGTTTATATCGCGAACTCCGGAAAACCTTTTCGTGTCCGTGAAATGTCGTCCTTTTGCTATAATCTGAACGAAACAAAAGAATGTTTGGAAAGGTAAATATTGAAAGAGGGATCTGATCTTGTTGTTTCACCTGGCTTTGTTTCCTCCCTACTTGAAAAGAGCCTGAGCATCTGTACTACGGGTTCTGCGTCCAAGGGACAAAATATACAGAGTGATTTAGGATTTTGTGAATCACGGACAATAGAAAATGAGTATCTCGCTTGCGTTTCTGTCCATTTGTACTCAAGTCCCGCGTATCAGGCAAGCATGATGATACAGTCTGTATTTGCTCTCGTTGCTTTCAATTTACTTAAACATATTTGTCTCTGAATGGGTGGTCCTCACTTGACTCATGGTTTCAAAGCTTTCTTGAATCGCTCAAGTTGTTTCACGGAGTATTTACAGAGCTATCAGAAAGACGCTTGCCATTAAGAAGCCCGGCTTCTTGTTTTGTAATTAGGTAGGCCTCTCTGGCACAGGGTTTGTAGTGCCGACGGCAAGGACAAAAGTCGCGCAATGTTTGTGGACATGAGAGTACCATGCAAAAACGCAGTGCTGCTTTGGGTCAGACTACCGGATATTGACTGCTACAGACGTAACTAAATGCTTGTTATATACACAATGAAAACTAAGATATTCTGGTTCTTTTTGGCAACCATCAAGCCAGAAACTTAAAGCGGGCCAAACTCGAAGCGCAATTCATTTTCTATAGCCGATAGTGGAAAGGATCGCGATTTATGCTTCGGTCCCATTTCCAATCTGATATACAAGACAACAAAAGACACAAAACGTAAAACAATTACTCCTTACCATATATTGTATATTTTCTTGATATGCATTTTATGTTTTTCGTTTTTGCAAACAGCCCGGCCCGGCCCCGGATTGGATTTGGGACCAAAGTATTAGCCGATCACACCGGGTCACCACGCCCTCTTCTCGATAAGTTTAGAAAATGTAAGGTAGACGCGATCTTTTAAGGCTGTTGTGCAATTTGTTGAACTAAAAAAATGAATATTCTTGCAGGCTTTCCTCGTTGCTGTAGTGCTTGCCGTCTTCGTGACCAAATGCGCAGTTGAAGTGGGGGCGCAAACAAGTGAGTACGGTGGCGTTTATACTCAAATACAGGTGCTGCAGACCTCGGTCGATTTTTTATTTATTTTCTTTATTAAACTTCACGGAATGAAATCTGAGAGGTGTTGGCAACAGGATCGATGCATCCTTTACAAGGCCAACATGTCCAGAGTACATTTAAAAACAAATAAAGAATCCTTGTTTGATGCTGATAGTTCTTGCGAAAGTCGCATCTTTAATTGCGATGTCAGTTTGAGTCTACGGAGTACCAAGGAGTACGTTTCCTATCGGTGTCAGGTACCGTATGCGTCACCAAATATTTGTCCGGGGCTGTTAACGCTCATCAAGCATTTGCAACCCATTACAGTCTTAAATGTAGTTAATACGATCATATCTTAATGTATACTTGTCAAGTGTTCACATCTTGAGTATGTTCTTGACATTTCCAGCCACGATGAGCCCCACCACCATGAACAACACCATGGCAGTGTCGACAGACGCACCAGGTAACGTTGAACACTGTCACTCCATTATATATGTCCTTGGGGAAGGGGTCGTCCTTTTTTGTCAGACGATTGGAAAATTACAGTATGACTATGAGTGTAATGGAATAGTAGCGATACGTCGATGAAGGTCAGACATCCAGGTAATAAGATACACAGTACACTGTTACTGGATAAGTTTTATAAGGTCAGACGTTTCAGATAACATCCGCTGATAGCTTTACATGAAACACCGGCTGACGAAAGATATCTGATGCTATCTGAAATGTCTGACCTTACAAAACTTATCCAGTTGCTTGATTAACTTGTGTACTGTGTATCCTATTACCTGTCCATGTCTAACCTTCAACGACGTATCGACAATACCTATCCAGTTGCTTGAGTAGCTTTTGTACTGTAAATAGCGGCCATCTTTCCGGTCGAATTTTTATTGCCAACTGTAACTGTTCAGATTAGATTAACTCTTTTGACTTTTGGTGCAACAGTGACAAAACTGCTGTTTGTTGCATGTTGCGTCATACATAACTAGAGTGAAAAACAACACCCTTATAAACTAATAGCATCAAAAGCTGGTGCCAGAAACCCAAAGTGACTGGCCAGAGGTAGGGATACACTAATCTCCAAGCAGATCTACAGTTGCAAAGGCCGTATCCGACTGGCAAAAGGAGTTGTTATAGTTGCAATTGTAGCTATTCAGATTAGTTGAACTCTAAGACTGTTAAGAATTTTTGGTGCAACACTGCTGTGTTTGTTGCATGTTGTACCATACAATGTAAATGCAGCGTGTAATTTTGCCTTTCCAGCCGGCGGAGCAGCCGGCCTTGCAGCGGCACTGTTGAGTGTCCTGATGCCGGCACTGATGGCCTTCCTGCTGTCACACTGAGGCTGACAGACTGCTGGACATTACTAGCTGTCAATCAAATATGGCATAGATTTGGGTAGAGGCTCGTGTAGCATTTTAATATGCAGTTTTCTCCTCATCCTTGTTGGATGCACTTATCGAAGAAAAGACCAGACTTAGTGTGCATGGTCAATGGATTTCACTTATCATATACAGTTTTTGTCATGTACAAGTAAACTCTAATCGAAATGAATTATAAGGGATCTGCATCTGGATATAGGAGTCGTGGTTCATTGTCAGAATTGTCATCAACAGCATTTACATTGCACTTACAACGTGCAAATTTTTCCGTGTTACAACTTTTAGCACAGGTCTACATGGCTACTGTAACTTCTAGATGCGACCACTAGTCTCAGGGTTCACTGTGTCACGGTTTTAGGTGTTGAAGCATAGTAACGATAAAATAGTACAGATTCCAATTAATAGTAGTGTGGTTTATTTCATTGTAGATCCTGATAAAATACTCAAATACAATTCCTGACATAAACCCACCTTATAAATTATAACACCAAGATAATCCTCATTGGCTTTCAACAGCAAAAAATTCCTTTGCTATTTACTTTTGCTTTGCTAACAGTGCTAGATAATACTGCACTACACTTATCTTGCAGCATTTGCTTAGTAGGGCAACTTAAAACACCATATCAACAGGGACATTCTATCTGTGGCACAAAATAGGAGACAAATGCAGCTCCTCATTTTTCACATAACTAGTGTGGAAAACACACCCTTATAAACTAATAGCATCAAAACCTGGTGTCAGAAACCTAAAGTGACATGGCCAGAGGTAGGGATACACCATAGCTACAAACATGTTAGCACAGGAAATACAGGGCCTCTCACAGAAGTTGAGATATACAGTGATCAGTGATGAAAGTGAAGCTGGGAGCCTTGTTTTTCACAGATTCTGTCATCCATTGTTGTAGAGAACAAGAAAACAGTCATGACGAAAATACCCAACTATTAATCAAAAAGTGTAAAAAGGCAGTGTTTGTATCTTAATCAAGCTTAGGCAAATTGTGAAAATTGATTTTCCTCTTCGTGTGTCCATTCTAGTGGTAATGACCCAACAACCTCAGGAAACTGCAGGCCTCTTCATCAACTCATCACACGTTTGTAATCATTGTAGTAAATGGAATGCATACAACTTTACACCCAGAAAACCTCACACAGTGACCCTCTCCATGTATTTTAGAAACGTTGCTATTCCATGCACATTGTTGATGGGTTTCAGGGAGACTCCCAGAATATAGATAATGACAGTGTGATAGGGGAAGCACAGCACTCTTGTCTGAATGACTACAGCCACCTTATTTGGAAAACTGAAGTTCACAGATCCTACCTGGAGCCATAACACTGGAGCCATAACTATGCACATATGGATGTGAAAAAATCAACTGGACTAGTTTGACATCCTCAACAACCACACTGGGTGCAGACAGGGAAAGGGAATGAACAGCTATCATAGTGGCAGTTTTCTTCCTATTAGAGTTGCACCATCAATGTTTTACAACACAAGAATTTATTACATTACCAATTTCTTATTTCTTAATTCTCAGCTAATTGTGTCATGTTATATACCGGTATGTATGTGCCATATGTATCCGACAAAACTTACATTGCTGACAAAATGCCTAACAACACTACATCATATCATCTAGAGTAGAATGGCCCCTGCTTTTGAATAACAGTATCTTCGTGTAATACAATACCGGGAAAAACTTTCACTAGAATTTGAGATTCATTCTTTAGTCTGTTTTCTTCTCTTCAGCTGGCTTATCCTCGATAGCTGGTTGCTCTCCCTCCGTCGGTTTTGCCCCTATACTCCCGTTGGGTTGTACATCGTGGTCCTCGCCGGTCGTACCAAACTCGTTCACACGTTTTGGGTCCACGCGGTAGATGTACCGTTGGTATAGGTAGATGAAGAAGACAATATCTGTGGTGAAGACATAGAATTGTTTGTAAATTGATAGAACAATGAATTTTGAACTCAAGAAATGACAAATATCAGTGAATCTGCAGATAACAGTAACTACATAACACCAAGGAGGTATAAAACCTCCTTGATTACACAAATTCATATGATAATTTATTCTTATTCATTCATTAATTTATGAATCTTTTGGGTGGTCCCTTCAGTTTACTGAGTAACTGATTTCCAAGGGAGCCCATAGGGCTGGTACCATTTCCTTTTCTATAGTGCTTGGGCCAAACAGGTAACTACAGTAGGGAGCTGTGTGGACCAAGGGCTATAGAATTCTACCCCCTAGGCCATCACATGGGTTCTATAATTTCCTGTACATCCAAATATCATCCATTCACTTATCATTTACTTCACTCAAATGTTACAGCGGACCTTACACATTTACAACTTAAAAAGAAGCTTTCCTAAAATCAAACAACAAAGACAATCACATGTACATACCATCTCGGAAGCAGCCTATGCGATACATCATGGGCATCTGAATAACAAATGCGAACAGGTCGTCGATGAAGGTGTTGAGAGCCTTGTAGGTGAGCATGCGCCAGGGGAGGTGGGCCACCGACTTCAGCTTGTAGTTGATGAACAGCTGTGGGGTCATCATGATAAAACCTGAAGGTGGGGAGGACAACAGGGCAGTCATGAGTTACTCTGTCATCAATGAATAGAAAGTTTTTACACTCCCTTAAGCCGGCATCACACAGCTAGTCTGGAGTCCAGTCTTGTTAGCTCTGGTATGCTCCCACAGTCGATACTTCACCAGCGAGTTGTTGGCAAAGTAGTGACCATTGGGATCTGGCAATCGACAAGTTCAGCTGAAGGTTGTTGAGTGTGACAACGGCTTTTATCTCACTGATTTGAAAGCAATTTTACCTGCCAAAGTCTACATACAGTCAAAGACGTAAACTTGCAGCAATTGTGTGCCCCAACAACCTGTTCATTCAAAATAAAGACATCACTGCTTTTTGATGTCTATACAAGAGACAGATACATGTCAACTGCTATATTTGGACATTTTACATTTGAAACAGTTCAAAAGTAAGAGACTTACCGAACATTAGTAAGAATCCGTAGATCATGTTCAGGACATAAGAATACCAGCCCTTGTGCTCGTTGTACATGAGAGAGTACACAGCATAGCACCCCAGCAGTGGAAACAACGCTATGCCTAAATACTTGAACGCCAGCTGTCAAGAGAGCAAGAAAAGAACATTGGTGATAACCAACAAATTCAAACACAAGTTTTCACTTTCATTTCATTTGGCTTGCAACAAGGAAATACTTGAATTATAATGGAAGCTCATCTGTGTTGATAGTAATCATAATACAGTGCTAAACTTTCTTCCAACACTAAGGTATTCACGGATCCTGAAGAAGCCGACAGTGGTCGTCGAAAATTTGATCCGTGAATACCTTAGTGTTGAAATAAAGTTTAGCACTGTATTATAAGGAAATAATTGATTCAGACAGAGTTGCTGATATCAGGGAATGACAATTACAGAAATTTAACATTAGTGATCAACATTAAGTGCAAACATCCATGAAAGATACACACTACATGAACAGGCTTCTTGATTTCAATTTTGTGAAGCCAATCTTGCTTATACTGTCAATGTTCAGACTTACCTGATCATACTGCTTAGTGGATGATTCCACATAGGTGCTCTTGTCCTCCAATCTGACACGAGGTAAGAATCCTAATATGGGGTCCTCTCTGTCAAGCTGTGAGAAGAAAAAAAAAGAAGGATGTGAACTGTAGGATTTGACCAGATAAGCCCTACTTTGTCAAAGCAGGTACAAAGGTATTAATAAAAATTTGCTGCTCCAATTCAATCTGTCCTATTAGAGGGACTATGCTGTGCTTTGTCTGCCTCAGTCATTATCTTTCCTTTACAAAAACTGGACTAGTTTTATCTTTAATCCTCATGACACTATAAGCAGATATCAGTGCTAACATTAGAGAGAAAACAGGTATAGTCTAGAAGCCTCTTACCTTGAATGTGACTACCTTGGTGATCTTCCACATCTCTATGGCCAACCCCACCATGCAGCTGATGCGCACCACAAAGTTGGTCTCGTTGTCCCAGACATACAGCACCACAATCAGCGATGTGAACACGTTGAAGAACACAGACCGCACGGAGAGACCTTCCAGAGACTTACGGCTGTTCCAAAACTGGATATCTGGAGAAAAAGGAATGATTCAAACATATTGTTCACACTTAGAAAGGACAAAACACAGCAATGTGAGTAAATCCTTCTAACTACCAGAGGTCTTGCTAAATGAAAACTGATAAATATACTGCGGAAGCAACACTTACCATTTTTGAACGCTAAGAATTCAAAGACACTGTGGACCAAGGACACTATGATGGTCAGTCCGAGGAGGTATGGGTTTGTTTCTAGGAAGGCTTGCTGAAAGAGGTCAAAACAAATTTCCATTATGTCCGATCTATTGCAGAACATGCTCAGCTACAAACCCTACAAACTAGAGCAGAGAACACTACAAACTATGTGTACCTATTTACCAAGTATCAAGGCTAAGCAGTCTAGAACTATGTGAGTATCTTAGTACTGATATAAAGAGAACAACATCTGTCAATCTTATCTTTTGCATTCTGTTGAGATTCTCACCATAAGAAAAATTCTCTGCAACCAACATAGAGCGTTGGATCTTTAAACTTTATTGAAATTGCAACAGCACAATACACTGTGGAGCTCCAGGCAGCAATGCTTTGCTTTAGTCTTTAGATAAGTACCTTGAGTGAGTCGTCATCATCATCATTCTCCATGACATCCTCCCCGAGCACATTGGCCCATTTGGAGCGCATGTTCTGTGCCGCGTACATCTGCCAGCGGAACAGCGAGATGGGGCTGTAGGTCAGGCTCAGCAGCAGTGTCCTGTGTCAATCAATCAATCAATCAACCAATCAACCAATCAATCAATCAATCAATCAATCAATCAATCAACCAATCAATCAATCAACCATGTGAGAGATCAATCAATTAATCATGTGAGAAATCAATCAATCAATCATGTAAGAAATCAATCAATCCTGTAAGAAATCACATTCAAAGACTGTCCTTTGGTGTGTAACCTTCAAGAGGAAGTGCTTACTGCTCTGACTAATCTCAAACCAAAGGCATACATATTGCCCACCCTTTTCAGGGCTTAGCATATAATATAAAAACTATGCAGATCAAATGGCTTTAATGACTTGACCCATATCTGACTGATGTATGCTAAACTTATTACAGTTGGGCCATGAATAATTCAATAGCAAGGGGATGGTTCTACTGTGCAAGATGTTTAAGGTTATCATCACGTCTTACAACAAATCAGATTATCATACATATCATGACTTGTATGAAGATGATGAAGACTTACTCATTGGCAGCAGTGATTGGTTGGAAGTCCCTGTTGAGGTTCCAGTAGTCATTGAAGTACAGGACAGGCAGGTAGCCTCCTGTCAGCGGCTCAAAGTCTATGACTAAACATACAGTAAGAGTAGAATCATCAGGATAACAGGAAGACATAGTGTATACCTCAGAAAAAAACATCTTCGTCCTTCATATTATAGTCATCAATAGATTAGAATGATGGAATATTGTAATTTGTACGGAGGTATGTTGAATATGTATCTCTAAGAAATGCAAGCTATTCAATCATATGAGCTCTAGTCTAGAAAACTTACACTCATCCAGGGGTGCTGGCACTGACCCCCGAACCCATGGTGTGTGGTCGTCCATCAGGTTTATGGTCATGTTGGGATGCCAGTGGGACAGGATCTCCACTGTGGAATTAGCAGCTTTCTGTGAAATTGAGAACATTCAACAATGAATTACAAAAACTGTCAATCTTGATGAAGCACAAATGGGTAAGGTGGCGAAATGAAAAAGGTCAAGCTGCAGCAACAAACCAACAAGACATACCGCTTGGTCTTCTAGAGTCAGCTCAGTTGCACCAGTCAGAAGGTTCTGGGTCTTCAGGTATCTCTTCTTCTTGTACCTGTTAAGCACTAATATGAGAACAAACAATTATGAGGCGGAACAATAACATCAATAAAACATATTTCAAAAACTATGAGCATATATTTTCAGTTGAAAACAAATATGGGAATCATGCTTTTAGAAATCTCATTCAATGTAATTGTGGTATGCCAAATTCATCTCCATATCATTAGCAGACTTTACCTGGTATCAATTACAGCTTGTGCAAAGACTTAATTGTGTAACTGTTGTTGTCTTACTGTTCTGTTACTATACATATGTATAATCTATCAGCATCCACACGGATTCAAAAGAATGTATGGGTTTGCATCTCTTACTCTTCTTCTTGTATATGGTAGATGCTCTTGAATATAGCGTCTTCTGGGTTGGGTCAGGTGACTTGCCACTCTTGGTCAGAAAGACATGGATCCACATTGACCCATTGTTCTTCAAATGCTGAAATGAAACAAAAATCATTAGTATCTTGGCTGTGGTCTATACTCATTATCCAACTACTACTTTTCTTTAATCAATACAATGAACTTGAAAGACATAACAACAGGTCACTGTTAGCAGATCGCATTCAAATGCTGCTAGAGATAAGCCTGTAATTTGGTCCATTTCCAATGGTCGCTAAGTTGTTGGTGGGGTAGTGACCATTGGAAGTAGACTAAAGCTAACAAGACTGGATTCCAGGAAACAGCTTAAGTGTTAATATACCTGATTAACCTTGTGATCTATACATAAATGTATTGTCAAAATAAGGGCTCACAGTTGTTGAGAGTGTCTTCATCTTTTAAACTTTGGGATATGTCGTTGACGTAATAGCTAGATGCCACAGGAACAATTCAAGTGTTGATTCCACTGCTACTAGTATAAAGCCCATACAGTTGACTCACTATGACCCATGAGCTGTAGTTTTCTACTGTTCTGTATGTATGACATGCAAACCTCTGGTGTGGAGATTTCTGCTTCATATGTAAATGTCCCGTCTTTGTTGATCCCACTGTCCCAGTCCCCATATGTCAGTCCCTTCTTCTGCCAGAACAGCTTACTAGTGTCATCAAACTCCTTGAAGTGTTCACTTTCTGAGAGGTACACTCGTAGGTCCTGCGGGAAAACACAGAACAATGAACAGCATTAAGGACAAATAACAGCATTACGGGTGCTTTTGTTAGTCAAACTGGCTTTTCACCATGCAACCTTTCTTAATCACGATCGATAGATAGATAGATAGATAGATAGATGATTGAGAGCTCTCAAACACAATACAATAAAGCTCTGAAAGTGGAACACAATAAAGCTACAAACTACAGAGGATAAAGTTTATATACTGTATGTAATAATACAAGATACCATATTCATAACCGTGGTGACTAACGAAGGGAGTTTTTGCTTCATATTACATATACTTTCCCTTCTTAGTCGTGGGGCACGACACAATTTCACTTCTACTCGAGCGACAGCGGCCTTCTAACTTGCACACCGGGCCCGATTCTTGTTCTCCCTGAACTCCCAATGCCCTTACCTGCGACGCCGGTCACTTTAGCGACGCCGGAACCCCCATGTTAATCCACAACAGGGCTTGATGCGGCAGAAGTCAATGGAAAACAACATCGGGTCCGCCATTTTTGGTTTAAAAATACAAGGAGAATAACGTCATCGCAACGTCATCGCTTGTACGGCCTGATTGGTCAAGCCCAGTCATGTGAGTAAATGCACCAATCAGGCTGTACAAGCGATGACGTAGCGATCACGTTACTCTCCTTGTATTTTCAAACCAAAAATGGCGGACCCGATGTTGTTTTCCATTGACTTCTGCCGCATCAAGCCCTGTTGTGGATTAACATGGGGTTTCCGGCGTCGCTTAAGTGACCGGCATTGCAGGTAAGGGCGTTGGGAGTTCAGGGAGAACAAGAATCGGGCCCGGCATGCAAGTTAGACATGTTAGAAGGCCGGCGTCGCTCGAGTAGAAGTGAAATTGTGTCGTGCCCCACGACTACCATATTCCTATCATTTGAAACATATCTGCAATCTGAGTTAAGTCTGGCTGGCCAAGTGAATGATGGTCAATTTCAATTTTTCAATTTCAATTCATTTATGGTAAGTAAATCATTATCATTATTTGTAATTCTAAAACATGGCAATTGATCATTTGATGGGTAACATGATTTTTAAAACCAGACCAAAGCAGGGAAGTCTCATACATACATTTATGGCCATGCTATATTAATTTCGAGACAAATTCTTAGCAATTTGTTCCTCATAGCCCAAAATGCCCACAGAGACTAAAATGTCATATAGAGGTCGTTTGGTCCTACCATCCTCGTGCCAGGTGGGAAGAGGTTGTGGGCAGGCTTGCGCGTGGTGACCCCTCCTTGCTGGTCCGAGCCCTCTTGCGCTGGCTGACGCTTGAACATGCTGGCCACCACCCAGACGACGAAAATTCGGAAGAAAACATTCTTGACCACCTGCCAAGTGTTTTGCGGTGGCTGCTCCAGAGGCTCTTGTTGTACAGCTTCGCTGGCCTGGAAAAGGGAGTATCGTTCCGTATGCTACGTAAGTCATGAGTGACTCATTCACAAAATCCACATCGAAATCTATAGTCGAATACAGCCTTTTTTATGATTGAATGGAAAAGAAAATTGGATATAATAACACACCTGACCATCTTGCTCCTGTTGAGCTACAACTTGGCCGTCAGAATCGCCAGTGTCGCCGTTACTGACAACATTTTCCGCCGTGGCACCGGTGTTTTCTTTCACCTGGGTGTCCGCCATGTTTAAATTTCAAGATCTCGCGTGAAAACGAGTGATTTCACGAGATCTCAATTTTGCATGAATTAATCCCGGAGAAAATGGTTATTTCCGTCCTACGTGGAAGGGAGTTGTATGTAAGAATATTTTCAAAAAGGACAAAAAGCTTGTAGGCTATGATTCATCCGGACAGATAGCCATGATTTGCAGTTTCTGTTGCGAAATCGGATGCTACGTCACAGCCTGGATGAAGATGTTCTCTTATTGGTCAATTTTTGTTCGGAATGGATCATACTGTTACCAACGTGAAAATTACGAAATTTTATCGAATCAAAATTATTCTAATACTTGCATTAAGTGCATTAAATAGAAACAAATTGTAGATCACAGATAGTCTAAAGCCGTCAAACTGATTTAGATACATAGAGAGATTATTTTATCTATTTCTTGACAATAGCTAACTTCCGACCCCCCCACTAAGTCAAATAGACTGTGCCGTCGATTCGAACATTTTTGCGCGCGCTGACGCAGTGAGCAATTTCACTCAACATGGCGGGCTTTCGAGATGAGGATAAACGCCACTTCCCTTTGCAAGACATAAAATCCGTCGTGGAACTCTTTCGATCGCAACTGTCATGCAGCGTAGAGCCCAATCTCGCATTGCTCTCTGTCACCTTGGGGTATATTGAGAATGTCCTGACCAACAACAGGGCTCTAAACAAGGTAGATAGCGGGGCTAATTTGGAGCCGATCTTTCCGGTGGTGGAGCTAGCCCCCGTGGAAGCCCTGTACCACAAGTTCGTCTGTCAAATCAAAGGGTCTGTCGATCTAAGCCAGTTCACGCACGGCGTGGCAACACGGGATCTCGTCAAAAAGGTGTCAGACGTGATATGGAGCTCGTTGTCACGATCGTACCACACTGACAGAGCGCATCTGCAGTCTCTCTACAGCTATCTCACAGGTAACGTTACTGTTGTTTACGATGCATGGCACTAAGGGGGAGGGGGGCAGGGGGCGTTACCCCGCACTGGACGTGCTAGGGGGGTTGTCAGTTCTTCATGACAGTGGTATGTCAAACTCGTAGTGCATTTGCATTGTCTGTTGTGTCATTTGTTCCAAACCTGTGCGCTTTCGCTACCGTTACCTGATGATTCAATAACAATAGCAAATGTGGGTTAGTAGGTTGAAATATAACGGTTTCATGCTTGTCGCGTAGATCGGTAGACACTCAACTGTACATAATCAACGATTGTCATGGCCAGCCTCTTACCAACAGGGAACATTCGCTTTCCTTCTATCATTTGTCATGTTTGTTGGTAGGGACTTCCCATTATTTACATGTAATTAGACCCAGTCCATGATTCATTGATGACATCACCAGCCAGTTTCATACCAAGGTATAGAACCGTGAGTCAGTCACTGTACCTTGACATGCATTATGCATAGTACACATACCAATTCATAGTCATTGTTTACATCTGTATTCCAACATGTAGCTCAGCCAACTTGGCCATCTGGCTATGCTTGATGCATCCCTTCAGGGGGTCATGTAAGTGGAGAGCTGTATAGCCGGCACCCTGCCATACTTTTTTCGGGGCCAATTCACCTCGTAATAATGGCAAAGTATCAATAAACAGGCCTTATATGTCATGCATACCAGGTGCCAGGGCCTCTGTCCTGCTGTGCGGAAATAGCACGCCTGTCCGTTATTTGCATTTCAATCTCCCCAGACTATACAATTTTGCATACCTGATGTCTTGGAAGTTTGCCAAGTATGCCATTTGCCAACTGGAAGTGGGGTTGCTGGTTGGTAAATGTCCTCTGATAGGTTGCTGAGGAACTGTGCTAACGAAGCATGATGTGTTCCTTCCGCAATGATGACTTGGGAACTGGCAGGTACAACGATACAGTAAATGGCTGAAAACACACTGTTACAATAATCTGTAAATACATCACCATTTGCCAATACATTAAACTTTTAACTGACTGTATGATTGACAGTTATCCATCTAGAATAAAGTTTAGGATGAAGAACAAGAAAACATGCACTACCACTACCAGCACCACATGCAACATCAGGACATTGTCTCATGCATGTATGTGTGACCTAAAAGCTAAATACATTTTGGAGACCTCATATTTACTTACACCTGAGCTCATTTTTATGGGATGAGATGTAAAAATATAATGTGGATGCTGTGTTCATCATGATGATGTAAAACTGTTGGGAATGACTGACTCATCCTCTTCTCAGCCCCAGGTCAAATGTATTCTATGTTGTGAGTCACTTTGTATACCTGGTCAATATATCATTTGAGTCATTACCAAAAAAGGGAACAGAAAGTGGAATTTCTGGTTGTTCCCTTTTGTAACTATATAACATTATATAGCATGAAGAGTGATGATGATGATAATGAATTTGGACTCCATCTTTAAAACCCCTCTAGCCAAGGAGCCAGAGCTTAGTGTCAGCACATGTGAAAAATTAAACCTTCAATGTTTAGATTAGTATTACTAATATCAAACTGTCAACAACAACAACAAAAACTAGTAAAAACTAGAAAATGCAAGAAAGTTTTTTATCAGTTTCAGTAAGCTGCTCATATATTTTGTTCTTTGGGGATATGATGTTTGAGAACTTGACATAAATTTTTGTTGAATTGATGTTGATCTGTTTGTTTCTGTGTCCTCATTAGGAAATCGCCTGGACTGTTTCGGGGTTGCGTTTGCTGTCGTTGCTGCCTGCCAGGTGCTCGGCTACAAGGATGTTCACCTGGCCCTGTCTGAGGACCATGCCTGGGTGACCTTTGGGGACAAGGGTGCGGAGACAGCAGAGGTGACGTGGCACGGGAAGGGGAATGAAGACAAGAGAGGACAGCCCATCAGTGTGGGTGTGGCAGAGAAGAGCTGGCTGTATCTGTATGGTTTCCCAGTGCAGTGTACCAGGAGCATGGAGGTGGCAGCCATGGTGTCAGCCATCAATCCATCCATAGACTCACACACAGACAGCATTGAGATGGCCTCACTGCAACAGGTACGTCATTAGACACTTGTTTGAGTAGAACTGCCTAGCTAGACAAATTTGTGATTTCAGCACCAGTTTGAGGTAGGGACAGCTAAATAACCTTACTCTGATTGCACCCCGGCCATAATTATCTGTGACCTACTTGTGATCTTTCTGGTTGCCCTGTTCCCACTATAGGAGCTGCTTTGGTTGCTGTATGACATGGGGCATCTACGAAAGTAAGACCATCTTTTATCTTTCTTACTTTATAGTGTTAATTCTTAATGCACGCAACATTGTAGCCTTGTGATGTATAAGTTCCTCGGATGTTTGTATTGTCATGTTTTTAACAGATATCTACAAATAATCTGTTGGCAGGCATATATTTAACAACTGAGACAGTAAGAACTGCATGTCAAAATTGATACCCACAGTTATACAAAGACACACTCCTTACTTCCTGCTTCTCAAGCATGTGGTTCATCATTTATGCTTTACCCCTCCTACAGGTATCCCATGGCTCTGGGGAACCTGGCTGATTTGGAGGAGATTGACCCCACTCCAGACAAACCCCCTCCTATACAGCTGTTCCATGAAGGTATCCATGCTGGCAAGGTGTACTACAACAACCAACATGTCTACCCCTACACCTATCTGGGTAGCCACCATTACAGGTAGGTTTTCCAACCAGATTGCAAAGGACTACATTTGGTATCAGGATACATATGCACTCCCTCACATACTCATCGTACATGGATAGTACATGGATAGTACTCACAAAGTATGATTTGCAGAACATACTTCTATGCATGCCTAATGATCTATATTGACTTGTCTGGATGAACAAATATGCAGTGTTTGTGGAATGGTGGTTGTATCTTTGAATGTAAATTTACCTTCATTGCCCCAGTATGAACACAGGATCCTCAACTCTGATATGATTGCTTTCAGGCGTGGTCAGTTCAAGGATGCTCTTCATTGTTGGGCTCAGGCTGCTAATGTTATCAGAAGGTAAGTGGTGTGTCTGTCATAAGTTGGTGTGATAATTATAAAGCCAAATCAATAGTACATGTGCATCAAGTGTTCTGCTGTTGGAAATTGGTAGTGATCATCATGTGGTGAAGAGTGGACATGTAGAAATGGCTTCAGAATAGAATGGCAACAAGGAAACAAGTTCATTGTGTCGTTTTCTTGGCCCGTAGCTACAACTACAACCGTGAGGATGAAGAAATTTACAAGGAGTTCCTTGAGATTGCTCATGAGCTCATTCCCAACATGCTGAAGTCGGTGAGCCTGTCGGCCTTGCACTCACCCGCGCTGTCTCCGGCCTCCAGCACTGATGACTCCTCAGAGAAGTCGAACGGACGATCCACCCCGGTGTCGGTGCCGCTGTCACCGTTGCTAAATGACCCTGAATGTTTCGCTTACCTGCTGCAGTTGTACGACGGCATCTGTCAGTGGGAAGAAGGGAGCTCAACGCCAGTCCTTCATATTGGATGGGCCAAGCACATTGTGCAATCGATAAACAGCTTCTCACCTCAAGTCAGGTCAAAGTTGAACATCCTTTTGATTGGAGATCAGGGGGAAGTGATAAAAGATGAAGAAGAGGAGGAGGAAGAGGAGAAGGAGAAAGACAAAGATGAAAGTAAGACGGAGGAAAAGGAGGAGCCAAAGAAAGGTAGAGGTCGTGGGTCAAAAGGCAGTAGAGCAGTTGCAAAAGGAAAAGGTGAGAAGAATGGAGTGGTGTTGAAGGGGAAGGAGGCGAAAGGGAAGGCAGATTCACAGAGCAGACAGGAGCACAGTGGCAATACCAGGTTAACCAATGAGACACTGCTGTCTACTATTGAGAGCCTGGCCTCAAAAGTTGATCCAGACTCCCAGAACGAGGCACCGCACCCGAACATTGCCGACCTGGCCGCCAAGTGCGGGGAGAACATCCTGAACCCCGAGTACCTGCTGGGCGGACTGGAGCGCAGCTGTAGTCCCTTCGCCACGCGTACGGCGGACTCCCGACCCGACGTGAGCGAGTTCCTCAGTCAGCGGTCCAACGGCAACCCCTTTCCCGGTATGACCATGGAGTCTGTGTTGAAAGCAGAGAGCCCAGCGGAGATGGCTTTCCAGACGTCACAGGGCCAGGGAGAGGCAACGAGTCGAGGCAATGCTGCACCTGTTCTTGGTACGACGGAGGACGACAAGTTCAAGGTGCCCATGCCTCCCCTGCCGATCGTCAAGTTCGCCAGTGCAAAGATGAAGGGACTGAAGGAGCTGCTGACTTCCACGGGGAAGCTGAACGCCAGTGCAATCAAGCTGCAGCTGACAGCACAGTCGCAGGTGCAGGTGGTCAAGAGGTCCAGAATGAGTGGAGACTTTGACTATGGCAGCTCCAGACGACGACCAAGGAGAGAATGAGTGTGTGCACCAGGTTGACAGTTATGATCGAGGGGCCATTAGTTGTTGGATTGTCCAATCTCTGTGTCCAGGCAGACACAGCCAAACAGAACGTTGGGAACTACGGTGTACAGGACTGGGTCCTGCTCACATAAACATATCTCTTGCTCCTCATTCCTGTATAAAAGAACCAAGATATCAAGCACAAACAACTAACTAACTAACCACTGTACAGAAACTACATAACTACATTACCAGAAGGATGTTTTTTTTTTTGTAATATACATTAAACGTGTACTAGAAAGCGATGGGTAAACAACTAAAAGAAAGTTTTATTTGAGTAAGCAAGTTTTTAGAATATCCTGTATTCCAGGGATGTCCCCAGGACCTGTCTGGCAAGACCTTGGACAGTGGGCTTCAACCTGGAATGGGCTTGGGCCAAAATTTGAGAACACAAATCCATAATCATGTATCAACATTACATCATTTTGTATATACTGGGTTCTTAGCAACACAATCAAAGGAGTCGATTTGACGACGTTTTAGTATAATCTTTCAGCTACCATCTGCAGAAAGGCATGGGACAAGATGGAGTAGGGATCACGTTAGAGAGTCAGCATCCTTGCTGCTATATCACAATATGGAAGGAGTAATAACGTTCCTTATGCCCTGAGGAATGTAGCTGAAAGGGTACCAATCCTTTTGGTTGTATAGCTAAGAACTGATTACAATGTATACATGTATATCTATTTACCAACCCTGCTGATTTGCTGAAGCTGTTTATGGATTACATCATTTTTCTCTGAATCCTGGGGATGTCCTTGGTGTACTCTGAGAAGCAAACATTATCCTAGCAGTCGACAACACTCTATGTGATAGGTCAGTGGTAAAGCTACAACTCTTGAAGTGCAGTTTGATCTGAAGATAGTGTTTATTCCTTATATTACGTGATCCAACTGATTGACATTCCAGAATGAGACCATACCAAAGATGTACAGGTAGACATGTTGGCACTAGACATGTCAAAGTAGTCTGCCATGATACAAAAGAAAACAGGGTAGAGCTTTTTCTATTACCATTGTACATGTAGGAGGTCCGAATGTAAAAGAATGGAAATATCCTCATAACATACTCTGGCTAGGGATTGTGATTGTATTGTAGAATAACAAGCATTCAGAACGTTTGTAGAAATGCCATTGAAGTAGTAATGTTACTTTAAATCTAGAGTATCATGGTCAGCTGCAACATGAGTCATTCGTGCACCTGCTGATGACTTGGAAAGTTACTGATGGTAGTGGAAAACGTTAGCCTGGAATCCTCGTGTTTTCAGTTTGTGGTTGAAAAGTATATTTTGCCACCATGTCATTTTCTTGGAATTTTGAGATCAAAAGTTTTTTTTAACCCGAGAGTTGCTCCCCAGAGCTGATTGGCTTGTCTGTATATTTGCAATTGTTTCCTTTCCAGGCCGTGTTTGGTTAATGGAAGAAAGCAGGGATAAAGGAGGATGGAATTGAGTTGTATGAAATAGGAAAGAAATACTTTACGTTGTATTTTATAAGATGAAGATCTGCACATTCACGTTAGTCACGTAGACAGCCCTGAAACTACCTTTATACCTACCCTCCTGTGAATGTGTTAGATGTACATGTATATGTATACTTCAGCATCAATTAGGAAAGGAAATCAAGTCATCTCTGTGTAGAGCTAGTCTTGAATGCTATGTGATTAGCAGGAAGCATAAATTTGATAATTATCTGCTCACAAGCAGAGAGAGAGTGCAACTATTTTTGTGAGTCGGAATCAGAAGATATAAGAATGTAATTATGTACAGAGATGGAGAAGTAAAAACTGAGTAGATTTGGTCATAAATTATTTCTAAAAGCTGCAAGATATGTATTATACTTGTTTGTCTAGATTACTGTGTTGTGTTGTGTTTTATGTTAGTTGTCAATGTATACATCTAAGATTGTGATGAATAAAGTTCACATAGCATCAGGTAAAGACATTTTGGCCAGTCAGCAGTTATCATAAATCAAGCTAGCACTTCTTTAACCTTGTCCCTGCTAACTTAAGATAACCGGTAACAAATACAAATTTTGCTGCATGGAACAACAGCAGGGAGGTGGTTAAGCAAAAAAATCTGTCCTGAAAAATTTCCCTGGAGTCACAGCTGCAGATCTATTAACTTCACAATGTTGTTCGAGGAGGTAGCAGCCAAGAAATGTGTCAAATCAAACAGTTTGAATGCGAATAACACAATCCAAAATAAGTGGCCAAGTCTCTCGGCTCTTGGCTTAAACTCACTGGCAATAACAAATGTCCTCATTGAAAAGCAGGTTGCCACAGCTTTATGGGAAAAGTGCCTTTCCATGGAAATACAAATCCCTGGATGATCTGTCTTTTTCCAAGGAATTATCTTAAAAGTCCATATGGAAATTGTACCATGTTTATGGCATATTGCACCATCACATCATCTATAATCACAATGATTAATAGTTGTACTTTATGCTTTTTTGTTTGGCAGTCCCCAAAATTGTACACTTGAAAAAGTGATGAAATTTGGCCATATGACATTGGATTGTGTTTGAAAAAAAGCATACCTGCAGCATATTCACATATTTAAATGGTATATAAACATTTAATGTATCTGTACAGCCACCATTCTTTTGTGCAATTCAATCTAAGCATCCGCTTACATGTAACAAGATGTATAGGTGTGCTTTAATGAGTTGCACATCAGGCTCTTGAGTACCATTATGTTATGTAGACTACCCAAGGTACTACTGATAGGAAGGATAGTGTTTTTCTTACTCGGTCCCATACTTGTTAATGTCCTGCAAATTTGATATTATTTGTTGGGAGAAACAGGAATGTGTAACTGTTATATTTCTCATGTTGTTCTGCAACATAGAAGTGTCAGTGCATCTCAATCTCCAAGCAGATGTTGGGGTGGAAAATGGTAATGTTTTCTAACTGGTTGACACTGGCTTCTCTGACGGCCAGTCAGATAACGTTGAAATTTTCTTCCCCAACATCTGCTTAGAAATTAAAGTGCATCTCATTGTCATGCCTTGCTGAATGTACACCATCATGCTGGGTGTCTACAGATATAATTGCTTGGCAGTTGCCAATTTGTTGCACTGGTCAGATTCCAGCTAGAATTAAGTAAGACACGCCTCACAACTTGTTCTGACTGTTAGGTTCCTGTGGTTAGCTTATTTGGCAGGGAGTTTTTGAAGTTTCCATTTTCTAATTGTTGCACAACTGTTGTTTGGAGCCTTAGCTGCAATAGTGCATACAATGTGACTTGCATGTTTCTCTTTTGGAATTAATTGAATGGCCACACTAAATTATATCCTAATGCCAGGTTCTGGTTTGGGAGAGTGTTGAGCTGTAAACTAAAAAAGTCATTGGTATGGTATTAGTGCAGTGTTTTGAATCATTCCTTAACACTACACCAACTTCATAAGACATTCTTGTGCTTTCAAGAACCAAGGGATAGAATTGTTGTGGCCTGTCAATCCATAAGGAACCATGCAGTCAGTAGCAAGTCAGAAGTAAACACGTCCAAAGTTTCACCATGACTGTACATGTAATTAAACTTTCAGCTTCGCTGAATGTTGTTTGTTTGAAGTTGTTTTTTTGAGTAATCAAAAGTTGCTGAGATCTCTAGCCTGGAGTCCAGCCTTCTTAGCTTTAGTCTGCTACCCAAGCTCCACTCTTGGTGAGGAGCGGAGCTTGGGTAGCGGACTAAAGCTAAGAGGACTGGACTCCAGGCTAGAGATCACCACCCAAGCCATAGGTGTAGAGCGCCAAAATAGTTACTCAAGCAACTGGATAAGATTGTGAAACATAGGTGTAGAGGCTGATTCCATCTCATCCAGCAAGTGCCAACCTCTACCAAGGCAGCCTAGTTTTCCGATCTGTTTATGTATAGTTACCTTCGCCGAGAAGGTTATGCAGAGGGTAACGTTTGTTTGTTTGTTTGTCTGTCTGTAGTGGACCAGCATAACTCAAGAATGCATGGATGGATTGTTTTGATATTTGGTATGTTGGTAGGTTTTGATGAGACCTGAAAACGACTAGATTTTGGGCCCCCTAGCGGCTTCTTACGATACTGCAGCGGAACTTCCTGTTTTGATATATCGTGTTCTGGACATGTTATGATACTGATTTTTGAGTTGTACATAGATCTTTGGACAAAGTAAGTGGTACGGGTTTGAGCCCCCTAGCTGCTTCTTTGAAACTGCAGGAGCAGGTTTTGCGTCTGACTTTGAAAGGGAATAACTCAAGAAGGGCTTGATGGATGGTAATGATTTTTGGTAAGTAGATAGCTTGAGTGATGATGTACATGATTAGATGCTTCTTATGCAAATCAGTATCTAATTTGCATAATTAATGAGGAAAGTTTATACATCCGCCAAATTCCATGATAGGACTCTGAAACATGTGACATGTAACTGAGGAAGAGAGAAATATTAATTGATATGAACTATGCAAAGTCCTCATTTGCATAATTAATGAGAAAATACTATAACAAGATGGCCTTGATGGATGGTCATGATTTTTGGTATGTTGATAGCTTGTGTGATGCTTAGTATCATTGGACGATAATTTTGCAAATCAGATTCTAATTTGCATAATAAATGAGGCAACTTGAAAAATCCGCTTTGTTCCATGATATGACTATTCAAATTGTAACTGAGGAGGAGAGGAATGTTAATAGATAGAAAATATGTAAATGTGTGCCTAATTTGCATACTTAATGAGTAACTTGTATTATTCCACACTGGCAAATGACGGCAATTTCATACATTTGATACTTTTTTGTGGCATCGGGAAGTTATGTGAATGTGAACATCGTTGAATCAAATAATGTTAATAAGGGCCTCATTTGCATAATTGATAAATTAAGCCAATATTTTAAATATTAGCATAACCTTCTTTGTTAAGCTCATAATTTTTAAGCATATACTTTGGACATGTTATATTTTAAGACAATCAACTGGTATGATTTATAATTGATGAGAAACACTCCTAATACGTCAGTCATAAAGGTTGAAATCATTTTGCGATGGTATGAGGTCGTGGAACTCTAGTTCGCAATGCAGAAGTTGTCGTTGGTTTAAAAGTATTAAAATTTTTCTTGGCTTAAAAGTGAAAAGAATAATCTTTCATGCAGAAATACTGTTCTTTCGATTTTTTCCCTCCCATCTAGTTTCTAAAATCTGATTTCGTAACTTCGACGACTTATGACTCACTTTTTCCACGACAACGTCGCCTCGCCCGACTAGCTGCAGTACCGTTGATAATCGCAATCACACGTAGGGCGATATTAGGCGCATTGCTCCCATAATCCTATCAGCATGGTAACCATGGTCAGAAGTGCATTTTTCTAACCAAAAATCAGGATTCTCTCAATGTACCAATCGCAGTACAGTATTGAATTTTTGATACAATCAGCAGGAATAACCAATCGTGCAACGACTCTGGGTGCATTTCAGACCAATGAGAGATCAGGATTCTCTCCATTGTACAGTGGCAGGTGAATTTCGCACCTGCGTTGAGGCACACCTTTATCCGGCTGGCTGAGTCTATTGTCTGGTCATTCACGGTCGCACACTCAACCAACTAAGACCGTACACGTCTCTTGAATACCCGAGAGGGATCACATCGTAAGCCGAAATGTCTGCACGCAGCAAGGCCAAGGGTAGGAGCGCGAGAGCGGCAAACGTTACCGTAAGGTTCTACACCGTCCGGAGTGACGTCAATAAAACCTCCGGGCTCATCTTAGAGGAGACCCGCGGCGTTCTAAACGGTAAGACGATGGCAGTCTTAGCATTAGCAATTTTAAGTGTTTGTAGAATTTATCAATTCATTACTGTTTATCGGAGATGTCCAGTTCTTATCAATTGTATGTGAAATTCCCACGTGCAGTAGCACAGCCATAATTTGAGCCTTTTGCGTTTGTTGCAGCGGTGGTGAGGAATTGCTGATGGGTACGTATGTGCCCACCGCGTCTACCGACTTCGTACCGTAAGCTGAGTTTTCCGCACGCGACAAAGAGCTGGGAAGGGAGGCGCCAAACGTCACCGTAAGCTTCTTCACCGTCCGGGGAAACGTCAAGAAAACCTCCGGGCTCATCTTAGAGGAGACCCGCGGTGTTCTAAACGGTGAGACGACGGTAGGCCCTGTCCTAGAATTAACAATCAACTGTTTGATAAACTGTAGAATTCAGTATCAATTCAATGCTGAGGTGTATAGTTCTAATTGGATGTCACGTTTCCACTTGCAGTTGGACCAGCGATATTGAATTTGAATTCTCTTTGTTGCAGCGGTGGTGAGGAACTGCTGATGCGTACGTATGCGCCCACCGCTTGTACCGACTTTGTACCGTAAGTCTGCCTGCAGGCGGCAAGGAAGGCAAGGCGCTGGGGATGAGGGAGGCGCTTCGCGTCAACATCAAGTGCATCACATTAAAACATGGTAGGCGTCAAGCGAATCTACGGGCCTATCTACGAGGAGACCTGTCGAGTTTTGATTTCAAACCGGGGAATTAATCTAAGGCGAGCAAAGTCGAGAATAGAGCCTGTTATTCAAACTTAATGACATTCAATCGTTTTACTTTCTACTTGTGAACTCCTAGTAATCAGAACTGTATATGTGCTCGATATCGTACTGACATTGTTTTTAAATTGTGTTCCAGCTTTTGAAGGAGACTTGGAACAGTTTAGGTGTGAGGCAACTGCTACGTACGTACATCCTATCCCTGCGATGTACCGACCTGAAGGGGTTGGAGGAAAAGGAATAAAAGGCACTGCTGCCTGTTACCACCTGTGAGTACATCCTATACAACGTACTTCAACCTGACCCTGACTGCTCTTTTCGACAAGTTCAGACCAGTGCCACCGACTTTAAACAGTTACAAAATTGATTTTTTAATCATTCTTGACCAGTTAGTCCATTCCAGTTAGTGTTGCAGACATTGCGTTATGAAGACGTTAGTCTGAATGTCTAGTCCTAATTGCTTTTAATTTCTTGCAGTTACAAGAAGCTGGGAAGGCAACATCTTTCGGCAGATCCTGTTGATGCCCACAAACCCAGATCAACTAAACCCAGATCAACTACATCAATGTTCACGGTTAGACTCTTGCTGATGAGAGTTGTCCAGAGTTGAAACGTTGTAAACGAAAACATCTTGCAGAAATGAACTGGGTCTGATTTGTCGTTGGCATGATAGGAAGTTAATGATTTCTGATGTTGCATTTATATAGCTTTAACTGATCTAACGATTCCCTCTGTCTACCTGAGGCATTGTCGGCAGGGATGATCACAATCTCTTGGTGGTTTGTGAGGTGCTTGAGTGTGTTTTGTTGATGTCCCGAGTGATGTTGCTGGTGGGGGGTTGGGGCGTTTTGTGAGCGGTGGCTCCTTTTGCACGCAGTGCTTCAGTCAGTTTTTGTAGTGTACAGACCCGGTGTGTGTCTTTTTCAGTTTCTGTGACTGTGTCGATGGCTGGGGTTGTGTTTGGAGTTATTGCAGTGTTCATTCCTCTGAAAAATGGTGACTTCTCTGGTTCTGTTAGTTTATGGCTGCTTGTGTTTTTCTACTACCTGTCGTCTTTTCTGCCTTGTGTGGTGGTTTAGGGTCGGGGACCTACACCACTACACAAGATGCCCTGTGTCAGTCATCTTGGGTCCCGAACCAAGATGACGGCACAGGGCCAGAAAGGAAGACAGGTGGTTGAAGAACCCAAGTAGTCATGGGCTAACAGAATCGGGGAGTCCCCGTTTTCTGGCGGACTGATCTTTGTGATTGCTCCGAATGTAATTCTGGTTATTGATATGGTTGCAAAAATCGAACCAGCCATATATCAGGCCTATATACTGCAGAAATTGGCAGGAGCGCTGTGTGTAGAAGTAGCCGTCGCTCTCAAAATTTCCTAACCCCCTACTGGCAATATCACTCAGGATGTCATCAAAACGTATTCAACACCTTGCCACCCATCACGAGATCATGGTTCTCCCCGCTGATAATGCTTCAAGTAGACAGAGGGGATGGTACGTTTCTAGGTTAGACCTTGAACTGAAATTACAATCACAAATCATTAATTTCCTCTCATGCCTCTACCAGCAACTATGAAGACTGTAATGGGTAGAACAATTTTCATGCCTGGTCTGTAGATAAGTTCTTGTTAATGACCTTGTATAGAATGCAAAGTACACAACTTTAAAGCCATCATGTATATACTATAATGTTAGATACACGAGTTAAGCTTACTGCCAAGTGTTAGGAAAAGGCTTTTCTCATCTTCCCGTCTAAGTTTGATTTCTGTCTGATATTTTTGGCAAAGGCCAGGTTTTGAAATTAAAACGCTGCAAGAAACCTTTTGTCAGCAGCCTTTGTTCTGAATATATTTTTGATTATATCGTGTCATTCTAGTACAGGAGTGGCTTACAATAAAGCAGGGAGGTTTTATATACCTTGAGTAAAGTGATGTTTGTGTTATTTGCATTGGTCCAAAGTGACGAAAAGTTTTGTATTCTCACTTTGCCTGTACTGTGACATTTCGTGTATTTTCTACGTATGTTCATGTTTTGAATTTAGTAGTTTTTGATTTTGCCTGTTTATGGCGTAGAAGCAGCTTTCAGCCTTTTTAAGTTAAATTCTGGTAGAAATTTTGGCTACTTACGGCTTATAATTAGGCTGACCTTGACACACACCAACATACACACAAGCACACAAACACACAATACAGGCACAAACACATACTGATAAACGGACACACACACTAACTCACTAACTAACTCAGACACAAGAAATGGGCACAAACGTCTAAGCCATAAGCTGCAAAATAACTTTCTCAGACTAAAAGACTTCAAATGCAAAAGGCTACAAGCTGCTTCTATATTTTTTAAGCTTATATCAGCGTTTTTCGATGTTAACATTTTTTGCTTGATTAGCACTCTTAGCTTAGCAGTTTAGCTTAGTTAGCATTTTAGCTTATGCTTTTCATCTGTTAGCATTTTTGGATTAGATAGCGTTTCTAGCTTAGCATTTTTAGCTTAGTTGCAATTTCTAGCTTAGTTAACATTTGAAGATTAGTTTGCGTTTTTATGACTCATTGTCCTACTTAGGACCGTTTGCAACAATTGCTTTATCGTACATCATTGTAATCTTCTGCACAAAGCATACTGAAAGCTGAACTTCGTATATGCTTAAACTCGCTAGAGTTAGAATTGTGCTGATGAACAATGTCCTTTGGTGTCTGTGGCGTGCTGTAAGCACCGGAAGCTGATATAATTACCTCTGAGCAAGTTACACTGGTTTTTACTTGCGCTGATATGAACACAAATCAATGTAACAAATATGTGGACTGATTTTCGCCAGTTGTACACAAGTTTGTCTTTACTCGCCTTCCTTGATCAAGTTGATTCTCTTGCTTTCTTGGCGAAAGACAGAGAATGTTACTTTTACAAGGTACAAACATTGTACTGTATTCTGATGGCGTGTATTGGATTTTATGTCTATATATGCAGACAGTTACCTTTGTTGTAAATACTGTAGATTGGCTTGCGTTTCTTTTATATTCCTCGCATAAAAGTCTTTTGTTCTCACAAAGCTTTTGTATTTCGTGTATTGTGGCTTTTCTAGAACAAGACTGGCCACCTTGTCCTGGAAAGCCACTTTCGCTCAGCTTAGAGAGCAAAAGTCTTTTCCTCTCAGCTACTTGCAGATCGATTAGATTTGAGTGTTAAGAGTATTTCTTACACTTTTTCAGATCAAGGTTTGGAAATGTCAAATATGTCCTGAGCAACACATTGTACACTTTCCATTCATCTATTTTGTCAACAACTACCATGAAAAAAACCCAGGTTGAAACCAGGTATGAAGTTTTTATTTCACACCGAATTGCTGTGTCTTCCACCTTGCACTTGTGAAGTGGATGTTCCCTCTCCCCACACCCTCAACCTGATGTGAAATGTATGTTCCCTCTGCTTACACCCTAAACCCAATGAGAAATATACATGTAGGTAGATAGTGACAGCAAATGAAGGGAACTTCCCACGGGTCCCCTAGCGACTTTCTATGGCATTGCATCGGAATGTTTTCGTATCATGTTCTGAACATACTATCATGAGTTTTGGGAGTCTTGATCTTGGGAAGAAACTGGAACTGCATGGGCCAATTTTGTGTGAAACTTATACAACAAAACTATAATTACCCTCGCCGAGAAGGTTATGCAGAGGGTAGCATTTGTATGTGTGTATGTATGTTTGTTTGTAACGTACAGCATAACTCGTGAAGGCCTGGATGGATTGTCTTGATATTTGGTAGGTGGGTAGGTCTTGATGAGACATGGAAATGATTAGATTTTGGGCCCCCTGGCAGCTTGTTACGGTACTGCAGCGGAACTTCCTGTTTTGATATCTCGTGTTCTGGACATGCTATGGTCCTGATTTTTGAGTGGTAGATAGCTCTTTGGACACAGAGTAAGTGGTCTAAGTTTTGGAACTGCAGGAGCAGGTTTTGCTTCAGACTTTGAAATGGAATAACTCAAGGGTCTGTTGGATGGTCATGATTTTTGGTAAGTAGATAGCTTGAGTGATGATGTACTTGATTAGATACTTATTATGCAAATCAGTATCTAATTTGCATAATTAATGAGGAAAGTTTATACATCTGCCAAATTCCAAGATAGGACTCTCAAACTTGTGACATGTAACTGAGGAGAGAAATGTTAATAGATATCAACTATGCAAATGAAGCCCTAGTTTGTTTATTGTTTAGTTTTTAAGAGGGCTTCATTTGCATGATTAATGAGAAAATACTATAACTCAAGATGGGCTTGATGGATGGTCTTGATTTTTGGTATGTAGATAGCTTACGTGATGCTTTGTATGATTGGATATAATTATGCAAACCAGATTTTCTAATTTGCATAACTAATGAGACAATTTTAAAAGCCATTGTAGGCGTAATTTGCATAATTAATGACAAACTAATATAATTACATACAGGTAAATGATGGCAGTTTCATACTTGTGGCATTTGAAAGTTATGTGAATGTGAACATCGTTGAATCAAATTATGCTAATAAGGACCTCATTTGCATAATTGATGATAAATGTTAGCATAACCTTCTTTGATAGGCTCATACTTTGGACAACTGTTATTTGGCTGAAGACGATCAACTGGTATGATTTATGATTGATGAGAACACGGAGGTTGAGAAACACTCCTAAATACGTCAGTCATAAAGGTTCAAATCATTTGGCGTGGAACTCTAGTTTTGCCTAATTTGACCTGGGATTTTGAAGAATGGTTGACTGAATGACTTTTATAATCTTGGATCTGAGATCTTTAATCCAAGATGTAACCACTTGTACCTTAGGCCAAGGTGTATAGCCAGGTATCCAAACCTTGTATTATAGCTCCCGAGTCTCCTCTCCGCAAATAGTATAGAGGAGCTATAATAGGTTTGGATACAGGGCTACAAGGTGTTGGTACGCATAGACACACACACCCACCAAAAATACATGAAAGTCCATTAATTTAGTTGCATGTTTTATGGCTCAACTCAAACTTAGTAGAAACACATTAACCTTCATTGCTGAGATAATGATTGCCTGAACTTAGTTTGGACCTGCTTATTCAGTGCTGCAGTTGCCATCATCTAGATGTCATGCTAGGGTGCAGTTCCTCTGTATTCCACTAGGTGCAATGCTTCACTGCTCCAAACTTCACCCTACCATGAGGGTTAGGGACTCATATTCTTTTTAATATCCATGCAAATGCATAAAACATGCAGCAACTCAAGAAACACAGGCAATATTTCAGAATTCTGAAAGAAAGTTTATTGAAACTTGAAGATCAATTCATATCTATCATTATAATCTCAAACAAGCTGTACATGGAAAATAAAAAGTGATGTTTGGTAAATGTAAGTTTACCAATATGTAAGGTGAAAGCTTAACATACATCATAATTCTGATAGTTAGAGTTGTCATATTTAATTGATGTTATTACACAATGTATGAGAACATACTACAGCAGCTGTTAGTATTAGTATCGGGGAATATGTTGTTTGCCTTGATTTGCTAATGGTTAGCTCAAAGAACACAAATTCTGCCTGCAGATGAGCACACTTAGAGGCAGTAATGATGAAAGGTTCACATGACACTGTTTCCACTTCTCTCTTTGAAGGACAAGAAGTTTTTGGAATTACGAAGATGAAAATACAATGTAGTCACATCACTTTTAAAGGAAATATCCATCCATTCAGAAATCACTGGGTTACGGCCTGTGCTAACATTACATATTGCACAATATTCTGTCATAGCTATAAATCAAGTTTTATTCCTCGGGGTAACAATGGACATTCAATTGTAGAATACAAATAATCTCTATCATGAATACTTGCACACATCCTGAGTCAAAATGCTCATGTTTTCATTGATGACATAAATACTACCAGTCATGCTAACAACTGCCTTAAAATCTTAAATTTCTGTAGTCCAAAAATTGCCACACTCCTATTAAAGTTGTCTAGTCTAATTACAACGTAGTTGGAAGACCAACAATGAAAGGTATGATCATTCCTGTTCTTTTGTCATGTTGGAATAATCCTGTTCATCTTACAAAATACTGTAATCTATTCTTCAAGTTGATAATTTCCACATTGAAGAAATATGCATGTAATCTTAACATTTCTCCATTTGATATGTACCCTAGGGCCCGGTCACATGTCATGCATGTATCCTACAAAATTCAGCTGTCTTGTTACGGAAAAAGCTGTCTTTAGTTTTACGTCAGCAGTTGGTTCTGTCACAGCCTGCTTAAGAAAATTCTATGGCATCAAAATCATACGACAAAATGTGACTGCGAAGAATGTGACCGAGGGAACATGGTGTTTTCTTGCTCAGTCCTCTGGCCCACCAAACAACTCGACCTTGGAGGCGATGTTCTTCTGGAAGGGTGGTTTGTAGTTGGGGAAGTCCAGCTCGTACCCCCAGCGGGTCCTGTCCGTCTCCTTCCTCTGCAGCAGCTCGTCCTTCGTCGGCTGGTGCGCCCACACCTTCTTGGGCTCGTACTGGATGTCCTCACGGTCCTCGACACGCCCCGCCATGCTGGACTGCACGCGGATGACAGAGCTTCTCCTGTCAGCTGACCGGGGAGGCGTCTGCAGCGGAGGCATGAACTCCGGCACCAGGTCCTTCACCTTACTTTGATCTGGGGACTGGATAAAGAGAATACAGTAAGTAAATATTTCCTAAGATTTTGGTATACTGTAAATTCTTTTATTTTTGATTTCGTAGTAAGAGTTGAAAGGAAGTTTTTGTAGTATTTTCAAGTTCACGGTCGAAATTCAGTGTTTCAAGATTTCATTGTGGAGAGGCACTGCAGAAATAAAACTACCTCAAACATTTCAAATTTGACAATATAATAGCATTGGCAAATTGTTTACCTTGCATTAGCAAAACATTGAAACTGTCAAAATTGGTAAGAGGTAATATTTCAGAGATACATGAATTACATGATGACATGAGCTAACTTTCTTTCAATCTATAGAAAACTTAACATATCAGTCATCACTATATCCAAACCAAAAGGTAATTATGCAATCAAAGCAAAGCAAAGGTTAGTGTACACACAATAAATAACAAATGTTCTAACACCAAACAGGTTATGATCAAAATGAAGCACCACTGTGACAGCACACTTCACTCCACTACATGTTTGAAGTCACTATGTATGTGTTACTCATCTTAAGTTAGGATTGTACCACTAGATAATATTCTACTTTGCATATTAATTGTCTACACAATGCAGTGCTCAAAAGCTTCATGGTAAATGTCATAATTACTCTAATAGGTAGCCATTTTTAGAGACACTCTACAACTAAGACTACGTTCTTGTAACAGCCAGTTTGTACTTCCCTGGTTTTGGTGATAATGCAGTCATGTGTCTGTCAGTCAGAAGTCATGCTGTCAGTGACGTCCGTTTGATGAGCTGGTCCAGTCTTGATCTTGTAACGTTCAGCTATGGTATTCTCTGTCACAAGTCTCTGTCCATTGTCAGTCACATATACATGTAATAGTATACCATAACGCAGCTCTGCCATTGAAAATCTCTAGCCTGTTGTTGTCATCATTGATGTTAAACCTAGTGTCATTTCTAAACTTTTAATTGTATAGAAATGTTCTGATTTGTTAGAGAGTCTAGAACTCCGACAACACAACAATATGTGGTTCTCTGGACAACACAGTTGTCAAAACTTTGGTCGGTGAGTAGGCAACCTTAATCTACCACACAGGTTAGTTTGATGTATCACAGTTTCTGTTACCTTATTACCTTATTCAAATGTGACTTTGTGGATTTTCGCTTCCTCCTGGGGCATGATGGGACAAAGATGTTGACTGATGAGTATTACAAATTGATGGTATATGAAGGTGGGTGAGATGAGATAGTGTCTGCCTTGCGTCTTCAAAGAATCTTTTGATTTCAGTGGCATCTCTGTGCAGCAATGTGAATGGTCGGTGAATTAAATGTTTACACCCAAAGTTTGCATTTGTGAATTTCTAGAATATTGTGCATTATTGTGAAAGATAAAATGAAGAGAGGCCAGTAGAAAAAGCAGCAGTTCTACATGGTTTGGCTCAAACATGCAGCTATGACCATGCTGACACATTTTGGATCATTGTCATTCTTTGAATATCTGCTCATTTACAGAAAGAGGTGCCACAGAATTCAATACTGTGTTGTACCGGTACCACCAAAGAAGGCACTATCTTCAATCATTATAATGTTTATCAACCACCACAATGAACATTTATCCTGTTAGTTTGTCAATGACTTTATTGTGATTGTGGTTAAGGAATCACCCAGGGTTAGTGTCACCATATTGTGTCATATCCTCATTAGCTACATATCATATCCTCATATCATATCCTCAATACATATGGGCTTGGTTAGTTCAGTCAGTCTGGTTAGGCACTATCAACTAGAGATTGAAATTAAGATTTTCTGTTTCATCTATAAGACTAATATTCTAACCGTTCTAGATCAAACCATTATACTGGTAAGATTGTTAATGTTAAAGTTAGGCAGTATTTATACATTACAGCACACATGATGAAACTATATGCAACTTTTGCGGAGTATGCTAAATTAGCCTTTAGGGAAAAAACTGTGTCAAAGCAGCCCATGTTTGATAATTGGTTTTCTGTTCATTTTTTTTTTTTTAAACTGACTGTAGCTCCAGACTTTTATTCTTATTGTTAATCATAAAAGGACATTTGGAGCTGGTGCAAAACTGTCCTTCTCAGAGCCAAGAGAGATGGGTCTCTATAAGGACTATACACAGACACCAAGGTTGTCAGATGGGGGCCTGGTGTGAATTTGGAAGGAAACTTGCGAAGCCTCTTCTTAGTTTTCTTTTCCACAGGTTTGTGCTGGTGAATGTGGTAAATGGTATGTGTCGTAATGGGTGGCAGAAGAAACCTCACAGTCTTTTTTACCTTCTTCCCTCCGTCAGGCCCGTCACCCTTCCCGAAGGGGATGGGAGGAACCGTCTGTGGCCGCGTGGCGGCAGGGCTCTTCTTGGCCGCCCGACCGCCCTTCTTCTTCTTCTTGGGTGCAGGCAGAGAGTCGAACTTAGCCTGGACGATCGACAGCACCCGCGGATCGGCCCATTCCTTGGCAGTGTCCAACGCATTGTGTTCTGAAAAAGGATGACAGCAAGCCTTGTAAGTACAACAAGCACAATGCAATCACTGATTTCCATACATTAGATACTCCTATATGAATTATAATGTATGGTATATATGCTGCCTTAAACTTAACTTACCAAGGTAGCATGATGATGATGCTTGTCCACTGTGAAAGGGGGATTGACAAAGTCAAGGTCTTCATCAGATACGATGGACAAACTTCATCATCATGCTACCTTACCCTGCCATTTGCTGCTTATTTTTGTTGAAGCAATGAGGTGTCAGTTAAGCCATTGATACTATCAGACAACACTCCTATGATTATCACCTCTGGAAGCAACTTACCTTTCTTGTTTTCCTTCCTCATGTTGACTCCCTGGTCAATCAGGAAGCTCACGATCGGTTCGTTTGAGCACTCGATGGCCCTCATCAGAGGTGTGGCCCCGTTCATGGTCTGTGCGTCGATGTCGGCCCCGGCACTCACCAGTGTCGTGACCACGTCCACCTGACCCCCGTGGCAGGCATGGTGCAGGGGTGTCCAGCGGAAGTTGTCTACTGCATTAACGCTGGCACTAGATATAAAGACAAGAACACGCTTTTCAATATGTCATCTTCTAGAAGATGTACTGGCATGACCAGCCATATAAGCTTTCATATATGACGTTATGTCAGGCTAGAGAATGCGATCTGGCAAAATCACAATTTTTCTGGTAGACATCCTGATCAGACTCTGTTGACAGATCAGGATGCAAGGAATGTGTTAGGGTTTTCTTCAAAATACATAAATCCTGAATTTCAAGTCAATCCATTGATCTAAGCTAGTGACATGAATCAAACTTGAAAAGTTCTGACTTTTATTAGTTTTAAGGGAATACAATTGTATCTTTGGATTTACAGACTTCGATCAGGATCTCTCCTGGCAGAATCAGCGATTGCAATCTCTATCCTGACATATATTTACTGGGAGGTTTTGTCCAGTAACAAAAGTTTAAATGATGGAATGTCCTTGTGGTCTCAATTTGTGGTGTCCAATATTCTGAAATACCAGTATACAATGGAAATTCAACTTACCCCATTTCTATGAGATACTTGGTAATTTCAATGTGACCATGGGCTGCTGCACACATCAAGGGGGTCTTGAAATACTTGTCCCTGGTGTCGATAGGATAGTTGTTCTGGAAGGCTTGTTTCAGAGATTCTATGTCTCCAAGTTTAGCAGCTTCACTGATGTTGATGTAGGTTTTCTGTGGATGCTGCAGGTACCACCAGGAGTCATCTTGTAGAGGGTGCTGTGGGGGATGGTCCCGGTCGAACCTCCCCGTGTCTGTCCAGTGAGTGGCCCGTGGGATCAAGTGAGCCGGGGGAGCCCCACCCGGCATCCGCGGGCCCTCAGGCAGGGTACAGATTGGAACATAGATCTTTGTCTTCCCTCCCTTCTTCCTCCCCTTCTTCCCACCCTTTTTCTTCTTCTTAGATTTGGGTTCATAACTAGACATAAGGTAGGTTTTTGAGAGGAGCTGCTTTCCTGATAGGAAGACCTTTGTGTCGATAACCCCTTCCCTAGTCTTATCATGCTCTGTCAGAAGTTTCTTCATATGGTCATCATCAGGAATTGGTGCTTTCAGTTTTTTTAAGACCTGGACGAAGTCTTCCTTGTTTACTTTGTAGTCCTTTTCATCGTCTCCAGTGTATAGATTGGAAAATTCTGCTATCAGGTCATCTTGTCTTTCTACACACCAGTCATACAGAAACACCATCCAAGGAGCATTAGGGTTCTTCATGCCGGGTTTGGAGTACTTGGTGAAGGCATTTTCTGCCTTCCTAAGTTCTTTTCCAGCTGCCTTGCTGCCCGCTTCCTTAGCAATGGCACGTGGTGTCATCCCATCACTGTTCTTCAACTTTGGCGGGCAACCTGTTTGAAATTAAAGAAACGGCTCATTCACTTCAAATTACAGTCTGTTCTACATCTACAAAGTAGCTATGATAACTATATGTAGGTAAAATTGCTAGGATTCTTGCCCTGCCAAATGCTTGTGGTGTCGCCAATAGGATTTCTTCAGGAAATACCACATGCCTGTAACAATCTTCCCATTGTCTTCACATCAGAATCACAGACACTCCAGGCAAGCCAAACTACATGTATTCATTGTCTTGACAGTATTTTGACAATACAGAAAAAGCAAGATAGGGTAGAACTCAGGTATTTTCTAAATAAAATGGCCCATGTGATAATGCTGACAATTTCCTCACCTCTTTGTGCCAGGAACTTGCAGGAACTGTCATGTCCTCCTCTAGCAGCATAGTGGATCGGTGTATTGCCGTCCGAAGCCACTTGGTTAAAGTTTGCGCCAAAGGCGGCCATAACCTTCAGCACGTCAAAGAACCCCCCTGTGGCAGCCCTGTGCGCGGCGTGGTGACCCTTCCTGTCCACCGCGTTCACGTCTCCTCCCTTCTGCAGGATGCACCTGACGACGGCAGCGCTCCCTGCACCGGCTGCCTCCATCAGAGGGGTGGTCCCCATCAACTGGAACATGGCAGGAAGGTCATTCAGCACCAAGGTCATTAATTCTAGCTAGTTTCCAATACAAGCATTGGACTTTTCAACCATTTTGAATGAACTCTTCAGTGGATTTTGCTGGAAAATGACAGGAAGGCCATTCAGCACCATGGTCATCACATTTCCACACAATTAAATGGAATACAATTAATCCAAACTAGTTTCCAATGCAAGCATTGGACTCACCGACTTTCCAACCATTTTGAATGCACTCTTCAATGGACATTGCCAGAACATGGCAGAAAGGCCATTCAGCACCAAGGTCATCGACATTTGCATACTATTTCATGGGGGAAAATTTAACTAGTTCCCAATGCAAGGATTGGACTCACCGACTTTTCAACCATTTTCACAAGTCTTCAATGGATATTGCTGTCCTATCCTGGTTAACAGTGTTCTGCTTGAAAAATGGCTTCTTTCTGACACCATTAACAAGATTGTAAGCCTCCAGATTAGGAAAACTCATCCTCTCTACTCAAACTCATCATACCGCCAGACATTACACAATGTGTTACTGCTGGTTGCTATGATGCATTGTGTGATACAACCGGCGGTTCTGTCAAGTGAGGATGATAAAACTACGCCTATTCTGATCTGGACTGCACAATTAGCTGTCTTTAGACAGCACGTCACTCTGGGTCTAATTTATCTCTGTCCACAATTTGTATAAAGTGAAGCATTCAAAGAATGATTTTGTATGACCTCTCTGAGACTGTTGCCAATTCTTAACTGAAACTGTGACAAAAAAATTGATTATATTAGAAGTAGCTATTGTTAATTTTTTTCATCAGTATCACACATTATACCTAGTCACGTTTTACAGGCATCTATTAGGGCTAAATTACCATTTTCTTGCCACCCCATTACCCATCCTGTAAAAACCATTGTAAATTCATCAGAATAGAATTGAAGTAGCACTAGCAGACTTCATGATGATGTATATCCTCATGAACAATGCCGGTTTTAACAATATAAAAGTTTAATGGCCCTCAATAGTTCATACTGTCAACGCATGCTTTGTTAAGATGGAATACTAATGGAGCACTAATGTCAAGTTTGTGAAGCCCTTCAGCTTGGGGACCCGTGCAGACGCCTGACCCTCGGGACCCGTCTGAGTTCTGGAGCTTTTGACTGTTTGATACTACATGTATGTAGCTAATGACGTCAATTGGCAACTGGAAGCTTGACTGAAAACCAGACTAGCAAGGGAGATACACGGAAGCTTATGTATGCTAGGCAACTAATATCTACAGAGGGAAAGATCTGCAAAACAGATTTAAGGGATGAAGTAGTCATACAAATGACTTTGGTGTGATTTCCTTGTGTCTGGTAGGGTAAAAATAATTTTCAATTGTGTTCTATCAAGAGGTAAGGCAGGCCTCTTTCTGCCATACTCATTGATTAGGAAAACAACCAAACAATGACTCTGAATGTCTGTACATTTGTATGACCGAAGACACATTCCAGTGTGCAGATGAACACCCTAGAAGTGTTGAATGCATACTGCAAAAATGGCAAATGAATTTGCTAGAAAAACTGTTATACTGCCCCTCGAGTCCTTTGAAGGTACCATATGTGTCCCTATTATCCAAAGCCCATTTGGTGTGTTATTCAATAAGCAGCCTTTATAAAGTACCAGGGATGTTATTTTTTCGGGGGCATAAGCACCACCTAACAAGATGAGGCCGAAATGTACTGAACAATAGTGTTGGAATGATTGAGGCAAATTGATAGTGTAGTATTTCAAAGGGGTTAGTGATATACCTGGGTACATTTACCACAACACGCAAACTACTTTAGACTGGGTTTACGCTGTTGTGGCACATGATATGTTTTTGACCGTTGTTAGGCATTCATGGCAAAAATAATTTGTAGTGTCAACTAACTATACAAGTAATATATTAGCTGTAATGCTGTAGGAAAGGGCATGTTTGATGATTGTGTAATTTCATTAGTCTGGCAAGCTTTTAAATACCATTAAAAGTTGTAAGATTTATACCTCAGATCGTTTTACTGCTGTAACTGTTACATTGGACAAGGACAATGTACTTAAGTGGCCAAAGTTATGACGTTATTGATGTTTTATTGAGGAATATTGATCGTAAATCATGACTGCAGTTTTTCTGGGTAACGTACATCTAACATCTGTTTGGAAATGTCAAACACTGTGCTGTATCCTTAACTTCACAAAAGCAGCTGACTAATTCACTTTGTTCATGTAGTCTTTGTAAGCCCTTATTTGTTCTTAGGGCTTGACCATGCCATGTTAACAAAGATATGAATAATACCTTTCAGGTCTGTGTTCAAAGTCCTAAGGTATGCCTGACACTTGGTACAAGGCAATGTTTGTTCAGTTTGACATGAGCAAATCCTCCGTGGCAGGAGCAAACAGGTGATTTATAGTGTGCTGTACGTACCTATAGGGAAGGTGGGATTACAGAACAAGCTGTTTCTACACAAGGGTATGTGAGGAAGTTGAAAGTCAGTCAAAGTACTTCATAAAGTGAGCTGCTGAGAACATTCAAGTCTCATGACACACAGAAGCTGGTGCAGATGAATCAGTAGTATTAGGGCTCCCTTGGAAATCAGTTACTTAGTTAACCGTAGGAACCACCCTAAAGATTAATAAAAAAAGTAGGGAGGGGCAGCCCTCTCTCTCTCTCTCCCTTCATTGCCCTTAGTCTAACTATTTGACCTTTGAGGGACCACAGAAGATCTGGCAACTAGTTTTCTCCGCCCTTCTCAGTTTTCTGTTTTTCTTAATGTTTCACTTAGTATCATTCTCTGATATTGTCCTCCCATCTTTTCTGTTGCCTACCACTCTTTCTTCCTAACTGGGTGGTTCCGTGCATGATAGCCTTGACTAGTCCCGATGACCATGACATGAAGATTGGTGTCACAATTCTGAGTCTGAATATCAATGTCTTCCCATATTTCTGATAGCCTATATTCTGAAATCTTTGCTTATATATTCCCCCCCCCCCTCATTTCTCTACTAGTATGTTCTTCTTTACCGACCTCATGTTTGATGTTGGGATCTGCCCCTTTCTCCAGCAGCTTGATGCACATCTCCTCATTCTCTGTCGCCGTGGAACAGGCCACCGTGAGGACGGGTTTGCCGTCGTGGGCCTTGTTGTTGACTGGGGCTCCGTGCTGCAGCGCAATCTCCAGACAGTGGGTGTGGCGTTGGGTGGGGCAGATGCAGTAGAACAGTATACCTACAGGGAGGAAGAGAGGATACAACTTTAACACAAATTTATCACAACTTTTTAAAACTTCTGTCTTTTCTATCACAATCCTGTGGCCGTGTGACTCAAAAATCAAAATAAATGATGTTATGGTCAATTTCATTGTGCATGTTAGGGAGGAGGAAACTTTCATTGATGTTTCGTCATGATAAGACGGATGATCACATCTAATTCAGATTCCCCAAAAAGGCTTCTATCAATTCAAGCCATATCCTTGTTTGTGTAGTGAACATTCGATTTGTTGGATTGAATATCACAGATTATCCTGGTTGGTTGGTGTTCATGCTTTATAAACAAGAACAAAGTCAAGGACTCCTGGAAAGGTCCTTGGATATTTTTGCAACATTGAAATGAGCCATTCTGCTTATTTCCTTTGGGTATAAGTATTTATTAAGGATGTTCGTGAAGGTCTGTTGGGCAAGGAAAATAAAGGCTATGGCCATTTACTCCACTAGCCCAATTGCTGAACAGTAACAAAAGCCATTTAACACAATCATGAGGGAGGAGAGTGTCTCCATTCACTACCAAACAACTGTTCCCCCAGTCTTTGTAGTCCAGGAATATTTAAACAAGTTACCTCAGTGTAGATTCAATTGTGCCTAATTTGCTAATCTTTTTACGCCTTAAAAGCATCCGGCTGCGGCAGTGAAAGGCAACCTCAGTCGCTGCGTCAATTTCGCCGTGACAAGTTAATCCTTCAATCCATCACATTCTTCCCACGTTAAGGATCACAAACGAATCACATCAGTGCCCGGGCAGACTTCAGAACCCAGGCCTGCACAAATAATCCCAAATGCATTACTAGTGGATTGCTTGCTGGCTGCTAGCTGTTCTCCTGGCAACCTGAACCACTTTCCCAGCCACGCATTTGTTTGACCTACAACAATGTTAATCCCACTAAGCAGCTCTTCAAACCTTGGCGCTGAGTCAGGGTTTGGACAGACCACCAGTATGTGTGGAAACCTTGGAATCTTTTTTCAATAGAGTTCTAGAGATCTAAAATGCAACAAAGGTAATAATTATGTTTTTGGATAAAAGTAGAAGGCCTAGAAGGTCTCCTTTCTTCCTGTTTTTTTTTTAAAGTACACTGGAAATAGTTCTTATTTCAAGTTTGACTCTCCTTTGGCTTTTTAGAATACATTGCTCTTACTTGCCATCTTTCACTTGTGCTTTTCATAGTCTGGAGTAACAGTTTGACTTGGCTTACTGACTTATGTTAGTAACAGTTTAACTAACCCTTTTAACCCTTGCTATTTCCTTGGACCAGTTTTGTTATTATCTGGGAGAAATCTGTTGCAATACTAGTACTTGTGAAAGTTTTCTTTGTGTGTAGTAAGTGTGAATAACTAAGTTCCAAATGCTTCCTTTTATTCCTCTGCCAGTGTGAGGCATATAGGGGATTTACTGTCACTTAAAAAACTTGTGATTTTCTCCTCCAGAAGGCACAAACACTGGCCTTTAATCTTTAGTCAATCAGCAGAAACAAAACTTTTCCTCAAATGCCCTGCAGGCAGCTTTATGCTGGCTTGGCTTTTTTCAACAACCTTTGCTATGCTCTGTATGGTGTTCTTATCTATCACAGGTACACGTATTCTTATCTATCACAACTTGCTAAACCCTTTTTCCCCTATTTAAGCAGATGTCATAAACTTTGATGAAATGCTACATGTTGCTTCAAATATTCAATGGTATGAATTTAAAGCTGCTTCACCTTTTCAAATTGTTCATATAAAATCACAGAAAGGAATGTGTGGTGCTTCTCTACCTTCCAGAAGAAAACTACTGTTAAAACAATGTTTTAGGTCACACACCCAAGATATCTAACACCTAAGCTTGTTTTTGTTGCCAATGCTAGTATCCTGAAATAAAGCTTCATGTGCAAATGTTCATATGATATCCTTTATATTAAACTATGATAATAGTGTAGTTTCACACTGATCATCTCTACATTCCATTTTTTCCAGTTACTGCGAACCTTGCACAACATACATCAACACTGAGTCGTGAAGGAATGTGAAAAGCAAGTGTGTCCGCTTGCAGCCATGGTTACCTTTCAACAGTCACCACACAATATTTCATGCTCCCTTAGGACTCGTGCTGCATGAAATCGGTTCAGAGCCACAGGTTTCAATTTTCAGGTCCCTTGAATCGACCGATTTCATGGGTGACTTTTTCCAAGATAACAGCTTTACAAACTCCCTTGCCCTGTTATTACCTAAGTGAACATCCCACCCAAAAGTTTTAAGCAAGTTGAAACATTAGACAAGAACAATATGTAGTGGTAGTGGTAGGGGAATGTACTATTCTTCCTAGATGCAAGGAAAACTCTGAATGGCTGACTTTGAGTACTTCTTTTCTTATCAGTTGTATAGAACACAGTCCAGAGATTCTTACTCCATTTGATCAGTGTTGTGTTTAGCAACAATAAACACCACTCTGCTGAGTTACAGTGAAAAAACGTTTTCAGCCCCGTGAAAGCAGGCAGACTTTGTTGTTTGACTACGTTGAAAGAGTAGGCACATAGAAGAGCTGCCTGGAAGGTTCAGGTTCAAGCCTTTTTTAATGACTTGTACATCTTTGTGTGCTCCAGTGTAGATTAGGTAACTGGAGCCCCTGTACCCCACAAAGGGGCTTAGAGGAAGTGTCGAACCTTGGAGGAATAAAAAAGACTTCCTTCAAGGTTGAGCAAGTTTTTGATACCCTTCTTATCTCCATGTTAGATGTCCTTGTGGCCTTTGTATACTCCATAATGCTCACTCAGGGTGTCCTTCGAATGCTCAAGCCGCCCTCTTCTGACGGTATTAAAGACTGTTCACTGTTGTCACAAAACACAAGAAGTTGATACTGTCCATAGTTTTCCTTTCTCCCTGAGTTAACACTAAATAGTGTGTGTTCCTTCAAGAGGGAGGCGTTCTGTAGAAGCCACTCTGTTTACTACCCCAAAATATGAAGTATTGGGTATAGTCGAGGCTTTGCAATACATCACTACAAAAATATTTTGACAACATGTATTGACAGGGGAACAATGGGACCAGTAAACAGACGTTCCCTTCTATCATGTCTGTGTTTTCTTTAATGTTAAACGGCCATTTTGCTAGCACTCCTCTTGAATTATTGATTCTTGATGTAATTAGTCAGAGATTTTCTCTGAATCAAAGAAGGCTGTCCCATTTCCTTTGTCATCTTTCAACATTCGGATTTGTGCATGGTATTTGAGGTCTTTTGCTGAGTAGGTTAAATATAGCCGCAGGTAGAAACTCTATCAGTGAGGGACAAGGGCAGCACACAAAAGCCACATAAAACCTTTTCTGGAGTGTATATAGCACGGGTATACTGTATCTGGCTGTCTACTCACCCCCTGCCTACAATAGGGGATATCAGTTGTAAGTGGCAAGGGGATCAAAATTGTTTCATGACCTATTTCCTTCTACAGGCTACACTATAGAACAAAGTACTCCATGCACAGACAGAACCTGTCCAGGGATGCAAGAACATCATTGGCTGTAGTGAAGGTTGTAAAAAAACAGCCTAGTTCTATAGCAAATGCACAACAACAGTTATTCAACCAAGTCATGCCCTGTTCATGACTACATTTACACTTTACTGGGTCTAACATCAAAGGAGGCATCAATTATTCCTTCAATGCAATTACATGCATGTGTGTAGATGCAATTTGTCCCCTTATTGGCACCATAGATTTTATGACTGTGTCCACACCCAGCACATGTGAATTGCGACAGACACTACCAGCACACTATACCTGGCAAAAGGTTGTAGTTTTTTTTTGTAAACATTTGTATAACACCATACAATCTCATGACCCAATGAACAAACTGTGATAACCGAAAATCATAAAGCAATAGATTTTTCTGGGGTCTAAAACTTTCTGCCTGTGGGTGACCTAAGCGCCCGACCAGCCATCTGCTATAGTCGCGGCTACCCAACAGGTTGGTCTACGCAACAGGTGTCTGGGGGTGTGTCGGTCCCAAAGGGCAGGCCATACTTTACATGATAACACACCATTTTGTAACAAATTGTGTCGGCCAGCAAAGAAAATTTGCTAAAATTGATAGTATCAATCCCCAGTATTATTAGACTAAGGCGCTCAGTAAGAGCCGACTTGTATGTCCAATGTCGGACGTATTATTCCGACATAACCCCAAATTCAACACTCTCGACTTAAGTTCACCAAGGAATGTTGAAAATCATTTGAAACATGATAGACAACTGCGTTAGGTAAGCCTCTTACAATTCTCATTTCTCTGAACATTTAGTATATTGTTGCTAGTGGCATGATGTTTTGAATCTACGATGTACTAATACCATGTTATACGCAAAATCGATAATGTAAGCAGGGCTTAAATTTTCCAACAACTCACCTCTCCCGTTTTTGTCCACGATCTTCATATCGGCGCCGGCCTTGGCTAGAACCTCCATGGTGGTGTCATGCCCGAACTCGGCGGCTCTCATGACGGGTGTCCTGCCCTCGAAGTCCTGCACGTTGGGGTGAGCTCCCAGTCCGAGAAGGAACCTCACCAGCTCGTCGTTGTTGGTGACGGCCGCCAGGTGTAGCACGGACTCCCCCTGGTTCGGCTCGCTGTAGTTGATGAGGGAGGGGATGCCCTGTATGGTCATCTTCTCTATCTGTGGGCGATCCTCCAGCCTCACACACTGCAGCAGCTTGATGATCTGCAGCTGTTCTAGTCGCGTCGTGGCGACCGGCATCCTGGTGTCGCTGTGGGGACCGCGCCGCGCCAACTCTTACATTAACCAGGAAGTGTTCTGTCGACTTGGTTACGTTACAATGGGCACTCGGTAACAACACTTGTGCGCAACAGACTCATTCAATACGGTTACTCCATACCTTCGAAGTTCAACATAAAACGGTCTGAAAACACAGTGAAAATATATGGTGGAAGATTCGTCCAAGAGACAGCGCACATCAACCGTTGGTGGCCTATTCAGGACAGACAACAAACCGGACAAACATAACCCGCGAGCAAGGCAACGTTGACTTAAGCGGAGTGTGATGGCATGCTCGCCCACAGGCCGGTCCGTAGGGGAAAACTCCCAGCCGCGTACGAGCCCTCCTGCTTCTTTGGCCCCCCTGGCCGAGAACAGGTGTCCCTCCCGCCGCTGGGTGGATACGGGATCGGAGTCGACCGATAACACAATCAAATGGTCACCGTGCTCAATTCACTGAAGGTAAAAGATACGCCGCCTGTTCCCGAAAGGGGAGTCGACTCCGCCATTCTCGTGCAGCCTATGACACAAAGCCGGGTAAACTTTCGTTGCTATGGTGAGGAACAGGTGACTGGACGCCACTTGAGCGGCCAGACAAGCACCGGGCCATTACGTATTTATGAGCTGAGCGGCGAAGAACAAAGGGATTTCCTTTGGTCTGGTATTGGTCTTTTCCAGCCACAAAAGTAGCTGGGAGGAGTGTAATATCTATTGAAAGGATTGAGGGTAACCACTGCAGACAAGGCAGTTGTGATCAACACGCCAATACGAAGGAAAAGCTATGAAAACTTTGCGTGCAGTGCACATGTGACTTGCAAGGGGTCGTGGCGGACTTGGAGACCTGTGCCAATTCAGTATTCGCCCCACTTGCCACTTTCGGAATTGATATATGGCTAAAGTAACATTTCCAATGACATATGTGTCTTAATTATTGATATGTCAACGAAATGAAGAAAGACAGTGTATATGAAATGGTAGTTGTGCAAATGATACACTAAGGTCAACTGTCACACTGTCAAGTACATAGACATGTTGAAGCATGGATATGATTTATCTGCAGTAGGTGCAGATGTCCACGTCCACCATGTAATATGATATCTGTCATATGACAGCTGTCATGTTGGCTCACAAGCAGTGCATGTATATGTACACATTCTCTACCAGACTGCCTAGGTTGCCATAAAAATAGTTACTGTAAAGATTAACCAACTAGGCAGAATAATTTGCAAGAAGAGTTAGCCAGATAGTTACACATTTGCAACTCATCAATTTGTTAATTGCAAATACATGGCCAGCTAACTCCTCCAGCAAATTAAACTTGACCTATTTTTCCAGCAACCTGAGGAGTCTAGTAGAGACTAGCATGTATATACATGCTTCGCAATGTAAACAATCAAGATGGTTTCAATAGGGCTTTTGAACCTTTGCTGTGCTGTTTAAATTTCATTGCAGTTCCCACCAGATGTACCATATGTCAAGCCAAATTGATGTTGGCACTTTATACACGTGGCCCTTTTTTCATGTGTAAACGCCACCACACCACAGATTGGTGGTCTTAAACTGTTTATGTACTTTGCCCGATTGAGCAGCAACTCATCTGTCGAACTGACAGGAGAATCCATCATCATCACATTGCCCAATTGAGCAGGAATGTATAAAGTTATTAATAAAAGATGACAAGGACAACTACTTTACTATCATTTATTTCATTCCTTCATTTCCAGCAAGGACAAATATTTTACACATACATAATGTATCTGATTTGGTGCAATATGACAGGCCCGGTACATGATGTCATGGTATGTCATGAGACTACCAGCAGTTAGTGGAATCGGTGTGTGATGATACAGATTACAAGCCAGTCTCCAACACAAAACTGTTGAGCAGCTTTACAATCTACAGAGGGAAAACAAAACTGAAGAGCGCACTCTGGTCGCTGCTGCTTGTTAATCTGACTTCTTCGGCAGGCAAGCTGCCAGGAGGCTGAAGATAGAGTAGCCCACGCCAAAGATGACGAGCCCCATGGTAGTGCGGTAATACATCTTGTCAGTTGATCCACCCTTCAGGTAAACCATCTCCCCACTGGGCGCCTGTAAAGAACAAATAAGTCAGCAATCACCCTTTTGTTCCAAGAGCTAATAAAACCTTTCTGAAATGCTTGTAAGAAAGTTGGGGCATTTTCTTGCTTTTTATAAGCTTGTTTACCATTCCAAGTACACATACGCAAGGTTACGCATGTTGCCTTTGACATATTAGTACCTAACAGTACATGTTGCTACATACATGCGTACTCAGAATGGTGAACAAGCCTAATTATGTAACTTGCTACTGCACATCTGGTACAATCTTTGCTCTGCAGCCAAGGACTTTCCCTTATAGTACTATAGACTACTCAAGTCCAGGGTTGGGCATAAATGGGCAAAGATTATCTATTTTTCAAAATAAATATTTAGATTGGGAGAGAAGCAGTCACACGTCACTGGTTTGACAACAAATGTTTTCAACCCTTCCCAATCTTGGAATTGTAACAACCCTGAGCATAAACCAATGGTTTTAACTTTGTGAATCTACATACCTGCATGATTTTCTGCTTCTCCAGAACTTTGTTGTCCAGAGCTTTTCTGGTGGATGTGGAAAAGCCTGCTCTCTGGACAAGCGATCTCGCCGCCTGAGATAGCGACATAAGTGTAGAACATTAGATCATGTATGCAAGGAGGTTATATATAACCTCCTTGATGTATGACATTTCTGTTCTCATGACACATGATAAGCTTAGAATAAAACCACGTCAATTCAATATGAAAGATCAGAGGTTCATAAAATGATAACTGGCAAGTTACACTAACATGTGGATATGGTACAATCTTCCCAAAGTTTTTCACTACTCAAACCCAGTCAAATGCAGCGGAATCTACATCACACTAATTCGCATCATGTGGACAGGTACTGATGTGAAAGTCAATGTCCTGACGTCATTGCGACCGTAACATGTCAGCAACGAATCATACAGCAAAATGGTGACGTTGTGGAACACCTTACATTAGTTATAATTTCACATTCTAGTGTCATCAAACACATTTTCGCTCTCGTTTCTACACACACAAAAATCAGTTACGAAAAAGATGCCACGGAGTAACCAAAAATACTTCCTCTTTTCCCATAATTTAAACAAATAATTGAGTAATGATTGCTTATCAGTATTTTCTTGCAACTTGAGCATATCTACTCTTCACGTCGACACTAACGTGCATCAAGTAGGTTTAAAATCCATGCGAGGAAAATTATGAAGGTTGAAGAAACAGCCTACAGTACGAGTCACAGTACTGCATAGTGCCTAGGCTAGTGGTTAAACATCTGAAGGTCATCTCTATTTTCAGTGTCATATTTTCCGTTAAAAACAACCCCAAGAAACCACAGTTATCATGCGTAAGCCTTGAAAGGGTTGAGTGAAACACCTACCAGTACTCTATTCATTTCGTCGTTTCTTTCCTTGGCTTCGGGCACAAAACGCAGCAACTCTTCCTCTTCGACCTGGAAAAATCTTGTACCCGCAAAATGGCGGCCGGGTAGCTGTACTGACGATGGCAGAAAGACAATCTCTGATTCGTCTGAATAGAAACACCGGTCACTGATTGGTCGATCGTTGAATTAAGTAACCAATGACAGGAAGCCTCTCTCTGAGGTTCGGTATGATATGGCAAAGGTCAATCATGGCATGGCCGGCAGGTCTCAGTAAGGTGAGTGGTACAGTAGAAAAACTTGTCTCAACAATTAAAACCACCCGTAAATTGTGTGTAGCCTTGTATGGCACGAAGTGTATAACTCTGCTTCTAATGCCCCAATTATTTAAAGGTGGTAAATTGTGTCAAACTAACAGAAATGCCCGAAATTAGAGTGATCTCACGTGATGATGATAATGATTTTTTTTTGTTCGTGATGATGATAATAATTTGCATCATGACTGAATTTCGGTGTCAAAATTGTCACTCCCAACCACCAAGATCAGAGTAGAATAAGAATTAGATGACATTTATGGAAACAATTTGTTTATGAAACTTATTTAGATATATAATGTATTTTTATTACTGCTGGGCATTTATATTGCAGTTTCATTTACTATAACATTTAACGTTACCTCTACTTAAATTTCATTTTCAGCTTCTACAGTGCACTAGCATCTTCCAAATCAACCATGCAACCAACTTATTGTATAGAACATCTTCGCGCCTGTCTGCACAGGGTACCACAAAACCCTCATCATCAGGAGGATTTGGACCGAGTGGAGACATTTCAGATGTGTCAGTTTCAAACTTACCCATCCATGGCTCAGAACCACAAGATTCCACAGCACCAGGAAGTGACAGGGAGATGAAAGCACTGGCAAAGAGGTTTGGTGTGGACTACAGCGAAACTGAGAAATACAACGTGACAGCAACTCCTAGGGAAAATGAGACGAGTCATCTAACACCATTCATGACTCCATCTCAACTTGCTGAGAGAAGGCGGGAAGTGCCAGAGAGACCTTTTGATGGAAGGAGGACGACACTTAAAGAAGACTGGGAACACTTTGTGAAGTGGTTCAAGAGAACATTTTATGAACTTCATTATTGGTTTGAGATGAAGCTTGTGCAAGATGGCCGTAGGCTGCTCTTAAGAAACAGGTGAGAACTTTTTAGTTATGAGTTTGACTGTGGAACTTGATTTTATATGCTATTAAGTATACAGCAAGACAAAAAGATGAAACATGTTAGTTACTATTACACAACCCCCACAACTGCCAAGTCAGCAAGACAACTAATTTCTTAATTATGCCATAAAGATAATAAGTTTTCTGTAAAACTGATCATTCAGAATTTTCCAATGCTACAATTCCTAGGTTATTCCAGTGCCACTTCAAAACAAAACGTGCTGTTTTGCCACATTAAAATCAAAATTTCTTTTTCCAGCCTGACTTCCTGGTACATTACAAACTTCAACACAGAGATTGCAGTGGCCCTGTGGGTGCTACAGCTGCGGGGAGCGGTCCGCTACAAGAACCAGGAGGAGTGGTACAGAGGCAGCCACAGGAAGTTCCCTGTCAGACAGCAGATGGAGGAGACTGTGGAGGCAGTGGACCTCAGTGGGACGGACATTTCTTACAACGGGCTATCCAACCTTGGTGTGTAGACAGTATAATCACCTTGAATATTCACCTTGAACTTGAAGCTCAGCCAGCTCAGCTTCCTTCCATCATTTCTTTCTTCCATCCTTCCTTCTCTCCTTCAAATCATAGTTGTAAAGATCCTGTTGGGGGTCTCCACTTCAGGTATACTTCAATGTACTTCTGGTGCAACTTGTAGCATTGCTGTTATTTTCGACAACAGTATTCAGTACTAGTAGAAGAACCAGTACTGACAAAAGTTATCTTCCGTAGTTTCTTTTATTTCTATTCCACTTAACTTTGGCAGAAATATTGTTGATACTGAGAAATGAATGATATTGCTTTTGTACAATGTGCTTTACTCATGCCTTAGTGCTGCTGTAGGTCCAGACATCTACTAAGAATTCCTCCAGTCTTTGATACCGGTATGCTAAATTACACTGTTCAAACACTTATGCAATTTTTCCCATCACTTACAGAACTGTTGGATGACATGATAGAGTTGAGGCTTGCAGACTGTCCCCATGTAGACGACTTCTGCCTGTCGAAGCTGCACGAGTTCAGTGGGAAACTTGTTTATCTGGATATCAGCAGGTGTCCCCTTGTCACTGAGAGAGGTCTCTCATCTCTGCACAATGTCAGGCAAGTTATACCAAGTATAAAGTAACTTGGCTCAGGTATTCAGTGAATAAGTAGTCCATTAATAGCATTAAAATAGAGTGTATTCTCAGTTCGATTAACAACACAAGAAGTAATTTGAAGAACAGGAAAGTACATGTTTGAATTAAAAAACAAACCATCCACACATACTCATTGTCTTCCTTCATATTTGCAGGAGTCTGCAGGTTGTTAAGATGGAAGAAATGCCCAATGTGAAGTACAAGGAACTGGTAGCGCTGATGATGGAGGAGGTAATGCCATGGTGCAAGTTTGAGGGTGTGGACTACGTGGAGAAGGCAGCGAAGTTGGGCATCAAGATGGACCTCTCAGCCTTGGAAAACAAGGATGTGAAACTTCTGGACAAGCCAACAGAAAAAGTGGAAGAAAAAGAAGAAGGAAAACAACAGCAAGAGGCTACATCTACAGCTGCAGCTTAGATACATTTCAGTTTGGAATCCTTTGGGGTGTAGAGTAAGGAATATCAAGTGGTGAATAAGACATCTGAAGCTTTTGTTGCATCACAATTGAATGTTATATATGTATCAGATTTATGATAGTGTATATTGAAGACATCAAAATAATCTTTGTTCTGCCTTTATCTATAGACAAATTGTGTAAGAGTGAAGGCTATTGTAAAGTATGATTATGTGTTGGAATTTTTATTGAAATCAAAAGATGCACATTAAATTGTTGTCAACCACATGTTGCCTTTATTAAAATTTTCATATATGGTTTCACAGAGATTGAACCACATTTTAACTTCCAATATACTTTGACACATCCAGCAAAATATATAAAATTTATAAAGCATTACAATGATGGACACTAAATTCCAGCTTTAGACTGAAGCCTGAAGTGAGAAAAAGACAAACATTTCTTCAGCATATACCTTCCCTTAAAATAAGTACCCTGTCTTTCTATGCAGCCTCATGTTGCCAAGAAAAACAGACTCTCAGCAGACCTGTATATGGTTCAGGTTTGTACTGTGCTGTTAACAGGCTGACGAATCTTCCTCTGGTGTTACATAGTATCCAGTACTAGTATTTGTTTATACTGCTGCTGGGGTCTCTGACACGTTACACACTTATTGATTATTCTATTGTCTTGAGCAGACACATCCTCACACTAGATATACTAGAAGTATGAGTCCTGCCACTGCCACATATTGGAAGTTGTCATGACATATTCAAATACGGCTGAACACAGAAATTAGGGTGGGGCCTGCAGTCACTACTAATGAGCTGCATTCAGGGGGAATACTGGTAGTATGTTCCCCCAGAACCAAATCAGCATGGGTAAAACATGAAATGGCTGAGCCTCCTTGGCAGGCCTTGCCTTGCAATCCTTAGTTATCCACTTCGAACCGTTCTCTCATATCCCCTCAGCATCTATTTGACAGCTTGGCAGGTATTTTTCTAGCAGATGGACTGTGCCGGTCTTGTCTTTCACTGCTGGTAGGTCGAACAATCTCAGAGTCTCCAACAAACTGTAACAGCAACAAGGAAAGAATAGTAATTCACAAAAAGAATAAGCATATTGTTCAATTGAGATGTGCTTCACCATATGTCATTCCTCATATGGTAGGTCTGTTCCTGAGTATATAAGAGGTCACAAAAATTGTACTTTATACAATATTTGTATTAATTGACAATCAGACAAATCATTACACTGGGTCAGCCTAGACAACAACCAGACGACATAAAGTATGGCAAAAGTATGATACAAAAGCTTTGCAATGAATTGGATTGACACACCAGTGACACCACACATTACCAGCACAATGGAGGCTGGCATCATATTTTCTAATCATCATTTCAAGTGAGTTTCCTAGTTCAATGACGGAGATGTTACCCTTCTTGGAAAGTTATCACCCCTAAGTGAAGAAGTAATGATGGAATATACCTTGACCACAAACACAATACTAAGTCAGTATTGAATAGGCCTTTACCCCAAAGCCAACACATAACACCAACTACCTCAGGTCCTTAAGCTGAAGGAGCCCTTTGTCGGTGACGTTTCCACAGCTGGTCACCTCCAGGTGCTGCAGTGTACCTGCCAGGAGGTGCAGCTTCCCTATGCACTCGTCTGTGATGTACATGCATCTGTTCAGCGTCAAAGACTTCACATGCTTCAAATGTCCTGCAAGCAAATAACCATCATAAGTATTTGTAGTAATGGTTTTCGATAACAGGGTATATATGATAGCCTGTGTGCCATCCTATTTCTACCGGGGCTCCTTTTAGGGTAGCAAGTGTAGGAGCCCCGGTAGAAATAGGATGGCATCCAGGCTAAGATGTGAGGCAATAATAGAGATATTAGAAAATGTAATGCGGTGGAGTCATGGAGGTGGCTGATACTAGATGCATCCACTGATTCACATTAGGTAAAGGTACAGGAACATATGTTAGAAAGTACCATCATGAACAGAACTGTATACTTGGTCAAAATGTAGCTTTTGTATTCTATCAAGTAAAATACATCACAAGTAAGTTTAAATTATATGTATGAAATTTATCTAAAGCCCTCTCTGGCTTTTTAGGTGTACATGGATAAGGAGAAGGGCTAGGGCAAACCTATTTTACTGATTACAAGTGGAAGGTCACATTGCAAATGATGCACTTACTAAAATGTTCAAATCCAATGTGCATGACACCGGAGTCTGTGGCATCAATTTCCTCAATCTTAAACTTCTGAGGGGGGCCTGTGGGGAGGGTGTTGTAGTCTCTCTGCCAGGAGGGTCTGTCCTTGAACCTGAGATGTGCACCACACCTCAGCAGCCACTCTGCTGCCGCACGGTCTGGACCCACCTGCTCAATCCGCTTTTCATCAACCCTTTACAAAAAGGAACAAATCACTTAATTGCTACAGCTTGATACAACGATGCACTACTTGTACTCATTCTACATACTGTACTTCCTTGAACCATCCCTGATGGTACAAAAAAGATAGGAGTACAGAGAACATGATACTAATGACATAACATGGAACATTATTATGCAGCCAAGTTGTTCTTGACAACTCAAAATGCAAAGAGTATCTCCTTCAAAGTGTCTATGGTACCAAGGACATTGCAAAGGACAATGTCCTTGATGGAACCTAGTGGTGTTATTCACATACATATACAGAATAAAAATACAGAGAAGCACTTGCTGGTCTGATAGACTTAAACATGTATATGTACGAATCTGAAGGGACAAGGTATACTAGTAATATTGCACCATGTGAACTTTATGTTGCAAACTTACTTGTTGAAGACAGTGTTGAGCCATCCCCACAGTAGTCTGGGCGGTGCAGTGTGCAGCTGTCTGGAGGTCTTGGACAGCAGCAGGCTAGTGAAGCCCTGTCACACACACACCAGGTTGTGCATAAGAGATGGATAACGTTATTAACGTTAAATGATGATACTAAATTCAATGATAACACTTAACTACCTTCATCCAACACCTATTATGGAGCTATCAGTTTTCCCACAGTTACATGCATGAAGCAAGTTACAGGATTCCTCTGCACTTATCACGTAACGTTAGCTTCACACTTGAACTCTAAACCCATGACCGTGTAACCAACGTTACGTGCACGTTCTCACGCCTGTGATAAATTGACTCGAATTTCAGATAACCCACTAGCGTGGGCGCCAAATTCTGGTCATTTTATCAAAACACAAATGAGACCTTGCTGCATGCGGTGACTGTACCCGTCACAATCTCCAGAGACCATGTCTTTAAACCATGAAACTGACCTTGTTTCTCACACACGCTGCTGTCAGTGCTGCAGCCATTGGGAGATGTTTTCACTTCATCTTCATGTCAAAGGGCAACACAGTATCATACCATGCGTACAATAGGGGTGGTCCTGTGTGGTGCTCAAAAGTTGAAAATATGCCTTTTAAACTTGATAAAAAACGGACAATCCATCAATTAATACACAAATATACCGATTAGTTATTCTAAATATGAAAATATTATATTTTTGCTGATATGTGATACTAAATGTTGTATTTTATTCAAGCCTTGCAGCCCCGAGTTGTATAATGAACCAATCCAAAAGCCAAGATGGCAGCGCTCATGAAAAATGCCGCGACCAGGGTAAGCTACTTTTTGATTGGAATAAACTGCTGCCGAGTTGGCTTTTTTGAGTTGTAGTAACGTTGCTGATTAGCTACGATAGAAGAATCGCAAACAGATGTGTCATGTGTGATCTCTAATGAGGAATTTGCCTCAGGTATCAGAATATTTAGATAAAGATGTCAGCGCCCCCCACCCCACCTATCCTTGGGGAGGGCGTTTTTATCATGTAGTGCTGCCGCCTACTATACATACTACATGCCTTGTACTGCAAGGTAAAGACATCCCTTCAGACCGTGAGGTCTATTCCCTCATGCCTTAACACGTAGAAGACTTCTATTGTTAATGTAGCGTAGCTAGGCCATATTCTAGCATAATCAAAATGCTAGCACGCATACACATCTTATCTGAGATCAAAATTAATTGACTGTAAACATTCTTCCAGGAGTGATCTGAAAATCGTATCATATGAACTTTAAGCACGATAATCTTCAGTCATATAAGATCTCTTGGCTTGGCTTCGCGAACAAAGATTTATGTGCGTTGCCCATGTCTGGCGCAGGCTAGCTGTTGGCTGACAAGGCCGATGCGTGACAGGCACACTCGGCCACATAATTAACATTCAGTATGTTTGTTTCCTTCTCCACCAGATGACCACCATACTGAGACCTTGCACCTGTGCCATGGTGTCCCACCGAAACAAAACTTTTAAGAGGGACAACATAGAGAAGCAGAAAGTGCGAACAAAGATCTGGGTGGATTATGATATGTTGCACAAGGTGTTCAACAAGTAAGGACCATTTGATTGCAATTGTTTGAAATCAAGAAAAAAGAATTTCATTTTTTGTTTCTTGAAGATTGTTTGCACAATAAGGTTGTTCACCATTCCGAGTACGCATGTACAAGGTCAAAGGTTAAGGCTCCTGACTTGAAAACAGTTCTACTCTTGACCATGATTTACACATGTCCATTGATTGATTTGCATAACAATGTGTAATCATCTATGATAGTATGTCTCAGGGGCCTTTATTTTTGACCTTGTGCATGTGTACTTGGAACAGTGATTTTCAATGAACGACCTTTTTTTTCTGCCATGCTAGTGAAGTGTGTCAGCAATGTATTGTGCATTCTAGTTATGTCCCAAAAACTCGCAACTGTTGCTTTTTCATTACTCTCCACATCAGAGTTGACACAGCCCATATAGGGAGAGTTGGACAGGAGAGAGCTGCAGCTGAGTGGATCACCAGGTGTGGAGGGGCTGTGAGGATACAGGATGTGGAGGAATGGTTCTATAACTACAACAACCTGGGCACTGGGCCACTGGGCAAGTTTGTGATAGAGGAGATAGATGCCAGCTGGGCAGATGTACAAGCAGAAGGGTTTGATCATCTTGGTAAGTACTGCAACAATTGTGACATTTATATTATACAAACCCTACCAAAGTCTTGGAATGATGTTTTCTTTGTATTCTAGAGAAGTCAATATGAAATAATCTTTCCTGAATTTTGTATTGCTATGTACCATTGTTCATTGAAATATCTTTAATATTTATAACATTAAGATATTAAGTAAAATAATATATCTTTTCTATAACATGTTTGTCCAGATGGTCTGAAGGCTGTACGTACCATGAAGTTCAGCAGCTGCCCCTACCTGCAGGATGCCTGCCTGGAGAGACTTGCACCACTCAGCCACAGTCTGCACAGTCTGGAGATCTCACACTGTGGCCAGCTGGTCACAGACAGGGGCATACTGGCACTGCAGGAACTCAAGTAATACATTCTAACTTCTCAAGAAAATAAATTTTGTTTGGTCTATCAGGCACTGAATAGGCAATCTAAAGACCTGTCACATGTTTGCTTGTTACCTCAGTGAAACTGTGAACACAGTGAAACTCAGTGAGGTATTGTTTTTTGGTTTGTTTGTTTGGTCTTGGTGTGTGTGAAAGTCTTTTCCCGCTGGCCCGGGTCCAAGTTTGTTCCCAAGCTGAGTTGTAACCAGAGACTGTTAGGATGCTAAGGTTGGGCTGGCCTGTGTCCAAATATTGTCAGGAAGTGAATGTTGGCACATGGCAGAAGCCAAGAGTGGAACATGTAATGTGTGAAATGGACATTTTTGTGTCATGATATTCACAAAAACTCCCAAAGTACCACTCATATGTATGACATCTTTGATTTCTTGCTTGATTTTGAGTTGGAATGATCACATTTTTACCAAACACATTGGTGTTTTTCAGGCAGTTACAGAGATTACACCTGGCTGACCTCCCAGGGGTGAAGGACCCAGAGGTCACCCTCCAGACCCTCCAGTCAGCACTCCCATCATGCTTCATCACAGCTGAGCTGGGGGAAACAGGGGCTGATCAGACTGCACAGATGGCTTCCCAGTCACATGGAACAGATGTTATACTGTAGTTTGCTGTGTTTCGTACTAGTAATACATGTGCATGTTTCCTTTCTCAGTTGTCTCAGTGTTCTCAAAGAGGATGTTACTATTGTTGCCTGACCTGCTGACCATCTCAATCACACAACCCATATGAATAAAGCATGGTTCCATTAATGATGACACATCCTTGGTCAAATTATTCCATTTTACTATTGAGCAAAAGTATGGTACACCTCAAAAGTCTGTATTTGTTTCACACTCGAATACTTATAAGTTCTTTGCCTATCAGGTGTGAAAAATTAATTTTCACAATATAACAACGCATGCTCATTGACTAGCCATAGTAATTTAATATGGGTAACTTAAATTCTCATGCCTGCACCCCTACAAAAATCATTGCTACTATATAGCCATATCTGAGTTTACAGAAGCTGCCTGGGAGGTCCATTGTAAAAATCTCTTTATATGATGGTTAGAAAAGGACTATGACAATCAAAGCCTTTTTTCAGACTACAGCACATGCATGTAAAAGTCCTCAGGACCACCAACATTGCTGACCCTGCAGGATTTCATCATGAGTGGGAACAAAGTTGCAGCAGAATGTAGACGGAAGAAGATACACAAGGGATAGGCAATATGTATGACTACTGACCACACACTTGACCCAAAGTAGACTTGGCCAAGTGCAGTAGTAGTAATGTTTTTTACTTCATACAGATCATTTCCCCAAAGCCCAACATTGACGATGAAAAGGCAGGAGAAGACAAAAGGGTGCCTCTTTGTTCCAGCCCACTGCTGATGAAGTCCTCCCGTTATCAGCAGCAGCTGTGCAATGCACTGAATTGTGCCAAGGGCACAGTCAGCCATGTACCAGTGGGAAATGGTCCCACAAAGATAGGAGTTGGACAGGCCTACAGCTGCTGCTATGCCAAAGCCATTAATGAGAAAAACGCCTATAGCAGAAGATATCAGTAAAGCTGTGTCTATCCAGATGTGATTCTTGTGTTGTGGATCGGTGTCATGGCAACTTTGCAATAACACTGAGGTTTCCAGACCTTGTATAATCTGTATCATTGGATGGAAGAGTATCATCAGGCACCCAAACAGCATTATCACGGAAACTATTATGCTGTAGCCATAGTACACTACAAATGTGGTGTCTAATCCTGACTTGACTACTGTATTATTGCATATATCTGTTTTGATGCCGAAGTCATTGAGTTTTGTATAATGATAAATAGTTGTAACTGCCAGTACCAAAACTACGACAAGGCCCAGGATTACACCGCCTACTATAGGCATGCGTTGAGAAGTGGTTTGCTGTGGCGGACAACCTGTCTGTTGTTCACTGCGCTCACCATCTCGTGTCCGTCTTTTCCCAATGCGGTTCCACAAATTCAGAAAAAGTCCAGCAGAGATGAGTGAGTATTCTAGAACGAAGGGGTGTAAAATCGGGCGTATGTCAAGTAGCAGATCATGCAAGCTCGAGGAACCTGGGCAACTGATATTATCCGTGCTGTACAACATGTACGTTAGTCCCAAAGTTGGACTTCGGGGGTGCGACACGAGCGACTCTTCCACTAAGATATGGAACCACAGGCTAACGTTGGTACCCATTAACCACATGAGAGCAAAGTGGGAGAAACCCCTGCAAAACTTCAGCTGTGCGCCGTTCTGGACGTACTTGAAAAAGAAAAGAGGTTGTATGAAGATGAACAGGAAATGGCAGATTTGATAAAGTACCCATTCGGATTGATCATAGCTCCACACTTGATCTGGAAAGCACTCAGTTTTTCTAAAATAGGCGACTAAATCGATGAGAGGGAGGAATGCAGCCCCGACGGCAAAGATGAGTGTGGCTCCCAGAAGGTGCAGCACTGACTTGTCCAGCTGTCCCGAGCAGCCGTGGCGGTTGGTAGTTTGGACGATCAAAAGCTTTGGGCAGACCAGGGTTGCAATCATCCACAACAAACCAGCTATCATAGCTGCAGGAAAAAGAAAAAGGCCATTATTACAGATATTACACGGCAACTGTATGATTTTCGCAATACCTAATATCCACTAATTTATAGACGAAGCAACGTTAACGCTGCCATGATATTGCTCCTATATTTGCTTGACAAATGAACTGCTATGTAAACGTTGCTCAAAGGACTGGTAAGAGTCCCAAGAGTCACTTGAACCCACCAGGAAGGAAAAGGGTAGGAAGTAAGGAACACTGGAAATTCCCCTGCACTGAAGTTAAGAATAAGCAACATAAGGACTACGATTACTTCTTTGATAGGTCAATACCTAATCACATACAAAAAGATCCATTTACAGCATCTTGCGTTATACTGGTAAATCACACACGCTACCGAAAACAATGGCAACGCTAATTTTCAGAGTAGCCTACCTATATAGAGAAACCTTTCCAGCTCCTCAGGTCCGATTGGTTCCATCTGCGGAGTGCCTGTTGGAGACGCCGGTGTGATGTTGGCGGGAGTGCCAGAGAAGTCCACAGGGTTGTTCGCGGCATCTCCAGTGCTGTGTCCAACACTGAGCACTATCCCAGTAGTCACCAGACAGAACAGGCAGATAATGCTGACAAGCCGGGAAAGGTAGTTCTGCATGGGATGTTCTCCCTGAAATGATACGTGGCGATTTTCTTATGAAACAACACTCCTCTTAGAGGTAATCATTTGTTTCACATTACATATGCTTTAATTTTCAACAAAAAGCCAACATTTTCGAATAAAGGCCCTATTTCTACCTCCCCTGTTTTTCCAACATACACTTTTTGCACACACAAACACACACACACACACAGACACACAGACGCACACACAAGAAAGACAAGCAATGGCAAAACAGGCAATGGCAAAAGAGAAAATGCTGTATTTTGTACATACATGATCGCCACTACCAAGATGACCAAGATCAAGACGTGCCGGGCCAGTACTCTGTGGCTGAGAAGTGGCCATGGCCTCGTCACCCAACAGCCCTTGTCGTTCATTGTCGCCCGACATATTGCACAGCAGATGGAATCAAGCGACTGCATGGGATGGAACAATATAGAGTTACCAACCCGCCCTGATGTGTGTACGGTGTCATAAAGCATGGTCGGTTACCATAACAGCCGAATAATGGTTAATGGGGTGATTATAGGAATCGACCATGCCTTATGACACCGTATACATTAAATGTTATTATCACATGGCCATTATCATATATCAAGCACATGGGTGACACAAGTTATGTACATGTATGACATATACATCTTTTAATCTTACATACCTTGAAGCGTTTGTCAAGTTGAAAGTGACAGATCCACTTCTAGTTCATCTGTACTTATGTCTGTCTGTCTGTCTGTCTGTCTAGGTCAGAAATTTACTTTGAAATTTGAAAAAAAAAACTGCACCCGTGTTGTGATGACGTTACATGGATCGGCATTATCATGAATAAGTCACTCAGTTTACGTTTGTATATAGTGAGTTGATTTGTCCTATTTACACTGCGCTATAATTGGATCAATCCGCCAATGACATCAACTAATGCTCTAAAAGGAGCGGCAGTTGACCATGCTGTGTAGTTAACTGAAATCCTACGCAACGACTGGACGTGGTGGGCAGTCTGTCCCGGGCTCGAAGTGGGGTCTTCTTACAATGGAGTGTGCGTCCACCGGTGCTTCGAGCGGCCTTTGGCAGCGTCTTGAGTCCTAGGAGAGGTTTTCTGGACTACCACGACCGATTTTCGGTCAAGGTTTGGCTAGTTACTGAGCTGGTTTTGGCAGAGCGGGGGACGTTTTGTTTTTAGGCCGTAACGAGTTTAGTTGACGGCTGTTTTTTTCCCGTTTTTCAGTTTTCTGCTTGTGGCTTCGTTTTTACGAGTTGGGTTTGTTTCCTGGGGTGTTTTGTAGCTTGTTTTAACCTCGGGGTTTTCTCAAGTGCCTTTTTTAGCGTGTTTTGACGATTTCTCGTTGCAGCTGTTTTTGTCGACGGGATTTTGGCGGCTTTTTTGCACGTGGGACATTTGCATTTGTATGCGTGGAGAATTTCTTTTGTTCTCTGGTTTTCGTAACAGGGTTACTCGGGTGGTTTACAGTAAATGGTAAGGGAAGGGTACCTGAGTGGAGCTTTCGGCCTTGGCAAATCGGTGTCCTGGCCCTCGGTCGGATTGGGACTTGTTCTTCCCTTTCGATGTAAGCTTCCTTGGGTGGGTAGCGTGTGTATGTCCAAGGAGGTTTAATCTCCTTGGAATGTCGTGGTTTGATCCACTTATGAAGTGGTATTGTGTGCCTTTACAGTGATAAGCCAAGCTCCACGGGTACCCACTGCGAGTTTGCAGGACTTCACACAACAGGCGACCCCGGCAGTCAACACTTAGGAGGCAAGCGGTTCCGCAGCGGACATGTTTAGCACGTCAGGCAGGCGTTACACCAAGAAAGTCGCCGCCGTTGTTCAAGTGCTGGATGGGCCTCGTCAGAGTCCAACTCAGCACCCAGAAGGATGGGACACGCGGACACTTGGGGCTGCCTACTCGAGAGATGCAGGACCTGTGGCGATGGCGTGAAGTGGCATCTGCCAGGGCAGCTGACCTGCTGCCACCATTTTTGTCTGCAGGAATTTTGGCGGGAGTCCGGCGTACTTGGGTTTTCTTTCTTTGAATCGTATTTCGGTGATTTGCATTTGTATGACGGAGACGCCGGACATGTTTGTCTGCGTTTTTGTTTTGATTATGCCTGATGCGATACGTTTTGTGTTTTGTTGTCTACAGTTTGGCGTCCTGGAGGCCGGTACTGCCTATGAAAAGCTGCCTACCAATTGTGGCGGACAAGAACCTTGCAGTGACAGAGAAGCGATGGTGGAACAAGCTCCGCGTTTGTTTGTAATTTATAGGCGAGGGCTTCAGGCTTTTCGGAGCTCGTTTCTTTTGAGACGTGTTGTTTGTTGATTTTCCTTTGCTTTGTTTACGAGTGGTTGTCTCATGGGTGTTGTTTATTTTAGGCTGGCAAGTCACTCCGGAAGATGGGAGACTGCGGTGACAGAAATGACAACCACTTCGGCTGCAGCAGTCGCTACCGAGACGGGAGAAAACATGCTGGAGTAGAGAGGCGTGCGGTGGAGACATTAGGGATGCCGTGGACAACTGTCGAGTAGCAATATGAGGTACGTATTACTGAGAGATTTGTACGTCGTGGTGGTGTTCGTCGACGTCCCCAGTTGAGTGTTATTTGGCACATTTTAGTGCTAACACTAGCAGAGGGGCAGTCGAGCGGTTGCACACGTGACGTGACAAATGTGTACGTCGTGGTGGTGTTCGTCGACGTCCCCAGTTGAGTGTTATTTGGCACATTTTAGTGCTAACACTAGCAGAGGGGCAGTCGAGCGGTTGCACACGTGACGTGAGAAATTTGTACGTCGTGGTGATGTTCGTCGACGTCCCCAGTTGAGTGTTATTTGGCACATTTTAGTGCTGACACTAGCTGAGGGGCAGTCGAGCGGTGACACACGTGACGTGACAAATGTGTACGTCGTGGTGGTGTTCGTCGACGTCCCCAGTTGAGTGTTATTTGGCACATTTTAGTGCTAACACTAGCAGAGGGGCAGTCGAGCGGTTGCACACGTGACGTGAGAAATTTGTACGTCGTGGTGATGTTCGTCGACGTCACCAGTTGAGTGTTATTTGGCATATTTTAGTGCTGACACTGGCTGAGGGGCAGTCAAGCGGTGACACACGTGACATGACAGATGGGTGCGTCGTGGTGATGTTCGTCGACGTCCCCAGTTGGGTGTTATTTGGCACATTTTAGTGCTGACACTAGCTGAGGGACAGTCGAGCGGTGACACGTGACGTGAGAGATTTGTACGTCGTGGTGATGTTCGTCGACGTCCCCAGTTGAGTGTTATTTGGCACATTTTTAGTGCTGACACTAGCTGAAGGGCAGTCGAGCGGTGACGCACGTGGCGTGAGAGATTTGTGCGTCGTGGTGATGTTCGTCGACGTCCCAAGTTGAGTGTTATTTGGCACATTTTTAGTGCTGACACTAGCTGAGGGGCAGCCGAGTGGTGACACACGTGACGTGACAGATGTGTGCGTCGTGGTGATGTTCGTCGATGTCCTCGGTTGAGTGTTATTTGGCACATTTTTGTGCTGACGCTAGCTTAGGGGCAGTCGAGCGGTGATACACATAACGTGACAGATGTGTGCGTCGTGGTGATGTTCGTCGATGTCCTCAGTTGAGTGTTATTTGGCACATTTTAGTGCTGACACTAGCTGAGGGGCAGTCGAGCGGTGACGCACGTGACGTGACAAATGTGTACGTCGTGGTGATGTTCGTCGATGTCCTCAGTTGAGTGTTATTTGGCACATTTTAGCGCTGTCTCTAGCTGAGGGGCAGTCGACCGGTGATACACATAACGTGACAGATGTGCGCGTAGTGGTGATGTTCGTCGATGTCCTCAGTTGAGTGTTATTTGGCACATTTTAGTGCTGACACTAGCTGGGGGGCAGTCGACCGGTGATACACATAACGTGACAGATGTGTACGTCGTGGTGATGTTCGTCGATGTCCCCAGTCGTGCGTTATTTGGCACATTTTAGCGCTGACACTAGCTGAGGGGCAGTCGAGCGGTGACACACGTAACGTGACAGATGTGTACGTCGTGGTGATGTTCGTTGATGTCACCAGTTGAGTGTTATTTGGCACATTTTAGTGCTGACATTAGCTGAGGGGTAGTAGAGCGGTGATACACGTAGCGTGACAGATGTGTACGTCGTGGTGATGTTCGTCGATGTCCTCAGTTGAGTGTTATTTGGCACATTTTAGTGCTGGCACTAGCTGAGGGACAGTCGATCGGTGACACACGTGACTTGAGAGGTGTGTACGTCGTGGTGATGTTCGTCGATGCCCTCAGTTGAGTTTTATTTGGCACAGTTGAGTGCTGACACTAACTGAGGGGCAGTCGAGCGGTGACACATGTGACGTGACAATTGGGCACGTCGTGATGTTCGTTGATGTCCTCGGTTGAGTGTTCTTAGGCACAATTAGTGTGGGCATTCGCTGTGGGGTAGTCGAGCGTGACACGCGTGACACGAGCAATTTACACGTCGTAGTGGTGTTCGTCGAGGTCTTCAGTTGAGTGCTCTTAGGCGCGATTAACGCGGGCACTTGCTGTGGGGCAGTCGAGTGTGACACGTGACGTGAGAGATGTGTACGTCGTAGTGGTGTTCGTCGATGTCCTCAGTTGAGTGTTATTTGGCACATTTTAGTGCTGGCACTAGCTGAGGGACAGTCGATCGGTGATACACGTAGCGTGACAGATGTGTGCGTCATGGTGATGTTCGTCGATCTCCTCAGTTGAGTGTAGTGTTCTTCGGTACAATTGGCGCGGACGCTCGCTGAGGGGCCTTCGAGTGTGACACCCGTAACATGGGATTTGTGTCGTGGTGGTGTTCTTTGATGTCCTCAGTTGAGTGTTCCTTTGCACAATTAGTGCGGGCACTCGCGGTGGAGCGTGACACATCGCGAGATCGAGAGTTGCAGACACGTTACATCGTGCATGTGGTACGTGTCTATGCCCTCAGGGGAGGGGTATCTAGCGCATTTAGTGCGGGCACTCGCGGAGGGGCAGTCGAGCGATACATAGGTTGGGTGGGAAGGATATAGTATATCGTGTATATGGTGTCCTCACTGGAGCGTTTTTGGTGCATTTGGTGTGGACACTCGCTGTCGGGCTGTCGAGCGGGACTCACAGGGCGGGGCTCACGGGCCTCACATCGTGCATGTGGTGTTCGTCCATGTCCCAGTGGTATATTTCTGTGGCACATTTAGTGTGGACACTCACGGTCGGGCTATCGGGCGTGACTCACAGGACGAGGCTCACAGGCTTAACATCGTGCATTTGGTGTCAGTGGAATATTCTTATGACACAGTTTTAGTGCAGACGTTCGTTGTAGGGTGGTCGAGCGTGATACACATGGCGGGTGTGAAGGGTATACGTCATGCATGTGGTGTCAGTTGATGTCCTTAGTGGAGGGTTTCTTTGGGCACAGTTTGTGCGGACACTCGTTGGCGGGCAGAACGAGCGTGATACACATGGTGAGTGTGAAGGGTATACGTCGTTTAGGCGGTGTTCGTCGTTGTCTTCAGTGGAGTGTTCATTTGGCACGTTTCAGTGCGGGCACACTGACGCGTGACACACATGGTGAGTGTGAGGAGATTTACGACGCGCATGTGGTGTCGTCTATATCCTCCGTTGAATGTTATTTGGCACGATCTTAGTACGGATGGCTAATGGCGAGCATGACATACGTGGCGATCGTGAAGGGTTACGTCGTGCATGTGGGGTTTGTCAATATCCTCGGTAGGGTAGGGTCTTCTTTGGCATGTCTTAGGGCAGGCATTCGTGCATGTGGCATACATCATGCTCGGGAAGGGTGTGTAACGTGCATGCGGTGTGTCGGGAGGGCGAGCGTGACCTACATGGCGAGCGTTAGTAGGTATTCGTTGCCATGGGAATACGTTTATGACCTAGTTGTTGAAAAGTTAAGTGTGTGGCTCGTATGGCGAGCGCCAGATGACTTTGAATTGTGCAGGTGCGGCGCATCAATGTTGTAAGGTGGCTGTTTGCACACGTACACTCGACATGGTAGCACTACCAGCTGGGCGGAGGATCACATGGCAAGGGTTGTAAGATTTACGTGCCCCATGTTGGGTACGACGATGTTGTCGGTTGAGAGGTATTTTGGTGTTTATTGCACGCTCTCGCTGTCGGATAATAGGGCGGCAAAGAGTTTGCGTCGTGCATGTCAGGTTCGGCGACATCGTCAGTTGAGTGTCATTGTGGCGCATTTTCGAGTGCGAATGCTGGTGGCACATTTGACAGGCGAGAGTATTTGTCGTGCATGTTGTCGGGTCACTTGGCTGTTATAGTGGCGATTTGCAAGAGAGGCACCAATTGATGGGCGGTCCGGCGGTGACACACTTGGCAAGCAGGAAGTAATTTGGCATCGGGCATGTGACGTTCGTTACTCTCGCCACGAGAGTGTCTGTTCGGCGCGTTTTATGTGTGAATGACCAGTAATACGCAGTCAGATGCCGTCTTACACATGACTAGCGCTGAAGGTTGATAGGTCACGCTCGTGGTGGATAGAGGCACTCAATGGCGATATCGATGGTCTCGTCATGCATATGAGTAAGACACAAGCCGGGAGTGCTGAAGGGACGGTGCGCATGGACTGAAACTGTGACAGATTGCTCTTAGAAAACAGTCATTGTTATTTCGGTCACGGTAGGTACATTGGGAGACCGTTGGTAGATGGTAACAGTGGCTATGTCCTTGTAGGGCATGGGAGTTTAAACCTAGGAGAAATGCAAGATGGGAGAGAAATCTGTTCCTTAAAAAATGTTAGCTAAGGGGATAAGTTGCCGGCAGCGGGTGCGACTACGCCAGATGGGGTCTAGGCCAACGGGTTTAGGCGATCCGGCCCAGTTAAGGCGTGGAAGCGAAGAGCTATTTTAGATATTTTTCGTCTCAAACGACTGGGCCCATCGATGGTAAAGCCATCTTTTGATTGGGGCTGTAGGTCGGAAGCCGGATAAACGCAAGTTTACTTGACGGTAGAGTAAGGGAAATGGTCTGCTCGAGTTTGAGTATGGGTTCAAATGCACTTCTTAGAGTTGAAGAGAGGCTGGCTTAGGCGTTTGATTCACAACGAGCTTCAACGGGGCTTCGAGCAGGACGGCGCTTACCAGACCCGCCCATTCGAGGAAATATTAGGCGTAAGGTAAGCTTTAGTCTGCAGCGGTTTTCAGACCCTGTCCTTGTCGGTAAAGAAAGGCTGAGGCGTCGGAAGATGTTCCCTGGCTTTATTGGTTCTTCTTTGGTGAACTAGAATGGCATTTTGGTTTGGATTTAGCAGCTCCTAGTTTTGGAGATACGATATCACTCTCTGATGAGAGAGGGTCTTGGATTAAGATATTGTCATCATCCATAAGCTAGGCTAAACTAAAGGAAGACGTGATCCTCTGTTGACGGTGAGAGGTTCTTGGGTGAACTAGAATGGCATTTTGGTTTGGATTGAGCAGCTCCTAGTTTTGGAGACGCGATATCACTTTATGATGAGAGAGGGTCTTGGATTAAGATATTGTCATCATCCACAAGCTAGGCCATTAACTAAAGGAAGACGTGATCCTCTGTTGACGGTGATAGGTTTGGTTTCCACCTAGTCAGTGGAGGGAGATTAAAGGCAGATCCAAATACATATTGGGTATGTGTGTGGCAGGAGTCGGCGGGTAGGGGCGATGTACGGCTTCAGTCGGTTGTGATGGACTACTTGTTGGCGCTGGCGACCGGTGTCATGTTGTATACGATACAGGATGGGCGCTGGCTCACCGGGTGGTAGGGTGGCCATGACCGTGAACGGCCCAGTCCAAGGGAGACGGAGTTTGTACAGTGCTAAAGGTGGATGGTGAAGCCAGACGCGATCACCGACCCTGTACTGGTGGTGGTTGACACGGGGGGCTTGATGTTGGTCTTGCGTCTGATGGGACTGGGCGATGGCGTCGCGGACTGGCGTGATGGCTGTCGTCAGGTCGGCCAGGTGTGCTGTTGTGGCTGGTAGCTGACAGGCGACGTCCACTGGTAGGTGGGCTTCTCGGCCGTGGACGAGGTAGAAAGGAGAGCGCTTGGAGGTGGTGTGGCGGCTGGTGTTGTAGGCCAGGGCGACGTGGGGTAGGATTCTGTCCCAGTCGTTCGCGCGCCCTGCTAAACACTTCGCAAGTATGTCTTTCATCGTCCGGTTAAATCGCTCGACTTGGCCGTCGCCCTGTGGGTGGTAGGGCGATGTGCGCGTTTTACGAATTCCAAGTCGGGTGCAGAGTTCGGAGATGAGGTGGGATTCATACTGTGGCCTTTGGTAGCGTCCGGCAGTTCGGTGTAGTAGCCGAACGCTGCGCCGGTGAGGTAGGTGGGGAGGTGGCGCAGCTTCGCTGCATGGGTCGTCCAGTGGTTGGGACTCGGCCCAGGCATCGAATTGCTGGCTCCAGAACTGGAAGTCGTCGCTCCCGTCGAAGGACGGGGGGGGGGGGGGGGTCTCGGGGGGAGTCGAACGTTGTGCGGCTGCCATGGCGTGGATAAAATATACTCGGAAGTATAGGCCGCTGCCACCAATTGTTATGTGGTAAGAACAAGGCTAAGAGAGGCACAGCAGCACACACGGAGATGGACTTCAGACTGACTCCGGACCGCATGGTCGGAGGTTTATCAATCAGGGACAGTGCCCTAACTCGTCCCAGATGTCAATTGTGTCATCCCCCCATATTTGGTGAATACTACATGTGTGCTCATTTACGTCCCAGTAAGTGATTAGGATGGGGGATAGACGATGCGTTTGGTTCGAGGTAAGAATGTTGTACATAGAGACGTACAATTAGCCTTACGGCAAGAATACTGTAAGTCAACGTTATGCAGTTTATTTGCGGTATGTCGGTTTTTGTGCAAAGCCTGTGCAAAGAGGGAATATATTTTGCGATTATTGGCTTGGGGTTTTAATATATTTTTCTGTCACCCGTCCGAAAAGGTGCTGATTAGGATGGGATGAGAATGGGATGAGAATGGGATAGGTTTAGGTTGTGGCGGTTTGGATGAGTATGGGGGTTGTAGTTATGAATTGCCTACGGTCATGAAGAAAGGTTGATATAAGTAGGGCTATCAGGATAGAACGTAGCGACGTAGGCACTACCCCATAACTCATTAAGGATGATTCAATGATTGCGCAGTGTAGATAGTTTACTATTTACACTGCGCTATAATTGGATCAATCCGCCAATGACATCACCTAATGCTCTAAAAGGAGCGGCAGTTGACCATGCTGTGTAGTTAACTGAAATCATCCGCAACGCCGAGGAGCGTGGTGGAAGGCAGGTCCCGGACAGAGTGAGCAAGGGTTGGACAAAAGTAGCGAGGAGTCGGGCTCTTGGTTTTAGCGCCCCCACCCACCCGCCCTTCCTTTCATTAGTTGATATGTAGGGACTCTCTTTCATCACGCGACTTCGGCACTACCCCATAACTCATTAAGGATGATTCAATGATTGCGCAGTGTAGATAGTTTACTTTTTAGAATGTTTCCTTTTGTAGGATAAAGAGTACAAATTAGACGTCTGCATGTAACTTTTACTCTCGTTTGTTGAATCAGCAAGGTTTTATTTATAAAATTAAACGTGACTAATGGACATTTCATTTACATCGCGTGCTAGCCACGTTAACCTCTTAGCTAGGTGATTTAGAATCTCACTGACGATAATCAAGTGATACGTAACTTGTTTCGTAGCTTCATGCAAGCATTGCAAGTCAAGATTTATCTACAATAATGACTAAGCTACTAGTGTCACGGTAGATTTACTTCCGCAAATCCTCGTCACGACTGGTATTTTCGGCGGATCCAACAATTTGGCTTAATACTTCTTGTAGCGATGAAAAAGTACATTACAATTTATTCACGAAGCATATTTAATTGCAAACTAAAGACGCTTAACTATTTCTCAAGTTCAATCAGTGCCATGGAAAAACCATGGAGAATCTTTCTGCTCTGAATCTACATGCCCGAGGTGGATTTCAGCATTATCACACACTAGTGTGGTATGCATTTGGTGTGGGACTCTACATGACCTTACTTGTAGGAACCCCAAACTTCATGATAACGTTTCCTACCTTTTTTTGTGTGTTGTCAAATATTAATGGCCAAGGAAAAGAAGAAGGTTATGATGCGCAATTAATTCAGGTGAATATACTATCGGCAAACATGAGTCATCGGTCACGGACTTATCACGTGATACCGGTTGTATCAGTTAACAGTTACAGTTACGTAGAATGTCTGTTTATTCATTCATCTCTTCGAAGCCCAGTTTACTCACATACCAGTATACGTAAAGCCAAGAGTGGAGCCTATACATCATGTAATGTGTGAAATGGGCATGGTTGCGAATATTTTGTCAAGAAACTTACAAAAAGTCGAAAAGTACCACTCACATGTATGACATCTTCAATTTCTTTCTTGACTTCGACTTAGAATGATCAGATCTTTACATGCATACAAAACACACTAGTCTTTTTCAGGCAGTTACAGAGATTACACCTGGCTGACCTCCCAGGGGTGAAGGACCCAGAGGTCACCCTCCAGACCCTCCAGTCAGCACTCCCATCATGCTTCATCACAGCTGAGCTGGGGGAAACAGGGGCTGATCAGATCGCACAGATGGCTTAACAGTCACAGGGAATAGATAGCATACTGTAGTTTGCTGTGTTTTGCACCAGTACTAGTAATATGTGTACATGTTTGCTTTCTCCCTTGTGTCAATGTCCTAATAGAGGATGTACTTAGATATTGTTTCCTGGCCTTCTGACCATCTGAGCGTTATGGCATGCAACCCATATGAATAAAGCATGTATCCATTAGTAATGGCACATCCTTGGTCAAATTACTCCATTTTATTAAGAACTATTGAGCAAAAATTTGGTACACCCAAACAGTTGGTATTTGTTTCACATTCTTGGCCATTGCTACAGTTAGATTTGTAACATTGTTCTGAAGATTAAGCTTGTATACAGCACTACCCTTTTAATTACATTCTTATGATTAAAGCATGTACTGCTGACTCATCCAGGATTGTCAATTGTTATCATCACTGTCACTGACCTGTCTACAAGCAATTGTTTCGTCAGCATAACATCTTAATGGAATGTGCATGTAAGTAAAGATGATTCCCTAATGTATTTACATATATTTTTGCAAGAATTGTGTGAGAACAATGTTAGGACAAAAGTATTCCATGAAATTATGATTGTAGGGTACCATATTGAGGAGCTACTTAGGTTCTTTGCTCATCAGCTGTGAAAAATTAAGTGTCACAATATAATACATCACATCCTCATTGACTTGCCATAGTAGTTTATGAGATGGGAACTTCATCCCCAAAGACATACCTGCACCCCCACAAAAATCATTGCTACTATATAGCCATATCTAAGTTTGCAGAAGCTGCCTGTCTGGGAGGTCAACTGTGATCAAAAGTCAGAATTGTCTTTACATGATGGTTAGAAAAGGACTATGACCATCAAAGACTTCTTTAGACTACAGGCACATTGGTGATCATGCAGGATTTCTTCATGAGTGGGAATAAAGTTACAACAGAGTGAAAACGGAAGAAGATGCACAGCGGATAAGCAATATGTACGACTACTGACCACACACCCGACCCAAAGTAGACTTGGCCAAGTGCAGTAGTGGTGATGTTTTGCACTTCGTACACATCACTACCCCAAAGCCCGAGATTGAGGAAGACTAGGCTGGAGAAGACAAAAGTGTGGCACTTGGTTCCCGCCAACTGCTGATGAAGGCCCCCCAATATCAAAGCCATTTGTGCAATACACTGAACTGTTCCAAGGACACAATCAGCCATGTACCAGTGGGAAATGGTACCACAAACATTGGATCTGGTCAGACCTTCAGCTGCCGCAATGCCAAAGCCATTAAGGATAAAAAAACCTGCAGCAGAAGATATGAGCAAAGTTGTGTCTATCCAGATGTGATTCTTGTGTTGTGGATCAGTGTCATTGGCACATTCCACACCTTGCATGATCTGTTTCAGTTGGGACCCGAGTACAATCAGGCACCCAAACAGCATTATCACGGAAACTGTTATATTGCAACCATAGTACATTCCAAAAGTGGTGTCCAATTCTGATTTCACGTTCTCGACCACTGTGTTATTGCATATATCTGTTTTGATGCCCAATTCAGTGAGTTTTGTTTGATTATGAATTATAATAGCTATCAAAACCACAAATACGACAAGGCCCAGGCTCCCACCAAACACCATAGGCATGTAATCGCAAGTGGTCTGCTGTGGCGGATTATCTGTCTGTTGTTCACGGGTACCATGCTCACCTTCATGTCCCTGTGTTTTCCCAATGCGGTTCCACAAAGTCAGAAAAAGTCCAGCTGAGATCAGTGAATATTCTAGAGTGAAAGGGTGAAAATACGGGCGCAATTTTGGTACCAGGCTCTGTAGGCCCGAGGAAGTCAGACAAGTGATATTACTTGGTCTGGTATGTATGCCATATTTTGGGGGTGATATTAGCGATCCTTCATCACCTGACTCTTCCACCAGAATATGAAACCATAGGCATACGTTGGTACCCATTAACAACATGAGAACAATGTGAGACAACCCCCCGCAAAACTTCAGCTGCACGCCGTGCTTAGCGTACTTGAAAAAGAAAATCAGTTGTAAGAAGATGAACAGGAAATGGCAGATTTGATAAACCAGCCATGCCGATTTACCATTCCCCCAAACTTCATCTCGATAGCACTCATTGGTTGAATAGGCGATTATATTGATGGCAGGTAGAAATAGAGCCCCGATGGCAAAGATGACTGTGGCTACCAGAAGGTGCAGCACTGAGTAGTCCAGCTGTCCCGACAAGCCACGTTGGTTGTCGGTAGTTTGGACTATCAGGACGTTTGAGTGGAAGACAGCCACGAATAGAAACAGCAAACCAGCTATCATGACTGCAAGTGATAGAAAAGAGGAACCACTGTTACTGACATTAGCTCAAAACTCAAAATTATAAGAATATTATTGTACATAATATCCGCCAATGGGTAGCTGTGAAACCATTCTGTCGTGTACAGTCACTACATATACAGTGTCTGGAAATTTGTTACTTATACGTCAAGGGGCGGGAAAGGATAAAGCGCATTGTTGCGGCCAGGAAAAATAAGATGTTTTTACTTGTCAAGAAATGAGAGTCATTTTCTTTAATCTGAATATTATTCATGTTTTTTAGCTTGCTATTCTTAGTGTTACATTAAATGTTTATTTTCCTTGTTTACCAATTCGATGTACATGATTTGTATTCAGTTTCCTTTCCGTTATATATCATGATTATATATGGACAGAATTATTTATGTTCCTTATCGTATATTTTTCTGTTCTAATTATTTTGAAAATACAATAAGAACATTTCCTTCTTATATAAATTGCTTCATGAAATTTACTCAACATACTACTGATTATCCAAATCACACATTGTCTCCATCGAATTTGCTAGAAAAAAAAGAAAATGCACGCTTTCCTCTAAGTATGACTATCTGTGGGCCTGAAAGGTAAGACTGATGTCATTCAACTTCTTTAGATATATGAATTAGATATTTTTGTACTATGACGTTTTAAATGTGAATGGGAAAATTTCAAATGAATAGCTTGGTGCCCACTATATGACTATGTGTCTATTCTAGTCCAGGTTCGCTCCTCTGATCCACTGCCTACCATTCGACATGGAAGTGATCAGAAGATCGGACTCAAGCTAGAGTAAGATGAATATACCAAGCTAGAATAAACTGTATAGCAATATTGATCTCCATGCAGAAGCAGGGAGGCACGTTTTAGGAATAACGTTTGCAACAGAAACGGGGAGCTAGAAAAAAAGTTCCAACATCTTTGAGATTTTACCTATCTATCTTTCATTCATCCAACTTTTGTTTCCCTCACAGTTCTAGTGCCTTAATTACCTATATAGAGAAACCTTTCCAGCTCCTCAGGTCCGATTGGTTCCATCTGCGGATTGCCCGTTGGAGACGGTGTGATGTTAGGAGTACGGGTGAAGTCCACATGGTGGTTCATGGCATCACCGATGTTTTTTCCAATGCTGAGCACTATCCCAGTAGTCACCAGACAGAACAGGCAGATGATGCTGACAAACCGGGCAAGGTAGTTTTGCATGGGGTGTTCTCCCTGAAATGTTTTTAAAAAGTTGTAATTTTTCTTTGGACTTAACGATCCTTTTAGATGTGATTGTTCCTTTCGCAAACTCATGTTATTGATTAAATAGAAAGTAACATAAAACTTGCTGATCTCCTTCTATAAGTGAAGATGTCAGAAGAGGAAATGGTGTACGCTGATGAAGGTTAGGCATCAAGGTAGTAAGATACGCCAAAAAATAGTTACTCAAGCAACTGTATATAATTTTGAAACAGACGTTTCAGACAGCATCCGCTATCTTTCGTCAGTGACTAAGGAAAGATCTGACAGAACTAGGTTTTAGACCAAAAGTCTGAAATGATATGTTAATGCGGTAAAGACAGAAGAATTTAGGATTGAATTTAGGAAATTCTGTACTTTGTACATACATGTTCGTCACCAACAGGATCAAGACGTTCCGAATCAGCACTCTCCCGGCTGAAGAGGTGATGGAACCAGGATTTTGCCAGTGGACAGAGACAGCAACCGTCGGCGTTTGCCTATTGATCCAATAGGAAGCCAACATTTTCGTGCAAATGCCCAATACTAATCCCTAATTTTTCCGAAGTACACATTTAGTGAAACAACAAGAAGGAATGGCAATGGCAATAGCAACTCAAAATTCAACTGCATTAAGACTTTGAAAAGGTGGCATAGTCTCTACGGCATTTACTCTATTTTCTTATTGAAGGTTATACAGTAGATCGCTTAAGAGAAAAACAGTTGAAAATGTTCTTAGGAAATAATAACCCTCCTTTCAGATGTGATTGTTCCTTTCACTTTATCAATGTTATTGATTCAACAAGAAGTAAAATAAAATATGCTTCATTTTTCCATAAGTGAAGATGCCTAAGGCTGCACCAAGTAATTTTTATGGATGACGTCCGCGCGCGCATTGATTTTGGTCTGTTCCAAGAAAAAAAAAAACAAGAAATTCCGCTTCCTGTAACTATGACCAAAGAGTTCCTTTTTGATATAATATGTTTCTGCAGGCCTGCAAAATCAATGGGATATGGAAAGAAACAGGACATGACAACAACTGCTGTTCAACTTCAACTGATTTATTCAAATTATTGTTGTTTTCATGATGAATAAAAGAATTGTTAGTTGTTACACTGTGTTCTCTCAGTCAATTTGTGTCCTAACATGTGTCGTCGACTATTACATTTCAAATCTAGGCATCTTGTTTTTTTCGGCCCTTCTTGCTTTTTTTTCGCGCTCTCGCATTAGATTTAGGGTCTCCAAAGGACGTCATCCATAAAAATTACTTGGTGTAGCCTAAAGAGGAAATACTGTATTTTGTACATACATGTATGTCACTACCAGTAGTGTGACTTTCCGAGTCAGTGCTCTCATTGTTTGAAGAAGCGCTGGCGTCTTTTGGGTTGGTTTCATTGTCCCTGTCAGACGTAACCAGCAGCTTCTGTTCACTGTCGTCCGACATAGTTCACAGCAGATGAAATAGTGCCTGCATAATAGCAAGGTACCTCATCGATAATAGTAAATGTAAATAATGTGTATTTCTAATTCGTAATGTGGCACATTCCAGGTTTATGGAAGAGTATTTTCTGTCACCAACTGTCTTGCCAAATTGTTCACGGCAATCCCACAGGCAATCCTGCAGCCTTAAGGGTCAATTCTGCAGTCTTATTCTAGGTATTCTAAACCATAAACATGCACTAAAAACCCCTCAGGTCTAACACCGCCCTTCATTATGGACAAGGTTTTAAGGCATGGTTGCTAACTTAGCCCCAAACTCTTTAACTTATTCATATACGACTTATTAGTTAAAGTGTTAGATAGCCCGGAGTGTGCCCCCCCCCCCTTACACCATGTATTTGTTTCATGCTTACTCTATGAAGATGATGTTGTCATCTTCTCAGAAACCGAGAAGATTTCCGGGAAGATGGAAAACTCAACGCATTTTTTACCCAATGGAAATTGCAATTTGAAATGAAGAAAATGAAGGTTTTCATTTTTGACGCATTGCGAGAGTTAAGATTCCTGCTCGGCTCAAAAAAAATAGAGAAATCGCTACTTCGTACTGCTATTTAGGTCTGTTGCTATCCTCATCTGGTAGCTAACGTCACTTCCTAGCAAAGGAAGAGTTCGTTCTGAAACCGAAAAGTTGTTTTCAGCATCAAATCCGTTATCCGCTCGTAGATATCATTGAAAGCTATGTTACAGTTTTTTTTTCTGTTTGCATTAAATCAAACCTGCTTTACGGATGCGAAATCTGGAGAAAAGACTATCCAAATGTCAACAGCCCGATCGAAAATGTCCACAATCACTTCTGTAAAAATATTCTCTGTGTTCACAGGAACGCAAGCAACGGAGTTATTACCGATTAACGAGAGAATATGTAAATACTCAACAGGAAAAGCAGTGGAAGACCTAGATAACTCATACACTTGATTTGTTATTGCCCGTATTACAGCACCGAAAGAGACGAACTATTCAATCTACTCAAAAAAATTTTACCCAACTTTGCACATCTCACCTACCTACAAAAACTGTCTTTCTGCTAACGCCACCAAATGCATATATCTCCCAAAACGTCGAGAATTTCATATTCCGCTGCATACAGAAGAAATCAAACCTAATAACAACTGTTTTAGATTAAAAGTAGCGCTAGTTGACGACTTCCATTTCTTTATTGAATAATATGACTGATTATCATCATTATCTCCTCTCCGCCACTGCAAACATGTACAAATGTACTTGCAATTAGCCTTCGGGCATGAATTTGCAATAAAGTTATTCTAAAGAAGCCCAATTGTATACATGTTATATGATGTAACACTAGGCTGTTGCGTTCGACTTGCCTCATAACACCAAAAAGTATAGCGGCAAACGCTACCAGCCTGGCTCTAGACGTAGCTTGGAAGAATAGAAATCGGCCGAACAGACAGTCTACAAATACCAGAGAAGTTAGCCGATAGATATAGTTTTCCACGTGAGCCTAGTAGAGGCTAGATCATAGAGACTGCAGGCGTCAGCGGAGATGGTCTCTACTGAGTCGGACTCTAGCCCCAACTTCTACTGAGACTGAGAGCAAAATCACTCCCACCATATCTTTACTCAGAAGCTGAATTACAGTCAGTTCTGAGGCTCTTTCAACAATACTAGTATTACGCAGGCTCTTGTGTGAAATTAACACTGATGACGTATCACTCGCTCGTTCTGGGTTCTATAGCCCTTATCATATCACGCAGTTGACGAGCTTCGGCCTAATTCATTTATCGTCAGAAGGTCGTCAAATGTCAAAATCGCAAGATAGTCGAGCGTATTTTTTGCCTGAAAGTGATCTACCCTTGCGAATATCGTCTCTAACTGAACTTTAGATAGCGCTATGATCGAGAGAACACCGGGCGTGTGACTACCAAAATGCCATGCAGAGGTCGCAGACTCGTCGATTTTCCTGTATGACTGGAGTTGTAGGAATATTGAAGGAACTTGTCAGGTGATAAAATCAAAATGATCAACCTCACAGCTAGGTAGGTCATGATAACGATAAATAACAAAACAAGACGCAAGTTTCAGTTTCGTAGCGATAAGTGTGGCAAGTTAATGATTAACTACACTAATGTCCTGGATGTTGATAATGTCAATATTCTACTTGTTGAACTTTAGTCTAAATGACAGGCTTTCAAGTGCACCATATTGAATGGTGGTTTTAGCTGTTTGAATCGTTAAAGTGCACTGACAGCAAGTTACAGTACGTGAATCTTATCAACTACGTTTGTTGAATAGTGGCTATGCCTTACAAGCCAAAGCAAAGCGGCATAGTTGCATAGAACCAGAGTACCAATGTTGAAAAATATGGCCACCGTGATCTTCAAGTTTTATCGCTGAACTTTTTAAGATGCCATGTTGAATTTAACTTTCCGGGTCTGTAGGGCTTTCAAGTTGGCATGGTCACGGTGGACACGATTGATATACTTGAAGAAATTAACGCTTACCTACTTCTTTTGTGTCGTGGACTCCGGGGAGACGTGCTTGAGTGGGACTGGGAGCTAGCTGGTTGCAAAGCGATATCATGTGACTTAAAACATTGTTGACTTTGAACGGGACTTCAGCTGCTATCACTCTAACAACAGAAACACGCATGACGCAACATAGCATTCCGTTCTCTGGAGCTCCGATCAGCAAATGATGACCTGTCTCATTGCAAGGGACTTATTATACGCCATACCCTAGGACTGTGTGTATTTTGTCAGGAAATTGACAAAAAAAAATTAAAAATACGACACACATGTATGGCATTGGCATCTTGGATTCCTTGCTTGGCGTTGAGTGGGAATGATCAGACTTTTACACAATACAATGGTGTTTTTCAGGCAGTTACAGAGATTACACCTGGCTGACCTCCCAGGGGTATAAAAGGACCCAGAGGTGTTTTTTTATTCATTCGCACATAGAGTCCATTCCAAGTCACCGTGAGGGTTGTTATTGTCATAATTTAGAACTATTTTCAAGTTATTGTTTTTATTTGTGTAAGAGATTTGATACTTTTGAAATATTTTGAATGTGATTTCAACTTTCTAAATATTTCTTAATTTTTCTAAAACTTAAGAAATAATCATGATGTAGAATATAATATTTACAATGGTTTCTAAATAATGGTAACAGCATTCTATCATTATTTACAATTTTTTACAATTTCTTACCATTTTCTACCATTATATGTAACATCTCTATAAATAGGCCAGAGGGCTGGGAAGAAAGCAATTCACACATCCTTGCGAAGTTTAGGGAAGAATGCTTTCCACAAAGGACCGAGAGGTGTCCTGTAGTGAAGTCTAAAGATGTACAAAGGCAGACAGAAGGGCCAGATTAGCACCTACTTTTATGGGGGCAATCACCATTCTACCATTGTTAACCATTTTCTACCATTTCTTGTTAATATTTCTAAAAGTGAAATAATCACATAGATGTTTAGAAATTATTACAAATAAAGAGGTTTTTGTGCAGTTACTTTAGAAATATTTCTAAATTATCTAATTGAATTCGAATAAATTCATATTTTTGTATTTGATCTTCTAGAAAAATCTAGAACTATTGTCAGTCAGATATTCTTTTATTAGAAATTTGTCAAAATGATTACAAATATTATCATAAAACCCACTGCTGATGAAGTGCACCTATTATCAACACCAGTTGTGCAGTGCAGTGAAGAGAATCCAAGATGCAGTCAGCCATGTACCAGCGCGAAATGGTCCCACAACCATCATAGTTGCTCAGCCCTACAGCTGCTGCTATGCCAAACCCATTAATGAGAAAGAGACCTGCAACAGAAGATATCAGTAAAGCTGTTTCTATCCAAATATGGCTCTTGTGCTGAGGGTCACTGTCACGATCATGGTCATTTTTCCGTGGCATTGGTCTTTCTAGACCCTGAAAGATCTGTTCTATAGGGGACCAGAGTACAATCAGGCACCCAAACAACATTATCAAGGAAATAGCTATTCTGTACCCATAGTATACTTCAAAAGTGGTGTCTAAGGCTGATTCTGTGGTCGCAATATGACTGGTATTGCACACATCTGTTTTGATTCCAAGGTCAGTCAGTTTTAGAGACTGATAAGCTATAGTAGCTGCCAGTCCCAGTACTATGATGAGACCAAGGATCAAGCCACGTACGACTGGCATGCGAAGAGAAGTGGTCTGTTGTGGTTGAGGATCAGGCTGTTCTATACTGCATCCATCTTTTTTCACCTTTCTTTTCCCAATGCGGTTCCACAAATTGAGAAATAGTCCGGCAGAGATGAGGGAGTATTCTAGAGCAAAGGGGTGTAGAAAGGGACGTATTTCTGACAGCATTCCCTGCAAGCCCGAAGAAGCTGGGCAAATGATAATAACGATACTCGGTCTGATCTTTTTGCCAAATGTCAGTCCCGAGGTTGGCCTTATTATAGAAGATGACTCAAGTGTTCCTTCCTCATATGACTCCTCCACCAAGCCATGAAACCACAGACATATGTTGGTCCCCATCAACCACATAATAGCTAAGTGGGAGAACCCCCGGCAAAACTTCAGCTGAGCACCATGCTGAACATACTTGAAAAGAAAAAGCGGCTGTAAGAAAATGAACAGGAAATGGCAGATTTGATAAAGTAGCCATTCGGTTTTATTATGCGGTAGCACTCAGCATTGCTAAGAAAAGCAACAAAGTTGATGAGAGGGAGGAATGCGGCCCCGACGGCAAAGATGAGTGTGGCTCCCAGAAGGTGCAGCACTGACTTGTCCAGCTGTTCCGAGCAGCCGTGCTGGTTGGTAGTTTGGACGATCAGAAGCTTTGGGCAGACCAGGGTTGCAATCATCCACAGCAAACCAGCTATCATAGCTGCAAGAAAAAGAAAAGGGCCAGTCTCATCAGTATTACTCACCAACTGAATGATTATTGCAAACTACCCACTGATATGTATGTATAAGCAAAGTAACGCTACCATGTTATTTGCTCGGCCAATTAACTGCCATGTAAACATTGTTTAATGGATTAGTAATGGACTGCAAGTGTCCTATGAACCCACCAAAAAGGAAAGAGGTAGGAAAACCGAAAAATCCTCCGCAGTTAACCAAAGAAAGATAACTTCATGGCAAACGGACCACAGCTTCTTGGCTTTTTCAATCCAAAATCACACACGCTACCGAAATCAATGGCGACACACATTTTTACAGTTACTTATTACTATACCTATATAGAGAAACCTTTCCAGCTTCTCAGGCCCGATTAGTTCCATGTGCGGATGGCCCGTTGGAGGCGGCGTGATGTTAGGAGTACGGACGGTGAACTCCACGTCCATGTTATCCCCGGTGCTGTTCATGTTTCCAACACTGATCACTATCCCAGTAGTCACCAGACAGAACAGGCAGATGATGCTGACGAACCGGGAAAGGTAGTTTTGCATGGGGTGTTCTCCCTGAAATTTTTTGTTCAAAGTTGTAATTTAGATGTGATTGTTCCTTTCACAAACTCATGTTATTGATTAGATAGAAAGTAAAATAAAGTATGCTGTCTTCTTATGCTGTGAGGATGCCTGAAGAGGAAATGGCGTACGCTGATGAAGGTTAGGCATCCATGTAATACGCCAAAAATAGTTACTCAAGCAACTGGATAAAATTTCGAAACAGGCACTGCACGAAATGGCCTCGTATCCCGGCGTATCCGTACAGGGATTCCTCCGGAAATATTCCATATTCCGGTGCGGATTTAGCGTATCCGATAAAACTAACGGATACGCTAAATCCGCACCGGGATATGGAATATTTCCGGAGGAATCCCTGTACGTATACGCCGGGATACGAGGCCATTTCGTGCAGTGAGGCGTTTCAGACAGCATCCTCTATCTTACGTCAGTGACTAAGGACAGGAAAACCAGGTTTTATACCAAAACTCTGAATTGATATGTTAATGAGGTAAAGACAATTTAGGATGGAATTTAGGAAATGCTGTACTTTGTACATACATGTTCGTCACCAACAGGACCAAGACGTTCCGGGTCAGCACTCTCCCGGCTGAAGAGGCGATGGCACCAGGATTTTGCCAGTGGACAGAAACAGCAACCGTCGGCGTTTGACTATTGATACAAAAGAAAGCCAACATTTTCGTGCAAATGCCCAACATCTACCTCCTGAACTTTTCCCAAGTACACATTTGGTGTAACAAAAAGAATTGATAGCAATGACAATGGCAACTGAAAATTCAACTGCAATAAAACTTTGAAAAGGTGGCGTAGCCTCGACGGTATTTACTCTATTTTCTTGTTAAAGGTTATCATAGATGGCTAAAGAGAAAATACTGTATTTCGTACTTACATGGTCGTCACTACTTTCCTGGTGTGAAATGACGGTAATGGCATCGGGATCAGTACCAGCAGTTACTTTTGGATCGGTTTTGTCGTCATTCAACAGGCCCTGTCGTTCACTGGGGTCCGACATAGTCCACAGCAGATGGGCTGTAGTGGCTGGCTGCATGGGATAGAAACATTCTTATGGCACGTATGCTCTGTATACATTTCGCTTAATTCACTTGTCGTAAAACCTAGCCCTCACAACAATTGTACAACCAATGACACTTCACTTTACTTAAAAGCTGACACGTTTTCAAAACATCGATCATTTAATACGTATTGCGCTCTTTGAATCGACACTACCATGAATACTTTATAGATCATTTTTATGCTCATATAGCGAGTTGATTTTCCTTTTCAGTATACTCTCCAATTGTGGGATAAAAAGGTCTACATGTTACTTTTACTTTCGTTTTTGAGCGAATCAGCAGGATAATAATCTATACGATTAGTAATAATTAGAAGCTTCGCAAACACATTGATAAACAAGTAAGACATATCTTGTTTCGTAGCTTCATGCAAGTATGGCAAGTCAATAGTTTATTCATGATTTTCATTCATAAGGCTGATCAAGCTTTTACGGGGCCCGAGTAGATTTACTTCCGCAAAGTGGACACCTGTTTAAGACTGGTAGTTACGGTGGATTCAACACTATTTGTTGCGCTCAGATCGTACCCTACGCTTTACTGAACCATACTTAGTATCTATATCTCAAGTTCAACATTTTGTGACAAATCCATGACAATTATTTCTGCTCTCTGAATCACCTCGTTTACATGCCAGCTGGACTCAGTGGTAGCCTATTCTCCGAAGCAGAGGTTTCGGTCGAGAGGGCTAGGAGTGGCTGCGATTTTTAATGTTTCTCTCCCTCCGTTAAAAATCGCGGTCACTCCTAGCTCTCTCGACCGAAACCTCTGCTCGGAATAGCGGTAGCCCGCTCTGTGGTACGCAGTGGCATAGGAAACTACATGAATATACATAAACAGGACCAAACACTTCATGATAACGTTTCCTACCTTTTACAGTGTGTTGTCGAGGGAAGAAATGGCTAACGGCTATGATGTGCGCACACAGCCGCCAGTCAACACCGGTTGAACTACGTCAGGGAATATTTAGAAAATTACTTCCGCCAAAGCCGAAACCTCAACGGCTAATTAACGACAAGCTGGCAGTTTCGGTGGAGTTCAACACTATCGTCACGCTAAGAACGTAATCTCCAAGCAGATCTATACTTCGGGTTGCGAAGACCGTATCAAACTGGCAGAGGAAGTACGTTTTGCAAGCTCCTTCTTCCAGTTGGATACGGTCTTTGCAATCAATTGGGCCAGGCTGCTTGGAGACTACTAAGAACGTACATTACGATTTACTGAACCATACTTGACTACAAACTGAAAACATTCAACAATTTCTCCCTGAGCTGATTTTCCCTGAATCTAACGTTTATACATGCCAGGTCTGGCGAGATCTTTGGTGTGCTTTTCCTGTGGGACACTACTGAACACCTGAATATAAATATACAAAACCAACAACTTCATGATAACGTTTCCCACCTTTTTGTGTGTTGTCGAGGGGAGGGAGCGTAGAAGGCTATGGTGTGCGCACACGGCCAGCCTTTTATCATTGACTCCGTCTGAATTAACTACGCCAGGTAAAAATGAATGCGATGATGCATGTGATTGTGACTGATACCATGTGACTTGGAGTTGGAGGGAGATCCCCCCGGAAAATCAAACGCCGGTCAGAAAGCCTGCGAAGGACCCCACTTCTTTTTGGTTGTCGAGAAAGACGGGGGATCAATATCACGTGACCCCAGTTAAAATATCATATGGACACAAAATAAATAAGTTTACTTTGAACGGGACTTCCCCTGAGTCATTATTATAACAACAGTGTCAAACACGCATGGCGCAGCTTAGCAACGTCTGAAGCACTGATCTGCATATGATAAACTTTATCATTTTCAGATCGGAGCAAAAACGTGTCTCATTGCAAGGTGTTTCTTCAATGATACTCCATATGCTAGGGTCACATTTTCTAACCGGGGCCCGCCCGGGCTGTTTGCGGAAAATCAAAGTGTATGTCAATGAATTTGCACAAGCTATGCTCTTAAATAATTTTGCGTACGTTTTGTGTTTTGGTTGTCTTTTTGTATCATAATTTTCGTTCCCAAAGACAAAGGATTGGAAATGTGACCCTAGCAATAGGTAGGTCTTCAGCGGACCAAGGACATTTCCTTGAGCGGACTGAATATCCTAAATAGATGAGGTTGCCACCAGTATTCGACCAGACAAACCGACAAAACCAAAGTTAACTCTTTAGGTAATTTCTCCCACGTACATTAAGCAAAGGGCACCGAAAATGTTATTTCGTCCCGTCGAAGGTATTAAATCATTTTATGTATGCTTCTCTCCCAGTCCTAACGACTGCCACGTGAGTGCTTTACATACTAGTAGATATTGAAGAGACACCTAGCGGGAAGTTGTGTCAAGACACATTTCATGATCGTATCAGAGGTGCATGCTGGCCTGGTGAACAAAAAGCACGAAATCGCCGATTACAATAATTAGGACCTGTAAGGAAACGCTAATCTATTCCATGACGAAGATTTTTCGGATCCTAAGAAGGAAAGCGTCTTCTGGACAAACTGATTTCCCACAAAAGAAGCAATCGGGTCCGCCATCTTTCCGATAACTTCCATATTTGGTAAATCGGGAATCTTCGGAGGAGGCGAATTAGCCTTCGGAGGTTGGTTCGGTTGTCGTCGTGATCAAAATGGCGGGTATATCTTTGGATGTGGGGAGAGAAGAGTATCACTATTTTTATTTTACAATAATGTAATTTTTAACCCCGGAGTTCTATTTCTGACACCTCCACTTGGAAGAGGAACTACCAGCCAACATGTGTGACGTGTGCGTGGACTTGCTCGGGATTTTACAGTCCTGTAAGTACATTGATTTTGTTGATGATATGTTGGTGCCAAAATGAGCATGACTCTTCATGATTTTTGGTCACTAAATCGACTGTGCTGCAAACTGTGTGCCGAGGCGAAGTCTTTGCACATTCATCATAAATAATTAGAAATGGTAGTTATTATTTTTGTGTGCAAAAACAGCCCCATACATGTGATCATCGGTGGTATCATGGCGATCCCATTGTATGCAAAATGACACATGAACGCCGGTGCGGTGAAGGACGGTAATTTTTGTTCCGCCACATCAGTATAAATTTGCGGAGTCCTGTTTAAATGGCATATGGCATATTGGAATTTGTCTAGAAATTGGTTTGAGAAAGGAATGTAGAAAATGAGGTTGTGGTAAAATATTGGACTTTTGGTAGGATTACTGTAATAACAGATCATGTTTATATTTAGTCCTTGGGGGGAGGGGCGGTGCAAAATTTTGCAAAAATTTACTTCATGATGGGTTTTATATACTTATACATAAAAGCAACTGAATGCTTCTGCAATCTGTAGTCTGATCAAATAATTTCAAATTGATAGCTAAAAATGAAATCCACATATGACGGTGGTATTCTCTTTCTCTCTAGCACCTGTCTTTGTACTATTTTTATGGCACCAGGTGCATATTTATTGTTCAAATCAAGTGACAGTAATTGATTTTGGCACTGTGGTGTGAAAAGTCAAAAGGCAGATTAGAATGTATAACAGACTCAAAATCATGATTTTTGCCATACGATTATCATATACTGCTGCTAGCTTCCTGGTGATGCATAGCTTCACGATAATCATGTGCCTGGGCTATCTGTAAGTAATGTTATAAAATGATCGGGTTGGTCATAGCGTTAAACACATCACGGCATGAACAATACAATAAAATGTTGTTAGATGCTTTACCTGAAGTATTTGGATTTAGATTTATAATACATGTATAACCAAGATTACCAGTTATTGTGAGCCAGACCACAATTTGAGGCTTCAGGCGTAAGCCTCCAGCGTCAAACATCTGCATGTAAAAGAACCCAACCCAATTATCACTAGAAGGGGTGATCCGGTGTGCTTGGCCAAAAAATGTGCGAGCCGTAGCAAAGCCACATTGCACTACCGCTAGCTAACCAGTTGAAAAAGCATCATGCTTCACCTCAATTGAGGATGACTGCTTTACCTTTAACCTAGTTAAACTTCTCCCTGTTGAAGTAGCCTTTTGGCACCAGATTTGTATTGGTTATACTTATAGGGTTTGGGCAGCAGGGAGAAGGTTAAGATACTGATAAGGAAAGTGACTCTGGAACAAGGAACACCTGTCAGGAGACGGGGCTGATGTCATCCTGAGATTGTTAACCAAACAGTTTAGACTAGTCGTAACTGTCTAGACCTACTGCTTACTTTTACAGACTTCTCTACCAACCATTTGCAACTTTTAGCTCAGTCTTTTTGGTAAGGGGAGGCAATGCCTTGGGTACAAACATGCACTGGAAAGATGGTAGGGATAGTGACTGAAAGGCCATCCGCTTATCAAGACTTTTTTTAGGCTTTCCCCAAGGAACCAGTGATTGAGAGATAATCTTCTTCCCCTGTTTTAGTTTTACCTTCAGCTTTATATTACCATTTCTTGTCCATGGTTAGACCCCTTTCTCAGTTGCCTCCTATATAATATAATGAATACTGACTTCATTAGGTGCATACCTTATTAATGAGTAGGAAATAATGGATTTTGTGGATAGATATGCAAGCATCCCAAATTTTCCCAATCAAGTTGGAAAGAACTTTGTTTCTTCTTGTCACTTTATCATGCAGCTTCACTGATTATTTAACAACTGCAGTAGTCTTTGGTTACATTTGAGTTAAGTTGTATTGGTAAGGACTCTGTATATTTAGGTACTCCTCCTTCATACATGATCTGTCAGTGCAGTGGTACTGTAAGCTACTGTGCAGTATGTAATGCATCTAAAAAACTGCAAATGAAACAGTGCAATTTAATGGAAATTTCAGGAAGTGCTTGTTGAGCCTTTGAGTGCCTACTTGATCAGAATCTATATTCTAGTGTTCATTATCAATTCTATTTCACTTGAATTTGCAATTTTAGTACCAGGGATTTAAAACTTGTAATATGAATGATGTAACAACAACTACTAGTAGATCTACCTGTCTCCTAGAGATTCAATAGTTTAACTATTTGGTCTCAGTATCTCTGTTGTTTTGTAAAGTTAATTATCTGATTGAGTGGATAGCTGATTGTAAATTGAAGCTAATGTAAAAACATTGATGTGTTACTCTGTGATGTATTGTCTCTTTCAACTCTTAAATGACTCTGTTTGTATCAAGCCTTTGATTTGGCATGGTGTTTCTGTCTAGTAATTTCTCCCGCCATGAATATTTATCTTCGCCGTGTACTATAGTACTCGGGGAAGATTATGTTTTCAGTTGAGCCAGCTGTTTGGTGGGTCTGTATGTATGTCAAGAGCATAACTCAAGAGACCTTTGATGAATCTTTATGATTTTTGGTAGGTGGGTAGTGGTTGTGCAAAGGAAGGTCAAGTTCAAAAATGGTTCACCTTGCGTTTTTCAACAGTACTGCAGCGGACTTTGAATTTTTGTGCGTTTGTATGTAGGCAAAAAAAGTGACGGAAACTTTGATGGATCTTCATGATTTTTTGCAGGTGTGTAGATGTTGTAAAAACGGAGGTCAAGTTCAAAAATGGTTCTCCTGGCATTTTCTGTCGGTACTGCAGCGGGCTTTGGGTGGATGTGTATTTCTTGTGGACAACATAACTCAAGAAGCTGTTGATGGATCTGTATGATATTTAGTGGATGGGTAGGGTTTACAGAAAGGAAGGTTAAGTTTGATAATGGGCCTTCTAGCGGGTACCTAAGGTACTGCAGCGGAGCTTCAAAATTTAGTGTCATATTTTCTGAAAGTGCCATGGTCATGATATTTGTGCGGTAGATAGTTCATGCCACAAGAAGTAAGTTCTGTAAGTTTGGGCCCCCTAGCGGCTTGTTTAGAACTGCAGTGGGTGTTTTTGTTTTGACATTCGGTCACGTATTACTTGAAAAGGGGTAAACAGATTGTCGTGAAGTTTTGTATGTAGAGAGCTCAGATGGTGCTTTACACAATCGATATCTAATTATAGAAAACAGGAGCTAATCTGCATAATTAGTAAGGATAATTGTAAATCCATTACATTCCATAATGGGGCATGTGACAGTGTTCCCTAAACAGGCCAGCAGAAGGCCTTGCCTAAATAAACAAATGGGGAAGTCTCACTACAATTCAAGCAGATGTGTGGGTCCGGTTGGTTTTTTAAATGATCAGTTTCGGCATTTTTGTCCAACACATGGTTGGAGACATAACAGAAAGGGAACAAAATAGAAAGCCTTACAAAAACACCTAAAAACATGTGAATAACCAGCCAGACCACTCTTCTGCTCAGAGATAACCTAACATCGTATGTAGTAGTAGTAGTAGACTGGTTCATTCGTCATCATCTGACAGACAGGCCTCATGGCAGCCAGTATAAGGCTGAATTGCGATGCTAAATACAACATATTGCGAGGCTAAATACAACATAGGGCATTGCGTGTTACAAATTAGGCAACGATTAAAAGTTTCCCTGAATACCAGTTAAAACAATCGATAAGTCTATTTGAAATATTGCACAATCATTCAGTTAGAGTTTGACTCCGAACAAGCAGGGCGCGGTCGGTATATAACATTACAAAATTTAGAATGTTTTCTAGAGTTCATATCATGAGTACATCCAAAAGTTTATATATATATATATATATATTACAATAACAGTGTGACTAGAGTCATGTTTGTTTAGAGTTCATTGAGCAGTTCAACAATGGTAGGAATTGCACTCGTCCTGTAGCGCTTTGACCCAGAGGGTTGCTGGTACCAGATACTAGTCCTGTACCACCAAATGTTTTTTATCCCTATCTAGACTGGACTATCTATCCCCCCCCCCCCCTCTCATAACTTCCAAACGGTATGGTGTATGATCAAATCTGCAGGGGGTGATAGCATGTAAATATTAATCACTCTCCATAATAAGCCTTGATTATTTGGCGAAGATAATGTGTTCGTGGAACTCTAGTTATTATTGCATACTTCCATGATGACAAATGTAGACATTTAGGCAGCACAGTACTCCATGTCACAGTACTGGATCATTAAGCCTTTTCCCTGCTTGCCTAACCTTGTAACCAATTTGATGCCAAATTTCTCTATCTCTGCTGGGAGTAGAGTTGGCACAGATATTGAAATCATACTGATACCTGTGTGTGTAAAACTCATATTCTCTTTGCAGATGAAGGACGAATGATAGCAGCAAAGCCCCCCCGGATGAACAAGGACGAGGCCCTGGCGCTAGTCGGCTTTATACAGACATGGCAACAGAAGTGAGTTTAGTTCCATCCAAGTTTGCTGTCTACTCTTATGTTATCCTGGTGATGATAAAACCTGACACTTTTTACGAATTGTTAAATATGATAATAACAGGTTTTTCTGGGAAAAAATTGCAAGGGGGAGCATTATGGATATGAGGGAATGGAGGGCGGTTGTGTGGAAGGGGGGTTTCCTGTATTTGAATGATAATCATATTTTTTGTTGAAATCTAAACATTATGATTATAGAAATGACTATAGTATAGAAAGTCAAAGCTCAAAGCTTGGTTCTGATTTTTCAATACATGTTTTTTTTCTTCAAGGCAATGTGGCTGCTGTTTCAAGGATGCCAGAAATGTGGAGAAGTTCAACCTTCTATTACAAGGACTCATTCTTGTCGCATTGAACATAATCAAGACTGCTTATCAAGAAGTTAGAGCCAGACAAGAATGTTCATCTTCAGCAAAACAAGAAGTAACACAAGGGAAGGCGGAAGAGGAGAAACAAGAGGAAGAAAATAAGGAAGAAGTAGTTCCTAAGAAACAAATTGAGGAGGATGAGGCAAAAACTGACCAAGATAATACTGGAGATGTGGCCATGCCTGAGGAAACAACAGAAGAAACTGCTAAGGAAGAAGCTGATGATAAGAATGAAGTAGAGAGGGAGGTTGAGAAGGATGGAATGGATGTCAGATGGACTCTTGAAGAGAGAGAGGGTCTTCTTCATTGTGTGGCTAAGATCTACCAAATGCAGTTTCCTCTGTATACCAGCTACAAGCACTACTTCCACTTGTCAGTTGAGGTGAGTTGGGAAGGGCTATGTTCCTGTCTTAATTGTTTTATTAAAATATATATGATAGATAAACAGATTTCTCTTCATGCTCATGTCGGGCTAGGCAGCATAGAATGGACAAAAACTTATCTCAAGCCACCTCCACATTGTAAAACATGGAATGCTGTGATCTGTCAAGTCATTAACTTTCTCTAACCTGTCTAAGGTGTCTGCTGAAGTTCTCACCAGTCATTTGTTTTTTTGTTTACCATGTTGTACAGGACCTGTCTCAACAGGAAGGGAATGCATTAGGAAACTACTGTGACATGAATGTGAGTTTGATCTCAGTTCTTGACATTTCCTGGTACATTTTGAAGAATAATACAAATTTTTCTTGGCCCTCTGTTCAGAGGTGTTTTTAACGATTACACATCATACACATGTGATGTTTTCAACAAATCAATATTGATTTATAATTCCATTTTTGATTATGCACAAGCAGTAGCACTGCAATAGGCTTTACTGTCAGATGATGTATTATATACATGTAGCTTTAGACTGTAGAGTGTTGTGTAGACACATGAACATTGTCTTGTGTAGACAGTATTTAACACGGCTGTCCTCTGCAGGATGTGGACGTGCCTGTGTACCTGCTGAAGAATGTTTACCACATGTGTGAACACGGAGGACTGCTGCTGATCAGGCAGTGTTTTGAGCAGGTCACCCCTGAGCTCCTGCCCTTCCCCCTGGCCCATGCCATGGTGGCGCTGGTCTCTAACGTCCGCGTCTGGTTACACCTGCCTGCCGTCATGCAGTACATCCTGCCCATGAGACCACATGTCATCAGGTCAGTCTCCATCAGTGGACTTATTTGATGAAAATATTATACAGGGATATACCAGTTGATAGTTGGGTTGTGTCAACTTATGTCAAATGTAGCTCAGTGAAGGGTGGAATTATAAACAGTCAAAGCTGCCCAAGAAGACCACTCAAGAGACTGAGAAAGTCTGGTATATTTATGTGGACAAGTGCTCATCTATAGACAGGATTCTTAATGTCAATGGGAAAAATAGGGGTCCAGCAAAAAGTGGTGATCATTGTGTAGAAGTGGTCAGGTATCACTGTACTGTACATGACAAGCGTAGCTCAGTGAGGGGAGAAATGATTTACTTGTAAGTCACTATATTTTGCTTTTTGAAATTGTTTAATGATGTTTAGGATGGCTTCAGCAGGAAGAAGAATTATTTTCCAAACTGGACAACCTGGTGTGATGTGCTACTTTACTCCCTAATAAACATACCCCCCGGAATAAACATACCCCCCGGACAAATCTTCAAAATCTAATAAACGTACCCCCCGAAATAAACATACCCCCCGGAAAATCACCAAATTTACAGGTAAACTGTGTCTATGATACTAAAATTTGTTCTTAGCGGTGTATGTGCGAATCTTTCATTGTTACTTGCAATTAGGGATATAAATGGACAGCAAATAAAGTATTGCAAGGAAAAGACTTCTAGTTCTACACTTGTATTTGGAAATACATAATCATTGTTACAAAGTATAAAAAAAAAACATGGCTACCTTATTGCAAACACAATGCCACAACAAACTTTCAGTCAACGTTACCACATTACACCACTAGCAAATACAACATTGCTGGGAAAATACTTGTGCAGTTGTGGTTGGGAAATACATAATCAATGTTACAAACTCAAAAGAAAAAAAAACGAGGCTATCTTGTTACTAGTACAAACACAATGCCTCAACAAACTTTCAGTCAACGTTACCACATTACAGCACTAGCAAATAAAACATTGCTGGGAAAATACTTGTGCAGTTGTAGTTGGGAAATACATAATGTTACAAACTCAAAAGAAAAAAAACGAGGCTATCTTGTTACTAGTACAAACACAATGCCTCAACAAACTTTCAGTCAACGTTACCACATTACACCACTAGCAAATACAACATTGCTGGGAAAATACTTGTGCAGTTGTGGTTGGGAAATACATAATCAATGTTACAAACTCAAAAGAAAAAAAAAACGAGGCTATCTTGTTACTAGTACAAACACAATGCCTCAACAAACTTTCAGTCAACGTTACCACATTACACCACTAGCAAATACAACATTGCTGGGAAAATACTTTTGCAGTTGTGGTTGGGAAATACATAATCAATGTTACAAACTCAAAAGAAAAAAAAAACGAGGCTATCTTGTTACTAGTACAAACACAATGCCTCAACAAACTTTCAGTCAACGTTACCACATTACAGCACTAGCAAATAAAACATTGCTGGGAAAATACTTGTGCAGTTGTAGTTGGGAAATACATAATGTTACAAACTCAAAAGAAAAAAAACGAGGCTATCTTGTTACAAACACAATGCCTCAACAAACTTTCAGTCAACGTTACCACATTACACCACTAGCAAATAAAACATTGCTGGGAAAATACTTGTGCAGTTGTAGTTGGGAAATACAAAATCATTACAAAGTAAAGAAACAAACAAAAAGGCTGTGTAGTTAAAGAAATACTATGACTATGCCTCAGCAAACTGATAGTATACACGAGTGCCACGTAATTGGATTGTAGGTGCTGAAATATTTCTGATCACATCACCTCGCAGCACCTCATACTCGTGATCTTGTGCAGCATACAATCTTGAACTTGAACTAGTGACACGTTCAAAGTATCTAACGGCAAGCCCGGCCCCCTCCCCACGTACAACTACAGCTGGCATTTCAATAGTGCCAAATCTTACGAGAACATGGTTGTCAACATTCAGAGACACATGTGTGTTGTCTGCAGTGGGTGGAGAAACTGGTGTGTTTTCCATTGTCGATGCTGACTCGGATGTGTTACTGGAACCGGATGCGGACTCGGATGTGCGAGTGGAGCAGGATGCTACCTCGGATGTGCTACTGGAACTGGCAGACATAGGAGGAACGTCAGCGGTGGATGCAAGTAAACTCTGTACGAGACAGGAGTTTGACTTAAGACGGTTTTTTACACTGCTGCGTGCCTTGGCGTAGGCAGAGCGCATATGGCAGAGATGGGGCAACATCAAGGTGGATGTCTCTTTGCCATAGGTGGTCAGCACTGTGCCAAGTTCATTCAGAAACCTTGCATCCCTGTTGAAGCTCTCATCATTTGAATCAGTGGGCAGGCCAACATGGCCTGAAGATGTTGCACCCTGACTGGTAGTGGTACTACTACTAGTACTACTCTGTGTTGTGACTGGTGGTGGTGGTGGTGGTGGTGGTGGTGCTGGTTCTGGGGCTCCATCTTCATCCTCCTCATCAACTGCCTCAAATTCAACCTCAAGGTTGAATTCAAGCTCCCCATCTTCAGTGTCGAGCAGCTCACTCCCTTCATCCCCATGATGGTCATTCTCGGGGGCAGCACGGCGCACTCCCTCTGGTGGTGTTATGGTGGAGAGGAGCTGTTTCAGCGTTTTGGGTGGCTCTTTCGCCATCTCCTCTGTCCGAAAAGCTACCATTTCCTCCCCCACCAACTGGAATAGCTTATCCCGGACAAAGTAGTCCTCGCTCCCATCCAGAGCGTTGAGGATGAAGTTATCCTTTAGAGCCCCAGGGATGTCGATGTCAAGGGAATCCCAGCTGCTGACGAGCATGGCCATTATTTCATCTCTCGACGGTGATGGTATCTTGAGTGGGTTGTTACAGAGCTGCTGCACCATCAGCTGTGATTCCCGCTGCCTGTATTCGTTCTTCAGGAAATGATGCGTGTGTGTGTCATTGACCTGGAGATCTCCAGTGATCCCTCCACCCATACACACTAAAACATACCCACGGGCTAAGAAAGCCTTCCTTGTCTCCTCGGTAACATGTACTGAGTAGTCATCCAATATGTAGACAGCATACTGTTTCTGACTGAAGATGTTTTGCGCCCTCAAGTTGGGAAGGGTGTCGATGGTGGCCATCATTGTGTCCTGCCTGTATGAGCCCTTGGGGCCCCAGTGAGTGGTCACTCCCTCAGGACGTTGAAGCTTGCCCTGTAGAATCGTGCCCTTCCCCTTAAAGACAAACTGTGGGCGCATCGCTAGGCCATTCTTGCTAGAGACTTGAGTGAAGACAGTCACTCTCTCTCTTGACAGCATGTAGTTTTCTTTCACATACGTAGGGCAGTCCTTCAAGGTCAAGGTTTTCTGTCCAGCTGTCTCGTTGCGATGTGGTGGCATTTGATCTCCATTGATAATCTCAACGTCATTGACCTTGAGTGTTTTCTCAAAGAAAATTCTCACACGGATGATGTTCTTCAGGAACTGTATGATTCTATCCTTCCGAACACTTTCTGGAACAGCAAAACGCTTGTTCGGGTGTTTGAGGGAAACCCTATACTCCTCCATCCACCCCCGAACCCAGTTGTCACTGAACTTGACCCGTTCATCGTCAGTCGGTTGAAGGTTGTTCTGCTTGAGGTACTCTTCGTATAGCTGCTTGCATTTCATTACGAAGATCTTCTTTGGCAAGCGAGCTTTTAAAGATCCTCGCACATCAACGAACCTATCAAAAAATAAAATTTCATGATTTCACATAACTTGAAATGAAATATGCATACGGAGAATTTGGTTAGAAATGTAACTATCTTCAAATACACACCTATTATAAATTTTTATGCTGAGATTTACCCAACAAAATATAAACAAGATTGTGCATTGCAAGATGTAGTCCATTCCATAACACCGCGCAGTTGTTAACTCGACCTTCGCCGAGCGCGGTTGCAGCGGCGCGTGGCTCCGCAATCAGGGCCACTAGTTCGTAAGTATCTGTGAATTGTTTTCTTCATATCCATTTCAAGGCGTAACTGTAAGTTCCTTCCATTTCACGTTTTCCAAGTTGAGATTTTCCGTCTGCAGATTACTCACATTCAGCGTTATGTTTGTGATTAACACGACGACAGAGTTTTGAAAACAATCAAAGATCAATTGACCGAGTTAAAGAGCCGCATAGATAACGCAGTTTCCCCCCAGAACCCCTCCCCGCGCGTGGCCAGCCCTTTGTTTACGCCGAATTACGCGCGAAACTTCAATCCTGTGTTCCCCCCAGAACCCCTCCCCGCGCGTGGCCAGAACTTTGTTTACGCCGAATTACGCGCGAAACTTCAATCCTGTGTTCCCCCCAGATCCCCTCCCCGCGCGTGGCCAGCCCTTTGTTTACGCCGAATTACGCGCGAAACTTCAATCCTGGGTTCCCCCCAGATCCCCTCCCCGCGTGTGGCCAGCCCTTTGTTTACGCCGAATTACGCGCGAAACTTTTCCCAGAAACGGGCGGGGACGCCCACGCGCCCAATGGCGCCGGGTTGTCTGGAAAGTCACATGACTCGAATATTTCACTTCACTTGGTGACGGAGGGGACGTTCGAATTAGCCAAAGAAACAATAGAAATAAATTATTTTTGGAATGTGCCGTTGCGTATCCTTATTACAAATGTAGTAATATACGCAAAGACAATATTTGTATTTATGTCACGTTTCACAAAAATTATTTTGCATTCCCTATGCGTCTAGTCCCCTAGAATGGATTAATGGCTAGATACTTAGTATGCCGATAGCCCGAATCTCGCTCCGAGAGGCCCGCCCACTCGCCGACGATCTGAGGGGTGGGGCCACGTGTGGTGAGAGCACAGTGACGTGTCACGCGGATATCAACTAGCATAATATTTTTAGGGTTGTATTTTGATTAAAACTAACGCATAGTCAGTACAGATGTTATCCTTAAATACACACGCAGTGACATGGAATGGACAATACATTCGGTAGAATGTAGAAATTATAAAAATGAACAATCTACCTGTTTGTCAAGTGAGGCTAACATTTGCTTTGGTTTAAGCACACTCTCTGAAGAGCTTTTTTTTACTTTGACTCATCAAAATCAGATCGGCATACGAACGAAAATGTTACTTTATATTTTGGCGAATATATAATTATGAACAAATCTAATCAGAGTTACGTGTAATTACTTACCACTCAAATGCTGCCTGCCGAACTTCTGGCACAGCCTGCTTCCTCCCGCCACCTGGCTGGCGGAACTGTTTCTTGCGAGGAACGTCATCCACGGCAGTGGGGTCTTTGAGATGTTTCTCGTACTCTTGCAGTGCACGCCGAGCAAACTGTATTGCTTTCTGAAACTCCCGGCTGTTGTTTTGCGCTCCCGCTAGTGAGGGAAAGGTCGCCCTCACAGCCCTGGCAAGATATCCCTCTTTTGGCTTCTGCTGCACATAATCTTTACGTTTTTCATTCCACCTCTTGGGAAGGGCAGCGGCTTCTTCTTCATATTTCACCTTGAATTCATAGCAGCGCTTTCCGACATCACGCCTTTCAAAGAGCGAATACTTTTTCTTCCTTTTTGGATCGCTTGACGCCATGCCGCTCAAACGCTCGATGTGCGCCGATACTCGATGTGTGGTGGGAAGGCAATGTGCGCAGCGTGTTCCTTACCGTATGTACCCATATGGCCATCATTTTGTTTTCTTTTTTAATAAGTTCCATTCGTAGTTTATTGCACTGCCTGCTATCCTGGGAAGGCACCCTGGTACACGAAGTAAACATCGAAGCTCGCATCTGTGGCGAGCTGTAGCTCCACCCGCTGTCACTATGGCGCTATTGTCGGCAAGCCTTTGATTTGGCGCCGACCGTCTCTGTTCTTTAGGCCGAAAGATCTAATTACGTAGCCAACCAATCACTATCCGAGTCGGCCGGGCTGAGAAAACTTTCCAGTCAATCAGAAGACAGTACACTGCGACGATATGAAATTAAAGGATCGGCTGCATCGGGCAGGCGAAAAGCAAGACAATTGCAAGAATCGAGGCTAAAGGACAACCAGACGATTTGAAAACTTATAATTTCACCAAATGATGGTGTTATTGCATGTACAGCGTATACGTAAGCTCACATAGGATTCAAAGTTTCAAACACAGACTGCGGGTCACCCGTAGGCCCCGTACCATGCATTTTGAGTCGGAGATCTCGCGCGCTGCCTGCTGGCTAAGACACAATACGCTAGCGCGGGAAGCTTCCCGGTGGGCGGGTTTGCCGTTGTGTATGAGCCCAGACTGGTGTGAGCTTCCGTGCGTAATTTTGCCGTTCTTAAACGTCTTCACATCGAAGTAAACTTATTTTTACCCTCCGAAAAAAAGGTATGATATTCAAGAAAAGAATCCCGATTTGAAAATAAAAATAAACGTACTGTCCAAAATAAGAACGTACTGGGTGGATTTTGAGGGCAAAAAAAATAAACGTACCGGTACGTTTATTAGGGAGATGAGAGTACACCAAAATGTTGTTTCAGACCCAGCAGAGAACAATATGAGGCAACAGTCCATTTTTGTTGAAGCTAGATAAGTATATTACTTCCTCATTTGCTGTAGAATGTTTACAAAACAAGTACCTGTTTCAGATACCTGATCAGATTATCGGAGAAGGACCTGCGGATGACGGGGGCGCGGAACATGGCAGACCTGATGTGGAGCGCAGTGAAGGAACCGCTGGACTCCCAGCTGGGGTTCGACAGGGACAGCCTCGAGCTGGCCTTCAAGTACTTCACCTCACCCACGCTAACCATGAGGCTGGCAGGCCTCAGTCAAGTCACGGTGAGTTGGAAAATTGTTCTCTCATTACATTTGTTACTCAAAGAACATGATGTATGATTTACAGTATAAATGTTTTTGAACACAAATTAGTGATACAAGTAAACAGAAAAGAAAGCATACACAAAACCAAGTTGTGTGTTGTACTTCTCCTGTAAGATGTAGAGAAGGAGGTTGCAGGTGGAGATTGTTTGTGCAAGACATTGTAGACTAGGTTAGTAGTTAACTGATGCTTGCTTTACAAGGCTTATTATTGTGATCCATTTTGTATTGCAGAACCAGGTTCATGTTTTTACAGAGATGTGCAACAACGACTCCATGGTAGATGTGGAAAGGTTAGTGCAGGAGCAGTATGTTTCTTCCTTTTTGTCAAATTTGATTTAATTTGATATTTAATATTTTTTCAGATGCCTGTGGCATTTTTTCAGATGCCTGGGCATTGCTCAATATTAATTAACTGTCTGTTTCTCCCATCTACAGCAATGAGCTTGCTGAATGGCTTGTACAGAATAAGATTGTTGAACATATCTTTGGGCCCAATATGCACATTGAGGTAAGCCTGAGCTAAGAAAAGTTGCAGTCTCCTTCTGCATTACACCTTCGACTCCAGTATTTAAACTTATAGAGTTTGATTTAACAATCTAAAGTAAACTATAATATTTTGAAATTTTCTTTCATGTCACTACTTGTCTAGGATTCCCAATGATACACAGAAAATGCCATTTGAAGGAAATTAGCTAGAAGATGTAATTGCCTATGACAAGTTCCTGTTATGAGTGTCTTATCCTAGTCTCTACCAGAGTCTGTGGATTGCTGGATAAATAGAAATTGTCCAAATAGACTAAATAATATGCCAGAGGAGCTAGCCAGAAATAGGACTGATAGGAGGTCCTTTTACAACCTGAGAGTCTGAGACTACTAGTAATCCTATCTTAGCCAATTTGTAAACATTTAGCAAGTTCTTTTCTCTGCCCTGTGCTAGTTGGTGAAGCAAAGCCAGATGGTTCTGAACTTCATGGCAGCAGAGAGTTGTCTGACGTCTCAGCACCTGGACTGCATCTGGGCAGCTGCACAGGTGGGACACAGTCTTATTAGCCAGTCACAGAATGGCATCACGGTCACATTCATCGTTGGTCGTGGTGTGATTTTGTAGAATTTTTAAGCTGGCTGTGACAGAACCAACTGCCAGAAAGGCTCCAACACCGCCTTTTCCGTAACAAGACAGCTGAATTTTGCCACACACATGCATCACCATCTCAAGAATACGATCAGTTTGCAATCGTATAACAATCGTATGACATGTGACTAAGCACACCTTCTTTTCTCAATCAACCATGCAGATGTAGCAATTCTATTTAACTTAATAATGAATTCTACTTTTGTTCATATGTTCATCTCTATTGTTGTACCTTTATTGTAGTAGAAGTGAAAAGAGGGAGTTTTTATTCTGTTGATATTTCAGTTGAAGCACAGCAGCAAGTACGTACATGAGGTGATCTCTGCCCTCATCAAACACCTGGAGCCTGCGCTGCTGAAGCACCTGCTCAAACTGGTCTCCAGTCTGCACCCGTCACAACACACGGAACAGGTGGGAAGATGAGATTTCCTCTGAGATAGGGTATGGGTTTGGGATAGGGTATGAGTTTAGTGTCATGATAAGGGTTAGAGTTAGCCCACAGCAAGAAAGTTGAAGAGCCTTCAACTAGTAGAAGTAAAAATATCCCACCTTTTCCAACTTTTTGAAGAGAGAGTTGAAGAGTGGGTATTAAGGTTCTTTGTACACAACTATAGGAATAACCAGTCAACATCTCGGTAGACCTTCTGCTACCTTCCTCAAGGCAATACTAAGAATTGAAGATTGTTAGTATAAAGCCCCTGTCACACAGCCTATGAGCTTTGTGTACCTGCAAACACCTAAAAGTTGTGCCATGCCATGATGGAGAGAACACCTGGCATGTTAGTGCCTAAAATGCCTTTTACAGCTTGCAGACTTATCAGCCGATTAATTTTCCTGTGTGACAGGGCCCTGGTGAATATTGCATGCTCTTCCTCCTTGTAGACGCTGTACCTGGCCTCCATGCTGACCAAGGTGATCTGGAGTAACGCACTGTCTGCTCACATGATGCAGCAGTCTCAGCAGGCCAGTCAGCCGGCTTTCACACAAATGCTGAAAAGCACGCTGGATAAAGGTGGGCGCAAGTACAGCACAAATCGTGTGTCACAGATATTAAAGTATGTAGTTGTACCTTAACATGTACAAAATGGAAGTTTAGGTGTCTACTTGAATAGCTCCTCCTAGCTCTCTAGCTGTTCAGCCATTAGCCAACAGCCTTTATGGTAACACTGTTACAATCTCGTACTACTCAGAGGACAAGTGTACCAGTATTTCTGAAGTCTAGCCCTTTGCTAGGTAAATAGGAGTTTGCTGCACTGATTGGAGCCACCAGTAGAATGTTAGATAAAGATTTCAAGTGGTTCCTATATGATGGTTAGATTCTATAGCAGTAAAGGAATGATGTGTCTGATGCATGTAGTTTTGCATCTTACCTGTACAAGAGCAGTTATGCAGAAAAAGTATTTAGAGCCCTGTACAAGCTGTTAACTCATGACTGTTCTGTCCCCTAGCCTCCATCCACCGCCAGGCTGACCAACAGAGCACCAGTAGCGGAGACAACAGCGTCAGCGCGGAGCCCAGCCACAGCGGCGGCAGTGATGCTGAGCAGGAGAACGAACACATGCACCACCACCACCACCATGTCCACCACCATCACGGGGAGGGCAGGGAACGTAGGCAGGGCCACAAGCCTGGTCACAGGCTGGCCCAGGGGCATGTATGTCACCATCATCATCTACACCAACATTATATGGAGATGGTGAGGTTTGCATGTGGGGGTGGTCTGATCTTCATATCCAGCACCAAGGAGATAGCACACAGACAGTACCTGGTATATAGTGTAGGGGCCCTCATCATTGGTGTATCTGTGTACAGAATACTGAATTCAAAAAGCACTCTCTACATGCACATTGCTGTGAGTTATTTCACTACCACAAAAGATAAGAATTTGGGTGCCTTTTTAGCCTGTGGAATATCTTAGGACTGTTCGTGCAGAGAGACCTGTGTCAAAACGACCTCTAGGCATGCACATAAGAAAAAGACACAGAAAATTTCTATTACTGTAGATATATCCTACCCATTTGGAGGAATAGTCTCCCCCTTGTGTCTGATTGTGAAATCATTTTGGTGCTGGATTGAAACCTGCAGCCACACAGAAGTTAGTGTCTGGTCCTGTCCACATGTTTCACAGTGTCCTTGTACCGTCCCTGTGAAGACACCAGCTCAAACTGCTCCAACCAGGTGGCTAACCATATCATATTTAAATCTACTAACCCATCTTGACTGTTTCTATGTCTGTTTCAACACTGAAAGGATTTTGATGTGAAATTGTTACTTTCATCTGGGGACTAAAACTGTTAACTCCACCATTTCCAGGTAAATGCACAGATAAGTATAAAAACACTTTGGTAAGAATCATTATTGTGTGACTAACAACTGAGGGCTGTTCCAGAGGTGGGAAGTAAGAGAGTGTAAGAAGATTGTTTGAAAAACATTTATAGGTGATCAGTGAAAAACCTGTGTAAGTACACAAAATGTACATGTATAAAATATAGACAATATATGTGTGTGAGTCCTCTCTCAGTCTGCTGTTTATGGTTTTGTTTGTGTTTATTAACCTGGAACAGCCCATATCGAGCTCTACTCTAAAAATACTCTTTGTACACAACCAATTGTTTTATTGACCATCTGTCACCTTCCTCAGGGTAAATCTGTCTGGTTCACATTGCACTGCAGCTCAGATAGGTGTTGTATGTGTATATATATGTAAATACTTTCCATTTGGGACCTATCTCAGCTGCAGTGCAATGTGAACCAGTCAGAATTGCCCCGAGGAAGGTGACAGACCGTCAACGAAATGTTGGTGAAATAAAACACTTGGTTGTGTACCAAAGAGTCTTTTTATTCAGTCTGCATTTTATAGATTCATTCTGGAGACAAATTGATGTATGTTGGAATCTGATGTGTTAGGAGGACCATGAGCAAACCAGTTTTGTTACCGGTGTTGTGTTTACTTACCTGGAACAGCCCATAGCGAACTACTTATCATAGATTGAGAAAGTAGACAAAGTGATGTATGTTGGACCTGATGTGTTAGGAGGACCATGAGCCCAGCAGCCAGGAGGAGTCGTCCCTGGAGCAGAGTCTGGACGTGAGCCGGGAGACCCAGCCCAGCGCGCAGTCCGACGGCAGCAGCAGCGGAGAGGAGGGGGAGAGCGGACAGGAGGGCAGCTTCAGCAGCGAACACAGCACGCACAGCCAGGGCAGTGACGGGTCACGCGGCAGCGAGGGTTCGTTTGTTCATTTGTTTGATTTTTAATATGAAATGCGTAAATGAAAATGAGCTAGAAAACAAGAACTGATACAAATGTAAGCTAACAATGGATCCAAATATTTGTTTGTTTGTACCTTTCTTCATTACACGCTCAAATCTAGCCTGCTGGGCACTTTTCATTGAGGTCAGACAAAATATATCAAAATATATCAACAATACAGATTACATGATTCAAGTCCTAAAGTAATATGCAAGGTAACGGTTACTCAAGCAACTGGATAAATTTTGGAAACAGATGTTTCATGTAGTATACACTACCTTTGGTCAGTGACTGGATGTCTAACCTTCATCGACATTAAGCTCTTGTCTAATGAATCTATTAAAATATAGTGGTATCCACATTCCACACACATACGCAGTATCACAAAAACATGAAACAGGGTGAAAATTTGTGTCCGTTCATTCTGGTTATTTCTGTACATTTGGCAGGGGGCAGGTCAGAGGAGTCCAGTACAGAGGTACCCAGGGGGAGACAACATCCCAGGCCGGGCAGGAAACGCGCCGACAGCGAGCAGACAGAGAGCATCAGCAGCGAGGAGGAGGACAGCCCCAAGCAGAAAGGGTCAAAATCCCAGAAAAAGACCGTCAAATCGAAGAAGGGTTCGGCAGAAAAGAAACGGCTGGCCAAAGGGGTGGCAGAAGAGAGCATGGATGTCAGTGAGAAGGGGGAGGAGAAGGAGAAGGCAGAACAGGTTGCGACAGTGCCAACGGGAGAGAAAACAGCAGCAGAAAATGAGGACGAAGAAGACGACGATCCTCCCACCATCACCAGCACACCGCAGAAGAAGGACAAGGACTGTTCTGAGCTGACGCAGGAGGAACAGATGCTGAGCCAGCCGTCCCACTCCCAGGACATGCTGGAGGACAGCATGGAGACAGAGATATATGACTGTAGGGGCTTCATCCACCACACTAGAAGGTGAGGAAACAGGTTTAGCATAACTGTTGTTTCGTCTCTGCTTGAAATGCTAGAATGTTTTGTGCTAGATTTAAAGGGACTGCATCCTCTTAAGTAGTATCATTGTCATGACGTCATTGACTCTATTTTGATTGTGTTGTTCATTTACTACCATAGTCTGGTGGTGCACTCATGTCTCTTGAAGTCAACAATCCTTGGTGCTGGTTGATCAGCAAAACTTATCTGTGGTGCTTGTTGATAACCAGGAAAATGTAGCACAGATAGGATAGCACAGAATGGTATCAGTGTGATAAGCTGTCGTACTTGTTTCATGCAATACCCTTTTAGCTGTGTCCTTGGTACTGTTTGATGTTAACACCTCTAATACTCACGCCCCTGACAAGATTCTATTGATCCTGAAGCAACTCTTCCCTTTTGCCCGGATGCTTGTTTTATTATATGTCCCCTTCTAGCTATGTCCTTGGTAGTATTTCATCTCAGCACCTGTAATATTCAAGCCCCTCCCCAAATTTTGATGATCCTTTCCTTTTGCCCCCAGTAACCTAATGGAGGACATCCTGAGTCCAGATGAGATCAGCTGCAGCAGCTCACAGATCAGCAACAAGTCGGAGAAGAACATGGCGGACTTCGAGGGGGAGGACTCCGGCTGTGAGGAGGAGCTGGCGCAGATCAACGCTCACGCCCAGCTCAGCTCACAGATGCACCAGCACCTGGCCAACATGGCCTCCATGTACCACAGTCACTTACCTCACCAAGGTTAGTCAGCTCCATGTACCACAGTCACTTACCTCACCAAGGTTAGTCAGCTCCATGTACCAAAGTCACTTACCTCACCAAGGTTAGTCAGCTCCATGTACCATAGTCACTTACCTCACCAAGGTTAGTCAACTCCATGTACCACAGTCACTTACCTCACCAAGGTTAGTCAACTCCATGTACCACAGTCACTTACCTCACCAAGGTTAGTCAACTCCATGTACCACAGTCACTTACCTCATCAAGATTAGTCAACTCTAGTAGAGTGATTTGTGGCAGTTGTTGTATGCCCTGGTCTCATCAGTAAAACAAGATAACTCCCCTACTTAGTATAAGATGTCTACACTAAGTGAAAAGCAGACATAGGAATGTTTCAACAGGATGGCACTAAAGAAATGTTCTTCTTTCTGGTATACCAAAGTGTTAAGTAAGCAGGTAGTACCATCTTGCTTCTGATCAACAAGCATGAATGAGATGTGTGACCAACTACAGCTGCTTGATTATGATAATGCTACAATATTAATGCATACTGTTTGTTTATGTTTGCATGGACTTAATTTTGCGTTATGAAGGGAAAGGAGGTTTTTACAGTGTTTGTAGTACAGTAGAAAATTTAATACAAAACATGTATTCGTGGTGTGATAATTTTGCAGGGAGAGGTCACTGCGAAAATCATAAAAATAAAAATTTATTTCATGTGAACCCATGAACATTTCAAGATTTACAATATGTGGAGGCACCTGCAAATACTTAAGTTTATAATTTCCCTGTAAACTGAGTGTTGTATTGTATTGAACCTGCGCAGGACATCTGCACCACCACCATCATCACCACCACCAGTCTCCAGGCAGACACAAGAAGCATGCCAACGAGTTCAACTTCGAGGAGGTGTGCAAGCCCACCAACACCTTGCTCTGGGAGCTAGTGCAGGATCATAGTGCCGTAAGTTCCTTTTTTTGTAGATATCAGTTTATTCATTTAGAATTAAAGAAAAATAGGAACATTGAGTACTGCAACTTCAGTTAACGTTTGCAGAAACTTAATTTCGTGGTAAGAGGGGAAAAGCATTTGCTTTGCTTAAGTTTTGCAATGAAGCAAGAGAGAGGGGGATGCCGAAGACCAAATACATGTTCATGGTGTGATGGTTTTGCAGTGGGTAGCGAAACTTTCAAACACGATTTGCAGTTTACAGTATGCCATAGTTCTGAATAATTACCTAGCTGTCTTGTACTGGTTAACTGTCAAGTCCTAATACCTGCCCTTCATGAAGGGTTACTTAAAAGCCAGAGTGACTAACAGACTGTCTCTACATCCACTCCCACCCACAGGTCCATCTGGGTGAAGGTCTGGCTGTGGAGGCTGAGAAGCTGCTGTGTTCGCTGGTGTGCTGGTTCACAGACAGGCAGATCAGGATGCGCTTCATCGAGGGATGTCTGGAGAACCTAGCAAACAACAGGTGGGAACATTCACTGATATTTAGACCTATCGAAAATATGCAAGTACATTTGTAGATGTATTACATGTATGTCAAATATGTAGCTTGGTTAGAAAATGTCTTATTTCAGTGATATAATGGAATGGTTTTCTATTTGTTATGCCATCCTCTCAAAGATAACTTCAGTCATGTGGAATTACATTTTCATAGGTAGAATTGTAGATATGTTTCCGATTTAGTGACTGGTAGAAAATGTCTAACATTGCTAGTATGAGGAGATCGGTTTTCAGTTGTCATGTCTTGTAGCATCAGATGTTGATTGTTCCTGAATAGGATTATATTTTGTGTTTAATGATTGTTGTTTCTTACTTCCCTCTGGCAGTTCTGTTGTGGTGTCCTTAAGACTGCTGCCCAAGCTGTTTGGCTCCTTCCAACAGTACAGGAACACCTACGATACCCACTGGATTACCATGTAAGTATTGTCTTTCTAATCAACTTTTGACTTCGTCTTATCCTTACCTTGAAAAGCATAAATGCATGTTTCTTTGGTTTTATACACGTGTGTGACCCTGTACAATATTGCTGGTGTTGACATTGGTCGATGTATGATGTATTTAAGGTGGGCGGAAGAGCAGCGTCAAATGATGCACCACTTCTTCAACAACCTGGTAGCCTACACCACATCTGCCAAGGAGGGGAAGGCCCCAAAGAACCCCCTGTAAGTTTTCTCAACAAGTATGATTTGATGTTTGTTTCCTCAACTGCATGCCTTATATTTGTGTGTGGTTTATTATCTCTGATGTATTTCTGCGAGAAGTAATTTGTCGCTGATCTTACTTCCTATTTCAGGTACACACACATGACAGAGGTTCAGGCCAGACTCCAGTTTCTTACATTCGTCTTCTCATCGTTGGCTTCTCCTGAAACATTCCGTAAGTTCAACAGGACACTCTTCTTAGCAATTCCGCACCAACAGTGATTGTAGGTGTGTTTCTATTGAACTTTTAGTTGACTGAAGATCAGTTCTGACAGTGTATGTGGAGGCAAAGTCTGACTTCTAGATCTGAAGTTGAACGAGTGTTTTTCCCTGAATTTATTTCTTGCATTCCCACTCAAGCTGTCAGTTGCTCCCCCTGCAACAATTAAGTCATGTGTTGTGTAGTCTATAGTCATTAAATTCTCCTGTTGTAGTCTTAGATTCTGACAGCAGTTATGTGTTCTGTATCTGTATAGCTGGTAGAACTGCCCTTTTGTGTAACACACCAGCATCGCAAGCACAACAGTTCGGCAGCAGCTAGTTGATTACACTGAATGACCTGTCACACCTAGCTTTTCAACATCTACCTGCAAGCATTGTTTAAAGCTGTCTAGTGAGTGAGTCATATTTTGGTGTTCTCCTCAGGTTTGACCCTTGAGCAGGTGGACACCCTGTGGAACTGCCTGGCCACCGACCCCGAGGTGGGGGACGAGGCCCTGAACTGGTTCCTGAACCAGGCACGCAACAAGGACCAACACGCCATGTCCCTGGACACATTCAAACACATCTTTGTGGAAAAGGTATGACTTTCAACAGTGGCTTCCTTACCCTATCATTCTCTATGTGTTGTTGGTGCCTATACCATCATTGATTGGAGGCTACTTGTTTAAAGGATTATATTTCTATTTCATTGAATTTGTGACCTGTTGTTCGTTTTGAAAAACCAACATGCTATGTCTTTGAACACCAACAAACACATCTTTGTGGAAAAGGTACAACATTGTACAGTGGTCTCTTTCCATTATCATACTGTGTGTTTCTCTGTGCCTAAACCATATTGAATTGGAGTCTTATTTGAAGGCTACATGTACTTGTTTAAAGGAAAATCTTAAGATTTCATTGATTTTGTGACCAACCTTTCGTTTTGAAAATTAAGACGATCAGACAGTTCTCAGACAATAGACTGTAGAACTGTGACAATTTGATAGGTGTCAGTATCATCTTGTGTAGTGTTGAGATGATGTACATGTACGTTTATAACAACAATGACAATCCGCAATTCGTGTGTGCCCTAGATGCCGGGACTCCAGCCTGAGACCATCACCATGACTGGTCTGAACCTGTTCCAACAGCTGTGCACGTTAGCCAGGATGGTCAGCCCCTCTCCTGACATGCCTGCTCTGGATGTAAGTCTCAAGTTTCAATAAACTGATCCCATGTTTGTGCTTCAGTATCTGTGCAGTATGGCCTTGTAGTTTCTGTAAAGTGGGTTTGTTTGGAGTCGTCAATGTATGTAACATTTGACTTTCGATGAGTCAATACAAAGTCTCCTGTGTCACAACTACTGCAATGATACAGCCTTATGTAAAAAAAATGCCAGGTTTACACTGCTTGGATTACTGCTTATATGCAGTCTGTCCTTGTGGTTTGTTTCAAATGGGTGTAATTGACTTCATAAGTTAACATGGGATCCCTACTTCCAGTTAACAAGCTAACGTATGAAATGCAGGAGTATTGCTGCATGTTGAATGTGTGTACTGTGTGTAGTTTGAATGACCATGCCTGACCCTTCCCCCCTCCCCAGGACCTGGGTATGCAGCAGCTGTGGGGGATCGCCCTGAGAGCCAGGGACCCTGATGTCAGCCAGGCAGCCATCCAGTATATCAACAACTTCTACATCAATGGTACAACTAACATGCTCATTCTCTCATGTGATAGCCGTGATATTCTCTATTTGATTCACTTTTTGAAGTAACATTCTGTCTGATATTTCCAATCATTGTTAGGCATGTAACACGAGTCTCTGTTTTCAGCTGGAAATGGGAATCTGGAACGGGAGCATGAGTTTGTGAAGAGGTGTATGGACAGTCTGCTGAAGGTGTCAGCCACACTTAACAGGGTAAGATCTCTGATGTTTTTCATAAGCAGTTAGAAGAGAAGGGAAGCCACGTGTTTAAACCTTGTCTGCATATCAAATACTTTTTGTATTTTCCATTGTTATGTCTTGAATTTAGAGATGAAATAAGCCATTGAGATGAAATAAAGGCTTTGAATTGATTTGTGTTGAAACTTGATGAAACTTTGAGTTATGTTGTTTGCAGTGCCCAGGCTCGAGTCTCCTGGTCCTAGAGAGAGGGCTGGATCTTCTCAAGTCTCACCTGGAGGTCTTCAGAAGGAGGTTGGTTCTTGTTTTGTACCATATATCTGCATAGATATCTCTCTTATAGAGTCTCTAACCCTTTGCCATTATCTGAGAAGCTATAAGTTACTTTTCTCCTGTTCTCACTCATACACTTACAGTGCCATGAAGTAACTTGAAAATCACATCAGACTCAGTATGACATGTACTTACCTGTAGTACTACAGTGAGAGCTGCCCGGGGATATCACTCAGGGGACCAGTGAAATATGATCTATGTGGACAGGTGGTCACTATGGACAGAATTTTTAATGCTTGTGTCAATGGAAAAAAATGTTTAAGAGACCACCAAAAAGTGGTCAAATTGGCCAGCTAGTTCTTATGTAGAGGTGCTCACTTGCACAGGTTTGAATGTACTATCACTTAGAAGGATAAAACTAATCTTTCTGTGTATTCATCACCCAGGTACACGTACCACATGCGGATGTGGCAGCTGCAGGGTCGGGGGATCCTCAGCCACCAGAAGTACTTCAACAACAGGAACAACTCCAAGATCCACGTGGTGTGCCAACCAGCTGGTATGACAGACAAGGTAAGGACTGAATGGGTGGAAAAGAAATTGAAATTAAGTCACACGTACTTGCTGTTGTCGTTGTTGGATTCTATATTCTTGCTGTTGTTGTTGTTGGATTGAAAATTGGGAAAAAGATGCATCAGTGTCTACCTGGAGAAATGAAACCCGAGTTGCAGTGTACCTCAAAAATGTATTTTTAAAAAAGTGACATTACGTGTGACACAAAATCCTCGAAATGACCATGGAGGGCGAGCAGCCATTAAGCTCCCCCAACCATGTGCAAACATGTCAAACCCACAAATGATGGGAAACAGAAGACGTTAAACTTGACAGTAAGTGAGTGACTGTTAAATATTACTTATATTCTGTATCCTTACTGCCCATCAGCTGACCATAGAGATGGACTCCCAGGACCTGGTGGCTGACCTGAGGGCAGAGGTCACCCACTGGTTCGAGCACCTGTCCAGTCAGGGCCAGGTGCCCAGCTCCTCCCAGGACTCCTCGGCGGCCATGGCGGCCCTGTTCGGCAGCTCGCTGCAGGGTCCTGTAAGGATGATCTCCCAGGGGAGGGAGCTCACCGCTGAGAACATGGACGAGAAGACGCTGCAGGAGATGGGCTTCAAGGACCTGCAGGTACGACGGGACATCAAAGATCTCATACCTCCGTGAAGTTTTTGTGAATTTCTTGTTTTATTCACTATTGTGAATTTCTTGCTAATTCTGTCTATGTGGGACCAAATTTGGACTTGGGCCAAGCTAGCCTTAACTGGTATAATCTTGGACAAAGTATTATCCAAACATGATATTCATTTCTTGCCTGTATAATCAGCCTCTCTGTAACTGGATCCTTCCTTGTCTCCTCCCCAGTTGGTGTTTGTGTCCGTAGGTAACCCCCGTCCTCAGAGCAGACGTCAGGAGAGCTTCCTGCTGCCGCCGTCGCTGCTGCCTGAGCCCCCGCGGGACAACCTGCCCATGCTGCTGCTGCTGCAGGAGCCGCACTTCGACAACCTCATGAACCTGCTGCAGCTGCTCAGCACATGGGCCTGCCCCGGAAAGGTCAGGGGGCATCATATATAACCATGTTGTACTCAAAGTTTCCATTAGGAAAAGGTTTTAGAATTCGGTGATTGAAAAGTGTCACCAGAGAGAGTTATGAGCAGAACTGTCTCCGGAGCTCCAGCTTTGAATCATGTACCTGTTGATGGCTCTAATCCCTGTTAACTAGGGAGTAAATGAAACTTACTCACATGTACAACAGGACGATGTATATTGAGTCTTAATTCTCCAAACTCAGAATGAAACAGCGCCCCCTAGGGGCCAAGTATGCATGTGCAGGAGTACAATAGTAGGAAATCTGACAGTAGAACCATCTTGTATTCAAAGTTTCCCTTAGGAAAAGGCCGTAGTTAGAAGCTTGTGATTGAAAAGTAATACCGGAGAGTTGTTATGATCAGAAACTCTTCAAATCAGAGACTTCTTTTGATGTACATGTGCATGTAGTTCTGAATCAGGATAGGATCGCGTGGGAATTTCTTACCTTGGGTACAGCAATTCATTTTCTTGACTTAAACTTAAGGAGGATAATGACCTCAACCTTCTCTTGCTGCCTAACCCAATACTGATAACCAATAGACAATTGGTAGCCAAAAGACTACTCCAGCATACTGAATGTTAAAGCCCACAACTGAAGATGGTTTGTTTTCAGGAGGGAGACAGTGAGGAGGTGATGAAGGCCAAGCTGGCGCTGGAGAATCGAGGTCAGCTGCTGTCCCACAAGGTGTGGGAGCTCCTCATGCTGCTGCCCACCTGCAGGGACCTGCTCAACGCCTTCACAAGAGGCATCAAGAAGGTGGGCATGTCTGCTGTCTCGCTCACAGCTACAGCACGGTGCAACAGAAATAATTGTGCATACAGTCTGTCACGAATGGTCCTTCAGTCAAGCTCAAAGTGTAATGCTTGAGATGAAGCACAATACTTTTTCGATAGCCGATAGTGCAATGCAGCTTTGCTCACGTTTTTAGCCCAAGATGTTGGAATACCCAAACAAATTGTGTTGTTTCTAGGCAGACTACAGAATTATTCTCCATCAGGCTATCAGACTGCATGCAATTACTGAATCAAAAGAGTCACATCAGAGGGATATTTTGAACGATGTCTTGATTTGTGTTGAAGGGTCCTGCAGGGCATACTTGTTTCAATACATTAAGGAAAATGTGAATGCTCAAGAAGATTGACTGATGTCTTTTGAAATTTCCGGAAGTAATCTCTTTATCTTATACAGTTGTGGAGATTAATTTATCTTTAGATGTTGTTAACCGGGATGGATAGATGCATCAGCAAGATCGAAGAATATCATGTCATAATCTCCCAATCCTTAATCCACTGTCCCCCCAGCTTCAGGTCTCCCCTCCAGCAGAGGCGAAGGACCCTGAGGCCGGAGGCAGTGATGACCAGCTGCCTGCTGACCACTGGAGCCGGACCCTCGGCCAGGACAACCCTCACAAGCTCCTGTACTGTCTACAGATCATCGAGTCCCTCAGTAAACCCAGGAGGTCCAGACATCGATCATCAGTAAGTGTCAGGGGAAAGACGATTATTGTTCAATTTTTGGATCTTTATCACTCAGATTTCAATCATGATGGATGTTTCAACGCACTTTTATATTATTCACATGATATTTACTTATGATGTTGTTTCATAAGAAAAGGTAACACTTAACCTCATGCTTTAGTAAGGCATTTACATACTAACGATATCAAATCTTAAGACTGTTGAATTCATCATGCTTCCCCTCTGGTTTGTACAGACAGGGAGCCAGTTGGGAGGAGGAGACCAGTACAGTGTTGAGCTGGAGCTGCCAGTAGAGGGGCTACAGGTGGGACCTGCCTGGACACAACATGTAAGAACAGTTATCCTTCTACCTTACAAAGAATTCAATTCTGCATGTTTATCTGGGAAAGTTAAGTTTTCACATTTTTACCAACTTGGATAATGACGCACCAATACTTCCCCAATATATTAAGATTATGAACTGATGCCGTTCTTATACTGTACTTTTAATAGAAAGCTGCCTTTGTTATTCATGCAGTATTTCTCTTGCTATGTAGACTTCATGCATTCTCCTTTATTTGCACAATTATTCTGCAGTTCATCTCTACTGGGGGTCTACAGCACCTACTGAGCATCTTCATGTCAGGCTGTCTTCAAGCACAGGAGGGGAAGAGATGGAGTGAGGTGGGAATTGTCCTTTGATTGCTCTTTTGTATACTGTGACATTTTCTTGTTCAGATGAAACTTTTGTTTATTGTTGAAGGACTATACCTGGCATGATCTTTTAGCTGATTCTCTTTCTTCAACAGTGGCAGCAAGACACGTTGGCCCTTCTGTTGAAACTTCTCTACCACTTTGCCATGGAAACTCTGGAGATCACCCCCAGTTCTGAAGACAGTGTGTTCGAGGCGGACACCAGCGGGGACTACGAGACCCCCAGGAAGCGGTCCCGGCACAGCAGGGGCAAGAAGTCCACTGGGGACCACGAGAAAAGTTCAGTGCCAAAGATTCGCTCCTCGGTTCTCCAGATGATGGACGAGAACCCGATGCTGGAGCGGCTGATGAGCGTTCTGTACGAGGCGGCGGCCCCGAGCGACGCCAGCAGCGTCCTGAGCGTGTACTGGGGGAAGTCCGAGGTGGTGCGACACGGGATGAGGCTGCTAGTGTCGTGGGTGTGCAGTGTGCCGGAAGTGGCCAACTCGCTGGCCAGGACCAAGCAGTTCCAGGCTTGGCTACAGAGACTTGTACTCGATGCACCAGAGGTACATATGGGCATAAACATTTCCTTTGCATATATTGTGTTGGTCTTAATGCTGAAATGTTTGTCATCCATGTTTAAGCTTAGCGTAAGATCTGTAAGCTGACCTATTGTGTTCCTGTCCCAGCCCACAGTCCGACGGGAGGCGTGTAGCGGCCTGTACAAGCTGTGCATGTCCACCACCAGTGAGAGCCACTCCTTCATCTTCTCCCTCCTGTCGGCTCTGCTGAGCTTCCTGTCAGCAGCACAACTCATCACGCCTCCGCTAGAGGTAGGAGACCTGACTGTGGTCTGGACTCTGGTACTTGTAAGCTGTGAATATCCTTTATTAGGCTTATAAAGGGCTGTAAGAAAAAGGTTCATTATATATTGTGGGAGATACATTTATGTTGTTGCCAAAGTGCTGTAAATTCATTATTTTCCTTTTACGACTTCATTTTGCGGCACAAGGGTAAAGGAGGTTTTCACAGTGTTTTAAGTTCCCAATGATGTGATTGTAACATGTCATTATCTGACATGTCCAATGTGCTTTACTAAGTTGTATTGTTTATCCTGACATAAGGGAAAAATGATGATGATAAAAGGATAGAAGACAGTCTAACCTGGTCTTGTATGACTCAGAAGAATAGTTGCATCCTTCCATTTTACTTATCACGGATGAATTTCTGGAAAACTAATGGTTGTTGCGTTGTTTCCAAAGCCTCCAGATGATGAGAAGGGTGAGCTGTACGGTCCCGGCTGTAAGGACTACTTCTGGCTCCTGTGCCGACTGGTGGACCACGCCATCAACCCCGAGGTCCTCCACCAGGCCGAGGAGGACAACATTGACATTGTAGACGTGGACGCGCTGGCCAGACACCTGGCAAAGTGCATCTCTGTCAGAAAGATCCACGAACAGAGACACAACACCGTGGATGACGACGCTCTGTGTGGGCTGTTGAGACTCGGCACGGCTGTTGTAAAGCACAATCCCCCGTTCAAGTACTCCAAACACGGCCAGGAGCTGGTGAAGGTGATATTCGAGTGTCTGTTCAAGTTGCCCACCATGGAGGACAGGGACCAACCCAAGTGCAAGTCGCAGAACTGCCGGTCGGCGGCGTACGACCTCATGGTGGAACTGGTGAAGGGATGTCTGGACAATTACAAGCTGCTGCACGGGAAGATGATGGCGCAGCACACCCAGAACGTGCACGCCCCGTACCCGTGGAACTACTGGCCGCACGAGGACGGGCGTTCCCCGTGCGGCTTCGTGGGACTGACCAATCTGGGCGCCACGTGCTACATGGCTTCCTGTATACAGCAGTTATACATGATGCCTCAGCTGAGGGCAGCCATTTTAGCTTCCAAGGTCAAAGAGGACATACAGAACGTGGCCACCCTGATGGAGCTTCAAAGAATGTTTGCATTCCTTCTGGAAAGCGAACGGAAAGCGTACAACCCTAGAAACTTCTGTAAGGTATACACCATGGACAAGCAACCAATCAACACCGGCGAGCAGAAGGACATGACGGAGTTCTTTACCGATCTGATTACAAAACTGGAAGAAATGGGACCGGAGCTGAAGGATACTGTAAAGAAATCCTTCGGTGGCGTCATCACGAACAACGTGGTGTCTTTAGACTGCACGCACGTCAGTCGTAACCTGGAGGAGTTCTACACTGTGAGGTGCCAAGTAGCAGATATGAAGAATCTTTACGAATCGTTAGACGAGGTGACTGTGAAGGACACTCTGGAGGGAGACAACATGTACACCTGCTCCCAGTGCGGAAAGAAGGTGCGCGCAGAGAAGCGGGCGTGCTTCAAGAAGCTCCCCAGGTACCTGTGCTTCAACACCATGAGGTATACGTTCAACATGGTGACGATGATGAAGGAAAAAGTCAACACACACTTCTCTTTCCCCCCCAAGTTGGACATGAGCGTGTACACTGAAGACTATCTCATGGGCGAGGAGGGAAGCAGGCAGCAGCTAGACGGTTACGAGTACGAACTTATAGGCGTGACCGTGCACACGGGGACGGCGGATGGGGGGCACTACTACAGCTTCATCAGGGACAGGATAGGCTCGGGCGACAAGTGGTACCTTTTCAACGACGCCGAGGTCAAGCAGTTCGATTCCACGCAGCTGGCCTCGGAGTGCTTCGGGGGGGAGATGACGACAAAGACGTACGACTCGGTCACGGACAAGTTCATGGACTTCTCGTTCGAGAAGACGCACAGCGCCTACATGCTGTTCTACGAGCGGTGCCAGCCGGAGGAGGACCGGCAGAGGGAGATGCCGCAGAAGTTCGACCTGTCCAAGGACCTGTCGGAGTGGATATGGCAGGACAACATGCAGTTCTTGCAGGACAAGAGCATCTTCGAGCACACCTACTTCAACTTCATGTGGCAGATGTGCAGCTACATTCCCACCACCCTGCCTGACCCCAGCAGGGAGGTGTCCCTCCTGTCCGCCAAGCTCACCGCCTCCTTCGTCCTGGAGACTCTGATCCATTCCAAGGAGAAGCCCACCATGCTGCAGTGGATTGAGCTGTTGACCAAACACTTCAACTCCAATGCGCAGGCCGACGAGTGGTTCCTGGACCACATGGCCCAGGACGACTGGTGGCCGATGCAGATATTGATCAAGTGCCCGAACCAGATGATGCGGCAGATGTTCCAGAGATTAGTGGCGCACGTGATCAACCAGCTCAGACCTCGACACGCCCCGTTATACTTGCAGCCCGTGATTGAAGGGGAGGGGAGTGTCGAGGACATTGGTTGTTTTTCCTGTGTGACAAGATTCATCAAGATGCTGCTGAGTCTGGTAAGTAGCCCTGTAAATCTTAAATACTCCTCAACTGTTTTTCAAACTTTTAACTGTTTTTTGTTTGTGCATAGTACCATGTCCTAGTCTGTACCAGAAAGTCTTACAGTAATGTGTAATCTATTGGTGTTGTAGCTACCTATATGTGTCTCACTTGTCGTATAGTGTTTAGAACTTTTGTCACATCCCCCACAAGATTCTCTTTCCTGTTCTGCTATTGTCTGTTTAATCTATATGGAAAACATAGACTCCTAATGATAGATAACAAGAGACAACAATTTGCTGATCATGACATTTTCCCTGCAAATGTGTGTCTTTAAAGAGGCAAGAAAAATCATGCATATTCCTGTGTGTTCTTCCAGCTCGAGCACGGTGTTCGGCCCAACAGCAAACACCTGACTGAATACTTCTCCCTGCTGCTGGACTTTGCACAGAAAGGGGAGGAGGAAAAACACTTCATGATCGCCATAGAGGCCATCTCAATAATGGCCAACTTTTACCTGGGCAACAAGTCTCCTGACTATGTAAGTTTCAACTTTTACCTGGGCAACAAGTCCCCTGGCTTGTTACCTGTTGTCTTGAAAACCACAAGGTCAACAAACAAGAATATATCAGGCAGTTACTGCCAGCTGTGAGGGTTACTTGCTAAGAAGCTTAACCTTCTCCCTGCTGGCAAACTCTGTAACCAACAGGGAACTGGGTGCCAAACGGCTACTTCAGACTTGTAGCATCAGTAGGCATGTGTATATCCACCAAAAAAATTGCAAAATGAAGCCAAGAGGATCAGGATTTTTCTTGCATTAGGAAAGATCTGGTGGTGTGCAGAATTTTTGTGAAGTTAGCTATGGCTATAGACATGTATCAGATATAAGGATGTGTCCTCTTCCAGGTGGAAGTTGTGTCTGAGGATGAGGAGGAGGAAGAGGACGATGATGTCATCACGCTGCCGGAGGAGAAGTACCGGCCCACGTCGCTGGAGAAGATGATCGCCCTGGTGGCCCTGCTGGTGGAGACGTCCCGCGCCGAGAGGCAGCTCAGCCTGTCCCAGAACGACCTGGCCGTGCTTACAACAGGAAAGGTCTGTATCTGTTCAACCAGCATAACTGCTCTTTGGCACAGCACATAACATTTTGGCCATCCAGGCATGTGGCACAGCAGCAGCTGGTTAAATTACACTGACCACAACAATGAAAAATGCCGTTCATTGGTTTGATTTGAGTAATTCTGGGATGCATCTTTAGTTTTACAGATTATGCATCTACATGTACATCCATTACTTTTAGTTTACTAGCTATAGGTGTATGGTATTGTGCATGTGGGAGACTTAAGTGTTTTTCACCTTAGGCATCAAACATTTGCCTGAAAAAGAACCCAACAAGCTTATCAAAACAGTTAAGGGGTGCTGGAAACATGAGCAATAGCAAAACCACATTACAGTACTAGTAGTTACTTGAAATGTATCAATTGACTGCTTTATCATTTAGCAGTTTTGTTTGCCTACTGAAACATCTCTCCTTTGTCCTGTTGTTCAGGGGTTCCCGTTCCTGTACCAACAAGTACGGGACAACATCAACCTGCGGCAGACTTGTAACCTGATCTTCAGCCTGACGCGGTACAACCCGCGCCTGGCGGAGGCCATCGTGTCCATGATCTTCCACTCCATCGGGAAGCTGAACCCGGACGGCTCCCAGCCCTTCTTCAAGCTGCTGTCCATGCTGGTGGAGTTCCTAGGGGGTCCCCCAGGCATGCCGTCCTTCACGCAGCTCATCCTCAACAGGATATGGGATGTGAGTCTTGTGTTTGCACATGTGTCTTCATTGCATGCCCTGCATATCATAACAGCATATCATAACAGCATATCATAACAAAATCCATGCATGTCTGTTTCCTCGTATTGTATAAAACTTTCTAGTAAACAGTGGGTAAATGGTTTCTTCAACACAACATAGTGTTAATACCTAGCCAACTGTTTAATGGACTGTCTGCTATTCTTCAAGGTATTAGCTCTTGGTTGTGTTCATGAAGAAACCTTTTAGTTTTACCTAGTGATTTATCAACCTGATGAAACTATTCATTGACGTCTAATAAACAGGTCCCTACTGTACTTGATGATACATGTATGTTCGTTCTTTTTTTCCTAAAGGTGACTGAGTACAACCCGCAGCAGTGTTTTGACTGGCTGGCTATCCAGACCCCACGTAACAAGCTTGTCCACAGCTGGGTGCTGCAGTCCATGGAGACGTGGGCAGAGATGTACCTCCTGGCCTCCAGTAACATCAGGGTCAGGAACTGTGAGTACTGTGAATTCAGTTATATTGTTGTATTGAATCGTATATTGTTGTACTATAAATATGTAATGATATATGTTGATAGAGTTATTAGGACTCAAATGACTGTGTATCTCTGTTATATTGTATCTGACCCTTACCTCTTCCCTCATGACCTCAATGAAAAGCGGCCTGCGTGCCGATTTGAGCTTATCAGGAATAAACAAAGGTTCAAACAAACAAAAACAAGTTATTTTCACAGGGACTTGATTTTCATGGGAGGGGGCAAAAGAGATTCTCCCGGTGTTTAAAGTTTGCGATTGAAACAATTTTGTAATTCAGTCGTAATAATTTGAAAAGGCATATCTGTGGTGTCATGAATTCAGGGTGGAGAGGTCACCATACAAACTGTGAAAATAAGATCACCACAAACATTTTAAGATCTATAGTACCATCATCATCATCATCATCGTTCCTCCTCTTTTGAGGTGCAGCAAGAGAAGTTCGTCCTCCAGAATTTCTTGTCATTCATTGCAGAAAGGAGTTCCTGTTCTTACAAATTAGTTTCAGTTTCTATGAGTTTCTTGCAAGTTGTGATTGGTCGACCAAACCTTCTGTTTGTGTCCGGGTTCCAAAGCAGAGTATAGTACCATCAGGCACCTACATGTACACATGTAGATTCATACGTCAATATAGTGTTCATAAGGTTCTTCTTGAAATTTTTTTGACTTGATTACTAACGATACTAGTACTTACAGCAGGTAAGTTTTTTCCACATTTAGAGGTCCCTGAATAAAGTACATGCATCATTACAAAAATACTCCTTGTTCCCTCCCTGTTCAGCTGCTGGGTTCCTGTTGGCTTCCCTGGTCCCCAACAACCACTTCAGGCAGATGTTCCGCTCGGCACGGAACCTCCACAGCCCCAACAAGGACATCATGATGACACCCGAGGCCACTGCCATCCTGCACCAGGTACACAGTACACTACAGCTCTACACACATTGAGGTTTCATCACACTATTCATGTTTGATACTGGTTTGCTCTTTGAGTCAGTGACTGGCCATGGCCAAATTTGTCCCTTTAGACAGCCTTCAGTTTTATTGTTGAAGTCAATGATTAAGAAATTCATACTACACGAAGGATATCGAGTTAACATCCCAGACATAGACATTTTCATGGATCCCATTGCATGCTGGGGGACACAGGGCACTATGGGTAGCACAGGGTGGCAGACACTATCAAATAGTATCATTACCATGACATTATAGACTGATAAAGACACAGTTCGCCATCCTGCACCAGGTAAACTACTGCTCTACACACCAGTTCACGGTTGCTATGGATGACACAAGGTAACAAACAACAACATTACCATGACAAACTTAAAGTCCATAAGCAAGCCACATTTGGGCCCCATTTATTCACTTACTTGAAGAGCAAACTAGTATCAAAACATGAAAAGGAAGAAGGAGAATAATAATATATGATATTAGCTTGACATTTATCTAAACCTGATAGAAGGATGTTTGGTACACAAGTACTTGTACATTACTTCCACTTGCATGCCTGTGAGTTAGTTCTGTGGCAATTTGAAATTTGTTCATCTCACCTAATAACCTTCTGCTCACTGCCATTTGGCTACCAATTCTCTAGTGGTTACAGGGTCATGCGGCAGGGAGAAATCAGAAATTATATGTCAAAATGCAAGCTCTATATCTAACATGATGTATTTCCTCCCCTTGCCCAGGTGTACTCCTTGCTCTTGCGTCTCCTGGGTCGTGCCCGGATCTATGCTGACCACACAGCCCACGGAACCGTCAAACTTGTGCAATATTTTGCCCTGATGACTTACTGCTTAGTGTCCAGAACAGAGAAGCTCATGGTGAGTTGGAGATGGAGATCTTTGAAGGAAAGATATTCTGGTACTGTAAATGCATTTAAGTTTGTTTGATTTTTATTTCATGAAAATGGAGTGTTCGCGGTGGTTTTAAGTTTTCGGCAGCACTATAGTCACATACTGCTACAGTATTGGACAAAAATGTTTGCCGTGGTGTCAAGTTCGCGGTGATATGGTTGCCGTGAAAACCTCGAACATAAGACCACCGCAAACATTTCTGCATTTACAGTATTACTTTTAGAACTGTATATACCCAGCTGATCCACTAGTGCCTGGTCTGGATTCGTGCTTCAAGGTGGTCCTTTTAACCACAGAAATTCAAACAAAGCACTCTATTTGGAATGATATCTATCCTACATTCTTTGACTTCTGCAGCATTTTATGACATTTCATAACACACGAGGCAAAGATGTTGGGGTAAATGCTTTGTAATTTTACTAACCTTTAGCACATTGAAGTAACTGTTTGGCTTCCATTTCTCTATTGGTTGTGGGGTTAGGCAGCAGTTAGAAGATTAGTGCCGCCTTAGCAAATGTTAGGTTTTGCTTGAATGACACCTATTTTCCGTCCACAGTTGACCAGGTATGTGAACGACCTGTGGCAAGTGTTACATCCTAAGCTGACAGAACCGGCCATCCCCATCAACCACAACAAACAGGTAACATTGATCACTTTGATTAAAACAAGAGAACTGTTGTGTTTTGAATTGTGCCCCCTATATGTAGAATAGGCTAGCTTAGAAGAAGTAAGGGAGATAGCAATTACAGCTGAGTCGAAAGACAGAGAATATGGTTGAGAAGGGCTAAGGCCACACCATTTTAATTCCTTGGTTAACGGATTTTTATTTTCCAAAAAAAAAAAATAAAAATAAAAAAATCATGAAAACAGAAGGCTGGCCCAGCCTTCTGTTTTCATGATTTTTTTTTCAAAAATTTTTCTTTTTTTGAAAATAAAAATCCGTTAACCAAGAAATTAAATTGGTGTGGCCGAAAGTGTGAAGGAATTGACTCAAAGGTAAGATCTGTTGCCATCGTTGAACTGGTTACAATTACTACTGTATCAGACAGACGCATTTTGAACTGGATGGCATATCTGTCAATTATTTAGAAACCACAAGTTCAAACATTTGCAGTATCTATAATGATTGTATTGCAAACAGAATTTAGAAAAAAATTGGCTTTTCTATTGAGTTGTACTAAGCTGAGGACGTGTATATGTATTTTGATAATAATTTTCTTTTAATATCAGTTTTGCTAATTTGAACTTCTTTTTTTAAAGTGGGATGGTATCAAAAGTGTGTTTGATATTTTTATCTAATGAATACTGTATACATTTGTATCCTGTATTTGAACACTGTATCAGTGCATATGACATGTTTGTTTGTTATTCTTGCTGCTGTAGGCCCTGCTGCTGTTCTGGCATCATGCCTGTGTGGACTGCCCAGAAAACATCCAGCTCATCATTCAGAACGCTCACATCACCAAGAACATTCCCTTCAACTACATACTGTAAGTTTCACTCAGTCTGCTACCTGTTTACGTTCGAAAGTGATTGGTCATTATTGAGCCTGAAAAAAACAGTGGTCGTTGAAAATTTGATCTGTGATACCTTAATGTTGGAAGAAAGTTTAGCATTGTACTATAAAGAGAAACTTGTTTTCCCTTCCATCAGAGCGGACCATGATGACCAGGAGGTGGTGGTGTTCAACCGTGGCATGCTGCCGGCGTACTACGCCATCCTGCGCATGTGCTGTCAGATGTCCGCCCAGTTCGCTCGGCAGCTGGCCTCGCACCAGAACATGCAGTGGGCCTTCAAGAACCTCACTCCGCATGCCAACCAGTACCCTGTGGTGCGCTAATCTCTGTCGTCATGTATCTTTGTTTTTATAATTACCGGCGCTCATCACGAACTCATTACACCCAAACATGTGCTCAGCCTTATTACGATTATGTCAACAGCGGACTTAAAGACACTGCAGACTTTCACCTTGCCACAAAATTTAAATGCCATAAACCTGATGCCCGCAGATTGTTGATTGTTTGATATTGATTGATTGAACCTGCTAGCTGGTCAACAAATACTGGTACCTGTCCATTGTAGCCTTGATAGTGCAGCGCTCTTCTTTGGGCACTTTAGAAGAACTTGATGTTACTGTATTGACATAACCTGACTGTCCTCCACAGGCTGTGGAGGAGCTGTTCCACCTGATGCAGCTGTTTGTTGCCAGGCGACCAGAGATGACGAAGCAGGAACAGCAGGACATCGCAGCCTTCAAACGCGCCACTCTGAATTGCTACCTCAACTGTCTGGAGGGCAGGTCCTGCTGGACCACTCTCATCAGGTAAAACAGCGTGTGCTCAACCAGGACACTTTTACTGTGCTACCATGTGTGGTGGAGTTACGTTAAGGGTACTTTTCGAAATAGAAGACTTTTAAGTCTTCACTTCTGGTGAAGGGAGACTATATAGTCTATAGGAGCCCTGGAACTAACTAGGATGACACTCAGTCTATTTAGGTCCAACTGTAGCTCAGGATGCTGCTATGTTATGTCTGTGCTGTGCTCAGTACTGTGTGTTGTGGTGTTTCAGTGCATTCCGCATCCTGCTGGAGAGTGATGAGGACCGGCTTCAGGTGGCCTGCAACAAGGGGCTGAGTCTGATGTGTGAGGTGGGTGGAGATTACTTTCATCTGCTTACTTTTTACTGTTGTTACTGACAATTGTAAAAGTTAGGCTGTAGAAAAGATGTCTGAGGGATTGTCTTTAAATATATTGCTGCTCTGAAGTTTTCAGCTCAATTTGTTTCCATTGTATGGAGATATGTTCCTGGGCAATTTTTAATTTTTTTATTGGCCTTGTTGAGCCCTGATTTGTGCTCAGCATTTTTTTTTAAATGGCAAAATGAAAAAATTGTGACGTTTTTTTTTGGTTATTCTTAGCAATGGAAAAATAACATTTTTGATTTTTTTGTTGCTGCATCAACTTATGGAATATTCTTCCAGCATTAAGACTGTTTTGCTCCTTTGAACAAGCACAAGTGTTCCCAATGAGATATTTTTGTTTCGATTAGCATGATGTGACTGATTGTAATTTTGCCTCTTTGATCTTTCCCCAGTCCTTCAACACGTTACACTTGATGTTCCACGAGGCCACGGCCTGCCACGTGACAGGAGACCTGGTGGAACTGTTAGCCATTCTCTACTCCATCCTGGACACCTGCACCAAGTACATGGACAAAAAAGGTCAGGGACTTTAGCTGGGTCAGGTTGTGGAGACTGAAGAGATTATATTCTCTTGAAGTTGTTTGCACGCAACCAGTATATGATCACCTGCTGCCTTTTTGATGATCATCTGTCACCTTCCTCATGACTGATTCTACTTCACACCACAGCTACATGTAGGTGCCACTGCTGCAGTGTGAATGCAACACTTAGCTGCGCAGTGCAAAATTAAAGTAGGACCTGTTAGTATTGTCCTACAGAAGGTGACAGATGATGATGGTTGTGTGCAAAGAACTTTGTTGTCCAGTGATTTACCAACTATTCACGGATCATATTCTCTTGGAGCTGAACAGTTGGGGCCTTTTGGAAGAACCGACTAAGAGGTTTTAGTGAAACAGAAAAGATATGAATGCATCAAGAGGAAAAGTTTACTTCAAGAAAAGTAAAAAAAAGAAATAGGACAAAAGAAGTAGTACCAGTTTGCTGGTACTATATAGAATACAGCTCTATCCCTGACAACTTGTCACTTTGTTTCATCAGAAGTAAAGCAGTCCCTACTGCAGTGGCAGGAGAAAATGGAACTGGGCAGGAAACTCATGACTCTGCTCAACTCTTACACCCCTCCTGAAGTCAGACAACAGTGCTTTGGTAAGTCATCTTCATCTCCAGCTTTAATTACAGTCAAGACATTCTTTTGCAGGGTGCGTAGTCCAGTGGTTAGTAACCCTGCCTCTAGCTTTTGTCACTCACCTGACTTGCACCCTACCGGAAAGGGTTGCAGCCCATAGAACAGGGCGTTAAGCCGTTGTCCAGTATTCATTGTACAGTCAAACCTGCCCAAGGCGACCACCCGGCGGACCGAGCAAAAACGGTTGCGATGGACAGGTGGATTCCACTCACATGTTTCCAGGTCGAGGTTTTCAAATACAGTACGTGTATGGATGGAAAAGTATGTGAATTTAGACAGCATGACCCCCACTAGGTTCAATTCTCATTACATCATGACAAATTTTCGTCATAATTTTGACTACAAAACAATGGTTGCCTCGATGATCTCGCAGCGCCGTACACACACACACACACATCATCGAAGTTTTACGGCCTATTAAAGACAAATCCCTAGAAAACACCTGCTGACCCCAGCCTTTTTGCGGCGCCGACCGCTGGATAAAAGGGGCAAAAAGTTTTTGATCTGACAACTTAAGGATCCTATCAAAAGATGAAAACGGAACGGTGTGATTTCGTCGCGCCGCGCCGCCAAGCTCTGTGCGACCGGCATCGAAAGGTATCAGTCAGTGCAGCAGAGCGCACAGCGTCCAATAAAGGTTTGTGAGATTCATGGAAATAAAAGGAAAATTAGAATATTAATTTTCATCAATAACTAGAGTATTCGTAAATGTTCATACACAAAAGCATCGTGTTTTAGAAAGGTCAGCGGTACGCCAAATCCGGGCCACGCCAAATCCAAGATGGCGTCGGGACAACATTTCTCGCCCGATGTTTTGCCCGCCGCGAAGTCATTTTTCGGCGGAATTTAGTAAGACACAGACACATTTTTGTTGAAAATACAAGAAATAGATAGTAATTTCTGTGAAATCTGACTTTTTGACGCCATGCACTACGTACTCGTTTTGAAAATTGAGTTTAAACCGAACTAAGTTTGCGGTAAACTATAAGATTACGGCGATAGGTACAACAACATCACAAACATTTGTCTTTACAATGTTTATAGGGGGAACGTTTTATTAAAACGCTTCATGGAGGAATCGATGCCATAACATTGCTATTCCATATATTTGTGTCCTTATTTTTGTCCTTCAAAGACTTGAAAACATTTCCGTGAAATTCGACAGCAAAATGATCCGAAGTCACCACACGCTTGAAAATTAGGCGGCCGCCATGGGCAGGGATTGTGCTCTGTGCGGTCCCAATTCGTGGCGGTCGCGGTCGCGTTGGACGGGTGGTCGCCTTGGGCAGGCAGCTTAATGCTTGTTCCTATGGGGAAAATTTTCGGGACCGAGAAAAAGCGGTCGCCATGGCCAGGTGGTCGCGTTGAAAAGGTGGTCGCCTAGGCAGGTTTGACTGTACTTGTCAAAAAGAGCTAGAGGAATTTTCCTGGTACATTGAACCTGTACCTGAATTAGTAACTACCTTATACATAGTAGGTAATGGAAGAGTAGCTTATCTGTTCATTCAGTTTATTTGAACTTAACTGTTTCGAGATCGTTCACTTTCACTACAAGATTATGTTGAATATGTTTTTTGTCCATTGTTCTTCCACAGAGGTTCTCCAGGTTCTGGTGTCCTTGTGTCCACGAGAGTGCACCCAGAGCTTCATCCCCATCCTGCAGCACGCCCACGCCAACTTCCAGAGAACCAATGTGCCAGGTATTGTGGAACACTACCACATGGCATGTAAGCATGATAGGAGTTTGCACTTTGTTGTGTGAGATGTGCTGTCGGTGTATTGTCAGTAGACGTACCTTTGCTATTCACTCTGTAAATAACAGTTTGTAAATACACTGGAAGTTAACTTTCCTATAGTTGTGGTTTTATCAGCTGGTGTGTGGTCATGTTCTGTCCTTTGTTTTGATCTGATTGTGTGTTACATATATCACCAGTAGAGATGTGCACTGCTTTGCTAAATAAGAGTTGTAGTGAATTCACCTACTAACCTGCTATTGTCTACATGCTGCAAATAGTTACTAGTATCAAGACAATGTTATAAATCTACATATTACGGAAGCTAAAAAATATAGCGCTGTAAGTTTTTGAATAATACTGCTGCCAGGTCCCCTCAGACTCATACTGTAATTTATATGCTTGTCTGATCTGGTCTTAATCTTATCAGCTTGAACACATTGTGCCCGGATACACATCTTTAAGAGAGTCTGTGTTTTTCTTCTCTGTGCCTGCTACAGTCACCCTAGGACCATTCTTCCCCCACCGTGGGACAAAGGCTGTTCCCAACAAGGCCAACATCCGCCCTCCCCGCCCCGACATGCAGATGTTCCTCCACCCAAACCAGGCAGAGGCACACAGGGTAGGTTGCCGTAGTCACTTCTGAGAGCAGTGCTTTTTCTTTCTTTTATTTATTGGTGCTGACAAAGACAAGACATTACAATGGAAATTTTCTTGGTTCACTTTGATAATTACAAGAGATGTTGCTTTCTGAAATACACTGTGATTTTGACATATGACATGTCTGTTTATTTATTTATTGAACATGTATACTAAACAATAGGGTAGTCACTTCAGTCAGGCTACACTAATTTCCAAGCAAGCCCAAATTTAAACAATAGGGTAGTGGCTTTGCTTAGGCTAGACTGATTTCCAAGCGAGCCCAATTGCAGAAAGTACAAACATTGAAGTTCATGTAATTCAAGGCAACATCAGTCATGCCAACATAATACATACATGTACATGTGTGCATTGTCCTACACTGTAACTAGACTATACTAAAAGTCAGTTGTAACATTGTCTTGCTGTTTGCTGTATCTATCCCAGGGTGAAGACGAGAACTATGACAGGGCCATGGACGAGTTCTTCTACCCCTACCACAAGTTCATCGACATCCTGTGCCGGGTGGCAGCAAACCAGGACCTCATGCCTGATGCCTTCATCAACCTCAGTAAGTATTTGTTGAAACATTGTGACAATCAGAGACAGACAGAAGTTTAAGTTTATAGAGCCAACCCCCACCTCAGTTCTGTATCTCACCTCAGCATCCTGTCAAGTATAACTGACCAACTGCTAAGCTTAAGACTGGTGTATGATCATAGAAACATGAAAAGTAGCCAACAACCATCAGCTGCTATAGTGGCTAGTTTTTCTGCTCAGCCACTTGTTTTGCTATCTGTATCAAAGTGTATCTCACAGGTAGGCTGAAAACCACCAATAAATGGTCACTTTAAATTTAGAAACTTGTTGCATTAGTATGTATTTCAGCCACCCTATCTTTGACATGGACTTCTGTACTGTTATCGACTCTTTGATAAGTATGTGAAGTCATCTGAAAGATAGTTTCACAACTTGTGCAGAGATTTCTCATTTGTTTTTCATTGCTGTATGATACACTCACCATTTGTTTGCAAACTTCTTACACTGACAAAACATCCACTTGACTTCCAGGTGCTTTGGTGGCCTACGAAGGAGTCCCACTCCATTACACCTTCTTCCCTCAGTTATGGCTGGACATCTACAACTCACAGGTAACAAATCATTGGCTCTACATTCCGAGCAGGGTCTTGGCATATATAAAACCCAGGTCGTGTAGGAATAAAGTGTGAGCCTTTGAGTATCTTTTATGTTGTAAGTTTTACCTGTTCTGTATGAATCTGTATGCTTTATTGGCTTTCACTGCTTTCACAGAGTGTAAGGCAAGGCTCAGGCAAGTCAAGTAAGATGTGACCTGTGTGGAAAAAACTATAGCATTGTGTACTGTTATTGTTACTTGTTGCATGTTTCCAATTACATGTTTTATATAAAGCAACATTTTACGAACATGTACATTATATTGTTATATTCACAGCACATAGACAAGACCTACATCAAGAGGCTGATGTCGTCCCCAGCATTTGCGGACTATGTGGACGCAATCCTGATGGAGGAGCGGGTCTGCCTTAACAACAATACCATCTTCTCCTTCTTTGCCATCTTCTTCCCAAGGGTAAGGCTTTGTTTTTATATCCGTACAGTGTATTCGTACAGTATATATTGCAGAGAACTGTTGGTACCAGTGTGGAGGAAGATGTAAATGGGATATTTGATTGGTTGCAGACATTTTGTTGTGTTGTGTTCATTATATAGTGTTTGGCAGTCTTTGGCATAGAACCAAATGTCTACAGTGATGCTGTCTTAGTTTTTGTGGGTCAGGTTGGATGTACCTGTAAATTTCAGAAATACAAGCATTGCAGAACTCATGGGCCAGGAGAGAGTAAGTTGTAGAGCTCAGGAGATTGCATACTTTGATACAAATCCATTGGCACACCACTAGTCTTTCTGGACTTCTTATCGAAAACAAACACACTCTATTTACAGAAAAATAAAACCCTGCCTAGTTGTTTTGGTACACAGAGATAAACAACTAACCTTCCCCTCCCTGTAGATCCACTCGGAAGGTGTGTGCAGCCAGCAGGTGGTGAGACAGTCCCTCCTGGATAACGTGGTCACGGCCATCGTTGCAGAGAAGACCAGTATTGACACAGCCACACCGGACGAGCTGCTCAAAGCCTCTCGCAGTCTCAATGGGGTAAGACTTGTCAAGGAGGTTATATAGACCTCCTTGGACTTGTTGATCACCTATAGTCAATGCATTGCAGACTGAAAATAGCTTTCCAGTATGCTGTTTCTGAGACTCCTTCCAGTCCTGTCCTTCAAGTAACACGTAAAACGCGACAATCTTAAGTGTATACAAGCTTAGATAACAAAAGTACACAAACAATTGTTGTTTTATTCACACCAACATTTCAGTGACTGTCTGTCACCGAACACCGAAACATTAGTGTGAATAAAACACTTGGTTGTGTACAAAGAACTTTATTATCCAGTGACTTACCAACCTGATGAAATTATTCACGGATGCATATGACCTTACAGGACCTGCGTGAGCTGTCCCTCCTGCTGGGGGTGCTTGGTCAGACCCCCCTCAGCCCCATGCTGCTCCCCAGTCTGCAGCACATCCTGGCAACGGGCAAGCGCTACCAGCAGCTACGGGACGGGGTGGCAGGGGAGGGGGCCAAGGAGGAGGAGGAGGAGGAGAAAGACAAGGAGTGCCAAGAAAAGGACAAGGAAGAGAAGCCGTCAACTTCTCAGAAGGGGACTAGTAAAGGGGAAGGGAAGGAAACCACTCAAGACTCAAGTACTGAAGGTAAGAAGTTGTACAAAAGTTTTGAATACTTAAGTCATCTATGATGCCACTCAAACAAATCTTAAGCTCAGCAAAAAGTAATATTTTACCAACAGGTATCCTCACCCATGAAGACTTTGTACTATCCCTAATGCTAGCCTGAAACAATTGTTTTGGTTATAAAAAATGTAAATCAACCACTTTTTACCAAGCAACAGCATAACTCGAACAGTTGTTGACAGACTTTTAATATTTGGTATTTGTTAACCATACTTTCAGGTGAGAGTGATGAAACACCTGTCAAGAAAATGAGGATGAGCACAAAATCAGAAGACAGCAAGCAGCAAAAACCACCAAGCAAAGAACCGACCAAAGCAGCGGCCAAGCGTGCGCACTCGCCGCAACCGTCCACTTCCGCTGCCGCCGACCAGACGTCGCCGCAGCTCAGCAGCGGAACCTCCGAGTCGGGAAGCGACTCGGACGTCTCCCCAAAGGCCAAGCCCGTCAGCCAGCGGTCAGGCCAGAGAACGGGTCCGGGCAAAGCTCAGGATGCGGTGGATCTGATGGTGAAGCTGATAGAGACCAACCTGCCACTCGTTGCAGCAAACACTGACCCAGCCACGTCGACTGTCAGCGACGACAAGTGATTTCTGCCACCAACAAGACACAGACGCCTGACTCCGCTCTTTTACGATGTAATAAGATTTCCGTAAAAGGGACAGGTGTTCACAAAACTGTTGTCCACATCCAAGAGGTTTACTCTGCTTTTCAATTGTATACTGGCACCTGTCTCGTATTCCTTGAAGTGTAGCACATTCAATTTTGAAGACATAGTAAGACAGAATTTCCAGGAAATGTGTATATCAATGGCAATATTTGTTTTGCAGAGTATTGTCTCCTTTGTATGAAGTAGTTCCACAGACATAGCAGAGTTTACATTCCTTGAAGACATGTTTACTTATTTGAGTTCCTTTCGTTGGACATTGTGTATGGAAGTAATATTATAGTACTACTTTTAATGAACATGTATTACCGTAAATTCTTTTCTCTGGGTAGGCTGCAAGAAGACAGTCACTCATGGTCAAAACAGGCTTGACCAAGAGAAATGTGTTATTTTGTACAGACTACAGATGTGTTACTGTTCAAAAGGAGCCAGTATTTCACTGATAAATGATTCTCATAACCAAGCAGGTTCGCCCCTCCTGTGCTACAGTAGCATAATGTATGGATTTGGAATGGTACATATCCCACTTGTCTGAGATTAGTGGCAAGTGGATGATAACTTAAAATAGGGATTCTTTGAGTCTGCAGCAGCACTTCAGCAGTCTCACACCAATGTTGCAATGATGGGGAGGGGGCTACACAGAACGTAGTGTTGATACCTTCCCTTGTGTTGTAAGTATTGAAGAGAGAAACCTTTATTTCAAGAGCCATATCCTTGTGTATCTTTCAGTTTAGTCGATTGGATATTGCAAGTTAATTTGTTGCATTTTAATAAATGATGGATTCAGATATTCCCAATCAGATTGTTTGACTCGTTTCCTCTCAAATGCCACAGCTAAGAAACCTTACATCATCAAAGACTTAAAGTCTTAGCAACATTAGCAAAGTTTGTTCAAAGTCTGATTAAGCAGAAACATAAAAAGGTAAAGGTAGCCTTTTTGAGTCCATAGGGCGTTGGGTTGTTATCTGCTGTGTCTAACTAAGGCATGATATTTGATGGCGGAGCCTATCCCTCTCTTTCCGCTGCCTTTTATCTCCCCAACCAAAATTTTTTACACCTGGGTGGAGTGAGGAAAGTCATATTAAGTGCCTTTCCCAAGGACAGTGTCTATCTGGGAATGCTGTGACCTCTAGACACTTGTCTTAACCTCATTAACATATCTATTCAGAGTTTTGGTATAAAACCTGGTTTTCCAGTCCTATCTTTAGTCACTGACGAAAGACAGCGGAAGCCGCCTGAAACGTCTGTTTCAAAATTTTATCCAGTTGCTTGAGTTATTATTTTTGGCTTATCATCAACGTATCTAGATCTTGTGTCCGTTACCTTAGCCATTGGACCGTTCAAAGTCACCAAAACTGATACTGCTAGCCAAAAATGTTTACCCTAATCCCTTTCAGTAGCATCAGGTTCAAATGGAAGTGCATTTTTGACGATTATAAATACACAGACTAAATCACACTTCTAGCAGCCCTTCCACTGTTCAGGTCCCCAGAGGTCCAATCAGCCCCTGACAGCGAGAGATTATGGCTATTACACAGGCTATTGTACATACCACAGAGAGCAGGAGAAGAAGAAAAAGACTTAATTAATGTTATATTCCATGTAATTAACAGCATATCCCATCAAACCATCCAGTGAAAAGCAGAATGAAAAACATTAAAATTTTATTGTCCAAACTCAAATTTAAAAATTCTTTATCTCAGGAAAATCATGGCATAGTCCCAGTTTAAGAACCTAGACATAAAATCATAGACGCAAAAATAAAATTATCCTAGCTTATGGACATACATAGTAGGTTTTGGGGCCAAGGTACGGGACTGTACTATGCACTTCAACAAATGACCACAGTAGAGTGGTATCTATAGGTGTTGTAGATATGACCAAATCAAATACCTACATTCAGAATACAATGTAACTGAAAATGATGTTCGAGTCCAGTGGAAAATGAAAAATACCAATAAATAAATAGATTCCAGCTACTCCTTTCCATCAAACAGGAATAAAAGCCGGACATTTTCAGACACATTATAAGGCTGTACAAATGGCATGCAGTCACCTTTCCTTGCTTTTAGCTACAACAAATATTTCCCCAACGATCACAGTTGCTTGTTGTGATTTGGTCTGAAAGCCAACTGTTTTTGTTAGCATTGATAAGAACATGCTTGACTACTTGCATTGCTTAAAAAGTCTAGAGTTTGCATGCAAATGGAAGTCGTCGAGAATACACTAGCATCAAAACTCTCCTAATCGCTATTCTACTTCTAGGTACGGGTGAACTAACATTCCTACTGGCAAGCATTCTAACAGAAGATACGGGCACACTGAGGAGTGCCTTCTCGTTCAGTATCAATCTTGTTCACAAATATTGAAGGTATTCCTGGTTAACCTCACCATGCCAAAGCTGTTTGGTCACAGCTTACAAATACAATGGAGAGAATTTGTTCTTTTCACAGTCAGGACAATGGACTACAGTTTGGAAGGCAGCCTTTAACACTACTCCTAATTCTCATTGCCGAATCGGACGTCAAAGACTTCCCACCCTGGCCCCGAACCCGAAGGTGTCCTTAATGGGAACCCAGTAGTACTGTCTCCAGCCAGCCTTCGTTCTGTCAAAGTCGCTGTCGGGGATGCCGGTCTGGGTCAACCTCATCACGGTGTGGTCGTGTTTGTCGATCAGCTGGACTGTCACCACAGAGTAGTGTGCTGGGTAAATAGACAGACACATCTCAGTATGCAAGATGGGTAGAAACAACTTCACTGTACATGAATGTGACATCTGTAAGGTGTCAGTTGTGTCGAAAGCAATTACGGCATTACATAACAGTTTTATGTACCACGACCAGTGGAAGAGTAGCTCATCTGTTTGTTGAGTTCTTTGGAGCTAAGCTGGTTTAAGATCACTTTCACTTACTTTTTTTCACTCTACATTTATCTTTAATCATGGCCTCATTACTAGTAAAAGCATACATTAAGTCAACATATTTATTACTCTACCTGTTCTACAGCAATATACAAATAGAAAACATGTCCCACCTGGTGGCCATGACTTGAACCTCCACCGCATCACAATTTTGTTAGGGAAGGACTGTAAGGAGAGACGATGTTGGTGCATGAATATACAACACTGTATTTAACAAAAATCAAGTCAGATATCCTCAGCTTCAGATCACTTCGAAATACAACTGTGCATGTATGTTTGGTTTTGTGTTATTGAAAAACGTTAGCACTCAAATCGACACGACTGACAAAATGCATTGAGATCACAATAACAAACTACCTTTCGCATCTGATATTTCTTCCAGGTTCCCTAAGACCACCACATTTTACAAAAACATGCCTACATACAGCGTCAGTAATCCCAGAGGCTAACACCGTTTTTAAATATGGTGGTCGAAATTATAAGTTGATGTTAAATAGGAAAGTCGTGGCTAATACAATATATCTTTGATATCTTACCAACTCATCAAAGATCCCCTCCACCATGCCATTGAAGAGTACAAAAGGTCCGCCTTTTTCTGTCTCCATCTCTGCAGGACTGTGTGTCCAGGCCTGCACTCTCTGGAAGGCAAAGTAGCAATTATGATATCACTTTTTATCTGATCGCTTTTTATACACAAATTGATGGCAGCAGTGCTATTGATAAAGTGTACAAGAATGGTTGACATTATACCTGATATTCTATGTACCTTCAATTGCGGGTAGTTCACTGAATGCATGATACTTACAATGGGGTAAATAAACAACCTTTCTAGTGACATACCCAGTATGTGTATATCACAATGCCAATGATAAAGAAACGATGTAAGCACTGTTGACCAATCTTAAGTTTCCAAACATGTCCTGGGTTATGTACTGAATCAGAAGTCTAGTGAGTGATGAGAACTTACGACCACGTCTGTCAGGGTGGTGTACAGCTCGTCAGGTGGGCACAGGAAGTCCTCCTGATACTTGTAGGTAAGTGTGTTGATCTTCACACCGATCATCTGCTCCTTTGGTGCTGCTTTACTGACAACCGGCAGTGTGCTTATATCCTACATACAAATAACATTTCAGTGAGTATCAAGTTTCAACAAAATTGTTGCTGAATCAAATCTGAAGCTTTGACATTTGTCGAATTCCAGGTGGGGGGACAACTCACCTTTTTGACTACTGGCTTCTTTTCTGCTGCTGTTGGAGATTTTTTCTGATCTTTAGAGGGAAGAATCAAGTTCTGAGAAAATTCTGAAAAAGAAAAGAAGTTTTCCCTTGTAAACAAAGGATATAAGATTAAGCATGTGCTAGATACTGTAAGTTCATCTACTTTCACAGTGGCTTTATTTCCCTATAGGAGAGCAACAGGAGGGTTTTGCAGTGTTTTGAGTTTGCCATTGAGACAATTCTGTAGTACAGCAGCAATAAATTGGAAATGCATTTTTACAGTGTCATGAATTTGCTGTGGAAAGGTCACAGGGAAAATTGCAAAAAAAAACCCACCATGAAAGTTTCAAGATTAACAGTGCTCTGCTAACCAATACCAATGCAAGAGGATATCTGGGCCTTTACAAAGAGAAGGAACCAACAGCTGATAATTAGCAAAGTAAGCATTGATTACCAGATACCTGTTTTTAAATCCTTAATGTACTGGCCAAGCCTTTCCCTAATGACGTCTGAACCCTTTTTCCTGATGACTTCCTTCACTTTGTGCGCCTCGTCTGAATTAGACTTCACAGAAACATTTACCTGAATGGGGGGAAATGTGTGTGAGCTAAACAGTCTCAAGTAAGTAACAACAGAATTGTAAATGAAGGTTAGATATCCAGGTAATAAGGACATAATCCTACTTGGTAACCATAACTGACTAAGTTGAAGATGTAAGGGTGACGGATGCAAATAATTTACACATACATAAATACAAACATTACTTGAAATACGTTGATGAAGGTTAGACATCCAGGTAATAAGATACGCCAAAAATAATTACTCAAGCAACTGGATAAGATTTTGAAACAGTCAGACGTTTCAGACAGTATCCACTGTCTTTCGTCAGTGACTAACGATAGGACTGAGAACACCAGCTTTATACCAAAACTCTGAATAGATATGTTAATGAGGTAAAGACAATTTAGGATGTCTTGAAGTAGTCTTCAAAAAGAAGATTAACTCAAGACAAAGTTATGCCAATAGTTCAATTAGCTACTGTTGTTCTAGTACAGTAACTAAATGTTGCTTGTCTGGGGGTGGGGGGTGGTGGGCAGTGCATTATCCCAGGTGCCTGAAAGTTGAACGCGTAGACCGCCTTTCCTGTTGAGGGCGGGGTTGTACATCCTCTCATATATTGCTTCTCTAATTCCCCGTTCGAACCAGCGTTCTTCACGATCTAGGATGTCCGTGGATTCGAAATTGAATGAGTGTCCCTGGTTGTGTTTTAGATGGTGGTAAATGGCAGAGGAGTAGCGGTTAGCGCTCTTTCTGCAATGTTCCTTGTACCGTTCTTTTAGTGGTCGACTTGTCTCCCCAATGTACATGTTATTGCAGTTCGGTTCCTCACATTTCAGTTTGTAGATGACATTGGCTTTGATGCCTTTTTCAGGCCTGTCTTTTGGATGGACTAGTTTCTGCCTGAGAGTTGAGTGAGGTTTGAAGTTAGTGGCAATGTTGAAGTTTTGGAAGATACGTCTGAGTTTTTCCGATACTCCTTGGACGTAGGGAATGGTAATGTTGACCAAATGTTGGTGTTAAAAAGAATAACAAAAAGTTCAGAACTAATCTATCTTGAACATATCTCTAATGGACAAGACAACAAGGAGCATACTCACATCTATATCCTCCATATCATTCTCTTCACTCAGGTTGGGTATTTCTGCCTTGCCAGTAAAACTTGTTTTACTATCCCCTAAGCTGCCTGTAAGAATATGTTTGACACCAACTGTTTTAGTCTCAACTATCACTTATCAAACTTTCTAACGTTAGAGAGAGAGAGCTACCCAAAAACTTAATCAAATACTGGTACCATAGGCTCGGAAAACTTTACTACTGATTTTAATAACATTGCACTTTGGTAATAGGAAAGTGACAAAGACAGAAGTGTGAAAGGAAAAAGCAAAAAATAAAACATCAGCATACCTTTCCATTCCAGCTCTAATTCCCACTCGTAGAAGAAGATTAACTTCTTTTTTCTGTTGTTGATTGTAGCCTCGCCTTCAATCTTTGAGATGTCCTTTATTTCACACTTCACTGTTCACAAAGACAAGACAGAACACAAGTTATTTCACACAGTTCAGGTTAAACAGCAAGCAATTCTGACTTGTTACTGCTGTTGGTGACATACAAAATGTACATGTGTGCATGTGTTAGTGAGTGTGTGTACATGTACATGTGTTGTTAGTGCATGTGTGTTCATGTTTGTCAGTGAGTTTGTGCATGTGTCTTAATGAGTGCATGTGTGTTAGTTTGTGTGTATGCATGTTATTGAGCATGCATGTTAGCGTTTGTGCATGTGTGTTAGTGTTTGTGTGTGCATGTGTATAACACATTAGTGTAGTATGTGTGTACTTTTTCTTTAGATTTTCTTGATTTAACTCAGGAAAACACCCACCTCCATCTGCCTCAATCTTCAGCCCAACCAATAACTCCTCTAACCGCTTCTTGGACCAGGGGGTGGCGTTCTTCTCTGTCCTGGAGGTAAAGGAGTCAAAATCATCTATGAGAGGCCTATCCCTTCTTTTTGGAAGAACCGATATGCAACTTTATTTGAATATGACAAACATGATATTTGACCCAATTCATACTAGTTCACAAATCGGGATTCACCGGACCCAGGCATGGCATTGATCCTGGTATGAACAGTCTGAACCCGACTACGACTGGGCTTTGGTGGATCAGATCTGAATCGACCCACTGATTCAGGGTGAATCCTGATTCGTGCATCCTTAGTAAATAGTTAGAGTCTTTGTTAGAAAATAAACCAACACTACTGGATGTCATCCTTCTCCATGGTGACATGAAACAATACATCATAGATCTAATGAAGTTAATGCTGTAGCTCCTATGATTGGACCAAATATACATGTAATTGTCCCTAAGGTTTAATCATTGTAGAGACAATTATAGGTCCTTTGTCCCAATTATGGGATTTGATTACCCTGGGAGCCATGCCAGCCATGTTATTTTCCCCCAACATCCAGTATACATTTGCCTATTGTTTATAGGCCCCAAAATTGCAATTTCTTGTCCTGCCTGCTTCCATAACAAGACAACGTGATCCGATCTCATGACGCAACATACATTTACTATCAGACATGTGGGTCATGTGTGTGTGGGGGGGGGGTGTTCGTGTTCGGACGTTTTGTAGTTCATTCAAATGAAATCACAACGGTTCTTGTGTCTTCGATCTCTACCAAGGAGTCAAGTCAAGGACGCATATTACACTTTGATCAACAAAATACCGAGGATTTTTCTGGCGCTCCCATCGCCATGTAAGACGGGGAAAGACAGCTGGTACAGTGACATGCCGCGGCATGGTGTCAGTTCGGAAATATGGGTCCAACCTCCTGACAACCGGCCAAAACATCCACACAAAAGCAACTCACCAGTGCCAGTTGTTCACATTCGTGGCGTCCGCTCTCTCTTCCACGATCCAACGAGGGTCGCCTTCGCCCCACTTTGCCATCTTTCGGGCTGATTCCTCGACTGGGATGGGAAACGGGGAGAAGTTTCTGGAAGCGCCGCTCTTTGGAGTCCAGTAAATATTCGCCGGCTAAGGAAAGTTCCGGAAAGGATACGGAAGTGACGTCAGGAGTCAACCGGAAATAAGGTCAGCGGTTCAGAGGTTACACCCAACATGCAGCGCGCGGGTTACTGAGAGGTCAGGATGGCAGGAAGTAAAAAGGTGTGTATGTCTGTTTTTCTTCAAAATATCTATGATTTCTGGCCCACATTTCATCTTCTTGCAGCACAGTCCTCGCAAATGACTAAGAGCAATCACACACATGTGATAGGAGGTGGATTTGAGCGTCAGACAGTGACACATTGGAAGGAAACCTATTCAGACACGGAAGTAAATTTTGAGGTGCACCTGTTTTGAATCAGAAAAGATAGGGGACGTTGCTGTTGGCTACCTCCGAGACTGAGTTTGAAACAAAATGATACGAAAGATGATCTATAGGACAGGATCAAATCTATGATATCATGAAAAAATTCAGCAAGATACCATATATATTATGTTAGTTTGCAACTTTTGACAAAAAGCTAATGTCATGTCATGAGTCATTTATTGTCATGACAATGAATAACGTTACATTTTCTTTATCTGATATAGGATCAAGCCAGAATGGCAGCTGCAGCCTTCACAGCGTAAGTGTGATGTTACATATTTCTACTTCTACACAATACGTTACTACTAGACAAAACGCAAAAGTACCCGGGTCACGGGTTCCTTAGTAATCACTCGGTGTCCAGCACCGAAGGTGCCTTCATCGCTAGACTTCCAGTGATGAAGTTTTGTCATCTGTGGCCTTCCAGCAATGAGGCGACTTCATTACTGGAAATCACTGAATTATCACTGGAAACCGAGAGAGAGATGAGAGTACCCGCGGGGCTGGAAAACCAGATTCCGCACCATAATTGTAAACCGAGCCAGCTAATCCGATGTGCAGTTTACGCTAACGTACGGGGTTTGCGGATTTGATGGGGTGGTCTACAGGGGTGGGCTAGTGGGGTGGGCTACCTCAGCATCTACCCTTTTTGGACCTCAAGGCTGTGCATGGGGGTTTAGCATTGAATGGAATTTCCTTGAGGAAAAGATGGGTCACTCTGTGGGAGGGCCGGAAAGAATGCTTTATTTTGCTGAAGGATCTTATCGTTTTGGGGATGCTACAGTGGGGGGTGGAGGTGGGCAATGAGCATACTGCATACATTTACATCGTGCAGGAGTTTGTTATCCCCAGTTTTAGATTTTTAAACATGGAGGACTATGTTCCCTGTTCCTTTATATACTGCTCAGTCAGGCCAACAGGACAGTAGCATTGTGGCTACAAGAAAGAAATGAGCAACAAAAGCAACACTATACATTGTACAAACACACACACTTAAAACATTCCAACCCACGCTCATGCACACTGACACACATAACCACAAATACATTGTACATTGTATGCAAGCACATGCATTCAGGTACATTCTAGTCTAAATGTGAGACATATGTTTTGAATTTTGTCAAACAAATGCTCTCTCATTCCCTAGCTGTTCTATGCAACTTCCAGTTTATTTCCCCTTGTACCTCTTCCCTAAAATCCTAATTAATTGTATACTGAGTACTTAGAAGTTTGTTTATGATAAATGGCTTTTCTACCAGTCTTGGTGCTGTTACCTTCCCTCTAGCCCACCCACAGCTTGACCCAGATCCTCTTCAAGGAAATTCCATAAGAGGCCAAACCCCCATGCACAGCCTTGAGGTCCAGAAAGGGTAGATGCTGAGGTAGCCCACCCCACTAGCCCACCCCTGTAGACCACCCCATCGAATCCGCAAACCCCTAACGTACGCATCAATTTACGTAACATTACGCTTTAATACGAAAAAAGGCCAAAATACCTGCCGGGCGGTAGCAAAGCCGGGCAAGCTCCCGGACGGAATAAGATATATCCAGATGCTTGAATAAATAATTGTTCGTGTCACACAAAAGTACCGTACACTGACAAATCAATCATTAAAAAATTATACGGTATAAAGGTTCCCGGCTTTGTCTTATTGTAGTACGCCGTAACGGTATCGACTCAAAATGCACTCAAAATATTGTCTAATAGTTAGCACTGGAACATTCCAGTGATAATGATATGTGATCACTGGAAGGCCACTAACGAAGTTATGTCATCACTCGGCTTCCAGCACTAGAGAGTCACTCATCACTGGTAAATCTAGCGTGGAACCCGTGACCGCGGGACCTCCGTACTGGGTAACCAGTGATGAATGACCTTTGAACCAGCCTACTTGTCTGGCACCCCGAGTGACGAGCGGAGATCATCACTAGAAGCCGAGTGATGAGCGGAGTTCATTTCTGGAAACCGAGCACCGAGGCAAGATTCAGTGCTGGAATTCCAGCACCGAGGGGGCTTCATTACTGGAATAAAGCCGTTCGTCACTGGATTTCTAGTGATGAACTTTCTTTGGTGCTGGACGTCCAGCGACGACGCTATTTTGTTAACGCGTTCATTACTCGGCGCCCAGTGAGGAACCGGTGACCCGGGTACCTTTGCAGACAAAACACTGTATGTGGTATAACGACTAGGGAAAAATCAAAGGCCTTTGATTATAAATAATACCCTTGTGTGGCCGGTGACATATCAAAATAACGCAAACTTAAGTTTGGTTCTTTTTCTCATAGAAACCTGCAATCAGTGTCCAGAAATAGTAGTAAAACTGTCATCTTTCCAATGTCTCAATAGCAACAACTTGCAATTGCAATTGCTATTGAAAGTTTTTTATATTCTGTATAACATCTCTACTGGTATATCGTTGTAGCTCTGAAATCTGATGTTCAGATGCTAGTTTTGATTATAGGCAACAGTGATTAGTTTTGTTTACTTCTAACTTCAGTTTTATGCAGGTGTTTATCTTATGTATTGTCTCTGCTTGCAGAGAAGATGAGGATTACTGGGAAGAGTCGTCAGTTTCGGCATCCAAGAAAAACATGTTTGACGATGAGGAGGAGGTAACGTCACCCTTGCTAGACTGTATTGAAATAATCTCCAAGCAGATGTAATGATCTGGTTTATCCTCTCTTTGTTTTACACCTGTTTTTTAAACATTTCGTATTCGTTTGTAGTATTGTATTTTCTAATATATCTCATGTGGTGAGGCGTAAAACACAGAGATTGGGTCAGATCCTTACATCTGCTTGGAAATTAATTTTGCATAGCTTTGCTGCTGATTCTGTATAGGACTGTAATGGTTTCTCTATCAAAAATTCCACCTGCCTCTCAGTGTACACCTTATACTAGGCGTAAGAATGGAAAATCGTATGATTACAGAAAATTGTTTATTACAGAGCATTGAGTTGTTGGAACCCTCGTATATAAGGAAAAGAAGATGGTAGCCTTAAAATGAGCAGATAACTTGCTATTGCATTGTGTACACAAATTTCCTATACAGTAACCGCGACTTATAATTCATGACAACCTGATGATATCCTCTCCATGGCTGTGAATTCTATCAGGGTTTCACCGTCCTGGGAGTCAGTGAAGGGAAGGCAGCTCGTCTGTCCAGTGCGCTCCGGTCCACAGTTGGGGCGGACGCCCTGTTTGCCGATGAAGACAACGATGACATCACCTGGGAAACCTCCAGTAACATCAGCAACAGCAGCAGTCATGGCAGCATCACGTGTAAGTACTGCGTGGACTGTTTATCATTTGTGGGGATGAATGTCTGGATTATTAAAGTAGAAGAACAATGAATTATTGCTATGTACAGAATACTGTGGATCTTGAAATATACGTAGAGGTTTTAATTTCACAGTACATTGCATTTGCAGATCATGACACTGTGAAGCAAGAATATGTGTTTTTGTTATAAAGGATTGTTTTGACTGTGAACTTAAAACAACACAAAAACCTCCTTTCCACTCCTGCCATGTAATTTAGTCCTGGCTCCAAAAAATGAATTGATAGTAAAAATGGAAACTTGGCGCGGTATGTGCTGATTGGCATGAAAGTAACCAAACAAATATAAGAATGATGTAATTCTAAAGGAACTATAGTACATTTTTGAAAAACATGATCATCTCCATGTTACCCAACAGCAGCAGAATACCGGTCTGCCCGGTACACCCCGCCCGCCAACAGGAGTGGCTCTCTGTCAACAACCAGCAGCAGAAGTACTGCAGCAACTGTCAAATTAGGGGGTTCACAAGGTAGCAGTAAATAGTATTGTTAGTATTGTCAACTTTGGTTTTGATCTTTCAGCTTGTGCATTATGCTGTTGTATCAATGCAGTATTAGATATTACAGCACAAATTATCTGTTCTAAAATAGAATTACACAATTATCACATGGCAACCATTGAACAGGCTGTACCATTGATTATTATTTTTAGTTGCAAGTTGAAGATTACATATACATCCATGTGTACAAACAACAAAAGTGATCTGGAATATCCTGTTTCTTTTCAGATAATTCCCTGAGTGTGCAGTTTAACAAACCAAAAATAACCAGAAGTGAACCCATGTCTCTGGAAGATGGCAAGTTGTTTTTCTTAAAACTAAAACTATAAAAATAATGTTTTTCACTACCATTTTATATTTTGAAGAGAAAGAAATTATGGTATATTCATTCTAGCATTGTATAGCAGCTGTCGTTGTTGTTGTTGTTGTCAAAGAAGGGTAACGTAAGTGCTCGTCAATGTAAAGCAAGTCATGGCTTCCAAAATGCCTTCCCACAGCAATCGTAGATGTCCCAGCAAAGCAGGTCACAGCTACAGAAGTCTCCAAACTTGAGACAGAGATTCAGTTTCTCAGAAGACAAGTTCAGGTACATTACCATTCTTTCTTACAATGAATTGGTAATCACAGCATCCAATAATCTGGTGACTTCCGTGTCTGCACCACATCAGGGTAGCCTGGTTGGAATATCTGAAATGCTGTATCATTATCTTACAAGTGGTAAAAGGCATCATTGGCCAACAGATGGACTTGTGTTTTTTTATCATTAAAACGCCATAACAATGTGCTATTTTGTCAGAAACATGACAAAACATAAGTGATTCTATTATTCAGACTTCTTATATTTTACTTTGTCTTTGTTCCAGCTAGGAGAAAGGGCAAGATGGACATCACTACCTGTGAAGGAAACGGTCAAAAGAATCATTTTAGGACAGGTAGGAATCTAGGATTGTACTATTTCTTTCTTGTGTTCCAATGGGAATTGAAGTATACCAATCTGTTTACCTTGAGAAGCATTAGAATGTCACATCTTCTAATTTCACACAGCCTTAGGTAGAACATACTCAGCATATACTATTGACCTCATTGAGATGTACATTGTTTGTTTCCAGCCGTATTCCCTGGAAGCCTACAAGTCCCTACAAGACAAACTTGCCCTGCTGGACGCTGCTATCAGGATGCATGATGGAGATGCCATCACCATTGTAAGTACTCTTCACCAGTTGTGACACCCATTGCCCTAATGTTTTTTTTTTTCATTCTATTTTATTCACATACATATATTATAAGATAAGAACAAGAGCAACAGAAGTGAACTAATAATTACAAAGGTAACATACAAATCCAGTTGAAATCAATTAACAAAACAAAATAAATCAACATCATAACATGTGCTGGTGCACCAATATGAATAAACTAAACAAATCTTCCATTTTGTGAGATAAAGCTGGAAACAATGTCGAAAATGAGGCAATAGGAGTAATGGGAGGGAAGGGCTGCCCATAAAAAGCAAGGTATTGGCATTTGGCAATCTATTTAGAAAGCAACACATTTTAACACCTTCTGATAATGGTCTGAGTCTGTATGGATATAGTATTCAGCACCAAGGACAGGTCCGTAAATATCTAACATCTGGTATTCTGGATAGTTTTTGGTACGCAAGTCAAAGTGTTGGTCAGTTAGTTTATATATCAAATTCCAGGTACATATTGTTATTGTTCTGTGTGTTTGGATAACTCGTGCCTTCTCCCTCTATCTCCAGGCTGTCCTGTTTCTGAAAAGAACTGTCAGGAAAAGTGAGTTGCACCTCTTGTACAATTCTACCAGATGCATAAGCAAAATTTCATGTTTTTCATCTTGTACTTCAAAGGGTATGTTTTTTTGTTAAATCATTCTACTATTTTCTTTCCAGGTATTTTCCATCAGGAGCTGATTAAGAGACCTGTTGCTGTCAACCACCTCATCCACTTCTTATGGTGCCACTATGACCTGGATGAACTGGAGGAGCTTTACAAGTCTGTAACTAACGTGTTACATAAATTAGGCCTTGACTTAGAGTGTATAGCTACCTATTTGTTTTGTTTTTTTGTTTTTTTGTTTTTTTTAAATTTTATTCGAACATTCATAAGTACATAACATAACAACATACACATTTACAATTCCACAAATAAACACAGTTACATATTGTTGCAGGGGCCATTCCCACTGGCTTTTCTTTCGCTAGGGTGTGCTCCCTAGTTACATATATCTACAGGGGTCATTCCCACTGGCTTTTTTGGCTAGGGTGTGCTCCCTAGGACTTTTTTGACAGGGGTGTTTCATCCCCCCTGGATTTTCTGTGCTAGGGTTTCTTCCCTAGGACTTTTGCCAAAGACCTATTTGTTTTTGTTTTTTTGTAAAATACCAAATCTACTCCATTTGTGGGAGATTTCCTACATTAGTCTAGCGTCTGTACATAAGACAGAGAGTCTTTTTATAGTTAACAAATGCTGGAGTCAAACTCTCTTTAACTTTTGATTGTACTGCATGGGCTTTGTAGCTTTGATCTTTTCTGATTAAACCATGGTTTCTGAAGATAATCTTCTAAAGAGAACTGAAAAGCTTATCCTTCTTTTTGCCCTTTTTTTCAGAATGTTACGAAGGATGGAAGATGTTTTTGTGAGTAACAGTAATGATCATTTTTTACTGTAAATGCATTTAAGTACGCAGTGGTTTCCACAGTAGCCTCTTCACCACTAACTCGAAACCATCGTGAAAATACTTGTTTTGCCTTCCCCATTGTTTGAAGCATGAACTTAAAACCACAGCAAACACATTTTCTCAATTCTGCAAAATTAAATCCTACCTACCTACCTACCTACCTACCTACCTACAAATGCATGTACAGTATCAAAATAATTTTGACATGGCTTTTTTACATAGCTTTTTATTACAGTGGTTAGAAGCAGGTTCCCATGATGATGGTCTTTATTTCACCAGGTGCTGAAGTACAAACAGGCCTTAGCCCCCTCCCAGGCAGCTGGCAGGGCACAGAGTATCGCAGCAGTTGTCAGGTGAGATGAGAATGGATCATTCTTTTATGCTAATCCATGTCCTGATCCTGTAGGCTGTTAATGGAGACCTTTGGCATTAAGTAGATGAGCAACAGAAGAGCACAAAGTGCAGTGACCTTTTCTGGGGGATCCATCTTTCACATCCATGTAGATGTGGATCTTAGGATTAATGTCATTTGTACTAGATATATAGCAGCTGTATTACACGATCTTAGCATGGGAAAATAGTAGAAATACTGTATACTTAGTACCTCACGTATTTAGGTTGACAGGGTCATTGAATGATCCTGTATCACCACTTAATATCTGTGCTACATGTACAAAGTCTCAAGCACACACCAAATAAGTGGCAAATCTGTACTCATGACAACAAAATGTTTTTTCAGGTCGTTCCAGCATGACTCTTCTTTAGCCCCAGACTCCACCCTCCTCCTGGAACAGTGCACTCTGCTACAGAGGCAGCTCCAGATTCAGGTACACTAGGCTCTAAAATCATCTTTATTCTGTACAAGATGAATGACATAAAGCCTAGGACAGCACTCATGATGTAATGATTCATTACCAGCAGGAGGGTTTCAAGGCAGAAAAAAGCATACAATATACAAATACACAGTCACTGAGTAGTTATGTACCACTCAAAACACTGTCAAAACATCCTTTTTCTGTCAGGACGTTTTGATGAATGTGGTGATTAGACAGAGAGGGATTACTGGTCAGGACTGGGATTAAGAGACTGGAACATTCTCAGTTGATTTAAAGGTCGTATTTTGTATATAAATTGTAATGATGAAATGGGTTCCAGGTTGCAGGGCCCATCCCTCCATCCATCCCAGGACGGAAATTTGCTTGTTGGGACAGACAAAAATCTCACCCCTTCCATAAAAAAATCTAAACTTGATGACATGGAATTGATGAAAATGTATTTCGGATAGCTTCAAATGACAGATTTAACACCGAAATTTAACAACTTGGGCTTCCAAACAATGAGTAATACGAAAAAAAATTAAAGCTGGAGACAGCCCTGGTACCATGTGAGGCATATCAATTCATTTTCATTTTCTGTTGTCTAGTAAAAGTTGATATGCTTTTCAGGAAGTGTCAGTTCAACTCATCTTCCAAACACTGTTTAGTGAGAGGACGTGTGTATTGAACAGTTAGTTGAGACTCACCTAATCATTGACTTCAACTTTGTGAGATTTTCCAGGCTCTTCCAGTAATTAGGAAGCCTGTGTTGGCTTAAGTAAATATTTTCCTACACCTTGCAGATATGTGAACTTATGATGCTGGACAACATGACTATTGTTCACTTATATGAAGGTTTAACCATTCTGTGTCCTAACGCATTTAGACTGAGAAAAGAAAATCTTTGATAACATGTCCTTTATTATTTAGGAAGAAGACAAGAAGATAGCAGCTGGTGGAAAGCATCCAGTGTTCAGGGACCATCCTCCCAAGGCCCAACTTCCCCTGACCCCCCTGACTACCACCCTGTACTACTGCAGCTTCTACCATTACAATGAGTCAGATGTAAGCATCTGTGTCATTCATTCTTCTAACCTTAGTGTATTAAAACTTTGTTAATATCATAATGACAACAAGTGGGATTTAGCCTTTTATCATGCTCTTTAAAGGCGAAAAAAAGGGAGATAAATGCAGAGGTGGCAGCAGGAAATTTTGTTTGGGGTGGGAGCAGGCGTTTCAGCATGATTTGGGGGGGGGTGAGGCCCCTACATGTGTAGGCGCTACTGCCACTGTAAATGTACCAATTACAAGATATATCTTTATACCATTATACATAATTAGGTCAGCGAACGTCGTGATGTCAATGCATAGCTGGGGCATGTGGTTGTTAAGTTCTCTTAGGCATGTGGCTGTTAAGTTGACTTGTTTTGTGTTCTTCATTCATTCAGTCATCCTTGTCCAGTCCCCTGTCCATCAAGAGAGATTTCCAGGTTAGTCACTCACAACGAGCACCAATTTTTCTTCCTATCGGGCCACAAAGAACGGCACTGTGTGAACAAATGTAATGTGAAGGACTGCCGTATTCCTGACATGACTCCTGACACTCTTTAACCTTTAATTTCTGTTACTGCATCACATTCATCTATGAATGATAAAGCAGGGCTTGAATTTCATATGCAGGAATAGATGCACTGGTGCACCTAACTGGAAATGTAGGTGCACAGAAAAAAATCTGGAGGCACAACCAAAAATAAAGTAGACTGTCAGCAAAATCTAATTACAAAGTTAGCCTTATCAATCAATAACCTTTATCTTAACTGGAATGCCCTTACTCCTTCTCTTCAGAAGTTGAATCTGAAATTCAATAGATAACTTCAAAATTTCAAACAAATAATACAACAAAGTTTTTGTTATCTTTCTGACATTTGATTGTCAAGAATATGCTGCATACTAGTGTACAATCGTACCTTTATGTACATAACCATACACAAAGATCAAGGTGCACCAGTGCACCCACAGTCAAAAATGAGATGCACAGCTCCAATTTTGGGCACACAAAAGTGGATATGCACCCAGCATTTCGAGCCCCGCAAACATACTAGTAGCATAAAGTATTTTTGTTTACAGTTGAACCCTATTCCCTGCGCAGGTGTCTGACAAACAGTACACCTGGTCTGCTCTCAATGCCTTGGCCAAGCTTCACAGGTGGAAGGAGATTGAAGCCCTCCTAACTTCAAAGGTTGGTCACCGTTCTAAGCACTCGATTGAAAATTAAATCTCCAAGCAGGGAGAGGAAGAAAATGGTAACATTTTGTGATAGGCCAGCTAGGCTTTTCTGACAGAAACAACCCCAACGTTTTGGGAGAGGGACTGTCAGAAATTGCAGCTGGTCATAAAATGTTATAGTCTTGTACATGTACTTCAAAATTTGCTTGGAGATTAAATTGCATGCACCATGATGAAATAATCTGCTTTAAATGTACATTTCATTCGTTTTGAATTTGAAGACATATATCGGTTGAATTTGTGCTAAACTGTGGTACCTGCATATGTTGGTGCATTTACAATCGACATACAAATGTATTCATTTTTATTGTTTTGATACTTTCAGAACTGGTTTGGTGGCACAAAGATGAAGGCCTGTATAGGTTTTGAGAAGGTTGTGGAGATCCTTAGTAAACAGAAGGCACCTGTAGATGTAAGCACTTCATCAATACTCATATTCTGCATGGCTCTTCCTGTCTTCCTGTTAAGACTCTGAGATCTGTTCCATTCTTACAAACTAGGCACAGGCTTTCAAGTACTAAGTACTAATGAAGCTGGATTCAAGAGAATGACACTTGATATTATAACATATTATTAGATGTTACATAATCGCAATGTAAATCATGGGTTAACAAAGTTTTTAAGGTGACAGATGGCCACTGAAGCATTGTCTAGGTGTTAACTCTTTGGTAGTGTACAAAGATCTTTGTTAATCAATGATATGTCTTGAATTATAAGAAGGTTATTCTAGAAGAAACCAGACTTCAATGCTGATTCATGGTAGATTTCTAGAATGTCACCACTTTTTCAGTGCTGTAATGAATACCAGTGTAACATGTAATGGGCTGTAAAACCATTCATGCAGACTAGAAATGGTAAAGCTAGCATATATATAGTGATGATATTGCTTGAATATTGAAGGATACCACAGAATATTCACATCTTTTCCTTATCCCATCACAGATCCTGAGCAAGTACCTCGCCTACATCGAGGACCCAAATGAGAGGCTGGCCCTTGCAGCAAAACACAAGTGCCATAGAATTGTTGTAGATGTAAGTTTCTCAACTACTAAACTCATGTTGTGTGCTTGTGAGAAGTGATTGGATGAATGTACTACATTGTGATACTAGTACTCCATAGTCGTACAGTTTCAGCATCCCTTCCTCTAGTCCTGCTAGCATACTCCAGTCCTGTCATGTCAAAATGGTATGGATTCTTTAACAGTATAATTGTGCCAATGACATAAAGCTAATTATGCCAATGACATTAAGCCGTTGATAATTCAGTACTGATTGAATTACTCTTGGCCAATCAGACACTGATTCAGCTGAAGGACCGCGCTGCTTTAGAAGACTACAGACTTAAGACTCCAGACTACAGTCTTGAGAGGCAGTATCTCATTACCGCTCTGAACAACTCGGTGAGCCGCTAGTCCTGATTGCTATGTCTGTGATTCTTTTTTGTCGTGCATGCCAAAACAAAAATTCTACCATGTGCATTTGTTGCTGAAATACCTACAGTTTAGCAAAAACAATGCCAAGAGGGTATGTTTGGCAACTCGGAAAGCCTTTATATATAGACCTGATTTCTTTGTGTGTGCTTCTTCTTCTCTGCTGTACATAACAAATAATGTTGTAAACTTTAAACTAAAAGTCAGTGTCAAATAGCTTGCCGGATAAGTCTGCAAGCTTTAAAGCACATTTTTGGCAGCAATATGACCAGTGTCTTCTTGATCACTGCATGATTTTTAGGGATTGACGTATGTTCGCAGGTCACTGAGCCCTGTCTAATGTAACGGTAGAATTTGAGGAGAAAGATATTACACAATTCTCTGTTGATTTTGGAATTTGGTAACCTTCTGACGATCAACAAATTTGGCTGGAGGTTGTTGACAGTGTGATGTCGGCTTTACTGTTGTGTAGGTTTTAACAGCACACTGTAGTACAATTGAAAGAAGGGCTTATGACCCATACCTCCACTAACAATGATCTTGTTTCATTTCCAGCAAGTCAAGTGGAAGAACTGACAGGCGAAGCAGATATTTCAAAACTCATTCAGTTTGCACAAGGTGAACACAGAAAGTGAAACCAGCAGAATCATGTCCAGGACAGAAAGCAACTTTCCCTGATGTCTAATTAGTAAAGCTAATGATGACATCAGGTTATTGATATATATTGTTAATTGGTACCTCGTCCCAAAATCATTTTAATTGGTTCTTTTCAAAACTCCCTGATGTCTGATTAGTGAGGATGATTATGTAAGACCAGATATTCACCAGTAGCACTATGTACATACAAGTAATGTCCTTGGTACATAAAAGCCCGCTTACTCCAATGTACATAAAAGAGCTGAGAACAAACACAATTTATCTATGACTGCTATTATTTTCAACTGTCTCTGATGTAATTTTTTACCCTCACTGTGATTGTTGTCAAGGATATATTATGCAGTGTATTCGGTTTAGAAACCTTTGTATGATTCGTCATGTAATTACTGTACCTGATATTTTTATATCTATAGTCGGATCCAAGAACTATCAATCCCTTGTATTGAGGACTTAACGGCCCAGTGGAATTAAATAGACTTCATTCCCACTGACTTGAAGAACAGATTTTATTGTGTGTGATGAATTTATATTGTTACCGTAGTAGATTTTAGGACCTGGTATAGTACGCAATTTTTGAAGTCATCACTACATTTGGCCTCATATTCTTTCTTCTATTCACAGTGCCACTTGTTGTATTACACAATGTATTATAGTAACTGCATTGTTTAATAGAACCGGCAGAGATGAAACATCGCTAAAACGTCTTTTAAAGTATCAGCACATAAAGTACAGTAAGGCGATGTGGCGACGACCATTTTGATATTCAACGGATAGAAAATGCTCTGGAATCAAAGGATAGATTTTGGGCTTTTTGATTTTGTACTTTGTACACTCTGCATGGTATTTATTAATGGCAACCTAAAAATAAAGTACATCAATTAAACTAAAGAACAGAAAAACAGTTAATTTTCATCACAGCCACATAACGAGAAGATTCCTTCTGGTCATTTTAGTCTTTCCACACAGTCATTTTGGTCTGTCCCTTAACTTCTTAAGTCACACAGCACGAAAGTCGATCGGCTGACGACTCTGCGAGATGTAAATGATATGATGTATATGATGGTGTCATCGCGCGGTTTTCATAGATCGGCCAATCTTTGCAGGCCACCGAGCCCCGTTAGATATGATAGGGTAGATGTTCAGGTGAAAAATACGTGCGACCTTCTGTCGATGTTAAATACGTGCGACCCTCTGTCGATGTTAAAATCGAGCGGCCTTCAGGCGATCTACAAATACGACGGAAGCTCGTGGACTGTGCGACGGGAGCTTAAACAATCGTTTTTCTTTCTTTTTTTCAAACATACCAGGTAAGCCAAATAGCAGTTACTCAAGCAACTGGATATGATCTTTTAACCGGTCAAATGTCTGACGGCTTCCTAAATTATAAAATCATATACAGTTGCTTTTGTTAGTAAGTAATTGTTATTTGGCGTATCTTATTACCTGGATGTCTAACCTTCATGGACATACCATGGATGATTCATATTATTCCCCATTCATTAATCGCTCCACAGACTACGCACTGCGATATCATGTAATCAACAAGTCGACAATCATATCCGTCTCAAAGTGATATTTACCGCGGGCTGTGGGTAAACAAGAGGATCAACTTTCACAAGAAGCCGCTTGTTTCAACTGACACCGTATCTAAATGAAAAACCCGCTGGCAAGCCTCCTGTCTCTTTCATCTTAATACATCAAACATACAGACAGCCAATGCGCCCGATCTTTACACGTTGATGCTTTTCCGAACGCAGAAGTGGCGTATTTGATATGCTGTCGGTTCTAATTGAGAGAGCGCACCCATTGACATTTTAATGGAGTGAACTGAGGCAGTAAACAGTATCCTCGTGTAATACATGTCATTCCGCCTTTTCAGGCATACCGGATGACGTTGAGTGGATACATCATATCTGTGACAGGGAATTCAGGGGCCATCTCAAAATTCAACACGGATGGAAAAGCTCGTTTTAGGTTAGATCAGCCCAGATCGACCACGGATATTCCGTTAAGATTTCATCAAAACATGTTACCCGATTTCTGAACGTCTTCTTTCGTACTTACTGTAGTAACGTTCGGGGATTTGGATCTTACCGTCTATATTAGCATTATATAAACTCCAAACCAGTTTGATTACAGCCTAGGAGTCGTGTATATTGAGTGACCTATGCCTTACACAATGCGCTTCTTTCCAGGGTTACAACAAGTGTAAGGGTTGCTGGTACTGTCAGCTGGTCACCAGTTTATTGAAAGCGATCGCTGCCAACAGCCGTCCTCGAAAACACGGAACTGTGTGTTATGATGACAAGAGCTAGTCAGCGAGAAGACCGCACAAGCTAACGTTAAACCCCGCCCACCCACATTTTGAAACGCTCCTGAAGCGATGACGAAGTGGCTTCTATGGCAGCTAATAAAAAACCTTGAGCGGTGCGTGATGTGATTAAGGCATTTCCCCGGGCGGTCGGTGTCGTGTTCCACTTGTCCACAGGCGTAAGGACAGGGCACCAGTTCCAAGGCACGGGGTTCTCAGGACGTGTGATCACCTGTTACGTTTGATTTCTCCACCAGTCCCAACCGCGCAACACAATGGGCAAATCAGGTAACGCTTCATTTTGGTAAAGCGTGGGAATTAACATAAAATGTTTTTAGAATGTATGCATATGGTAGTCGGGACACAGTATTCAGGCCATGAGATTTATCTATTTATTTAGCTGCTAAAGATATCAAATTTGTTTGCTAGACCTGTACTTTAAATGTATGTCTTCCTCTCAGATAAGTTGGGGGAAACGGTTTTTATCTATCATCTAAGACACAGTGTTTGCAAACAGTCCGTATACCTTTTGTGTAAAAGCTTACGACAACCTGAAGACTATAATATCAATTTTACAACGGATCGATGTCGGTATTGCTGTCTATGTGAAGTCAGCGTCGGCCACGCCTCGAAGTATCGTTATCGCATTAACGAAGAGTTTAATCGGCGCGGATGGCTGTGGGACGTCTTCTGTCTACATGTCGACTTTCAGAACCAAGGACAGGGATAGAAATGTCAGATATCGGCCTCCCCTGTAACTATCTATTTATACGTTTCAGCATGTTGTTACATGCCAGGGTTGTTCAACTAACGGATGGCTATTTCTAAGGGCTAACCCTGGGAAAAATACATTCAATGTGTTACACACACAGTCAATTGTTTAAAAAATGGCATTCATATTTACATAGAATAATACATTTTATGCACAAGGAACTGTGTATTCATTATCCCTGTTGACAGATATAGTGTGGGAGAACTCTTCATTGGTTGTATTTTCTCAATAAGCTCTCGACTTAACGATCCTTGAAATAACGTATAGATGTGCTTATTGTGAATCGTTTACATAGGTATAGGGTTGTTTTATATTCTATTAGATATTCAGGGTTATGTTTGTCAAAAATATCATGAAAAATGCTATAAGTAGGACGTGTCTAGGAGTTCACACACACGCACACACGCTGTAGGCTGGGGGAACATATTGCAAGCCCTTTGATGTCAACCTTTAGCACACTGAAATAGCCGTTTGGCTGGCAAACGTCTATTGGTTATTGGGTTAGGCAGAAGGTTAAGAGGACTATTTCTCTCACCATATATTTTCACAGCATCCAAGAAAAAGAAAGTTCAAGAGCTGAAACCAGAGGTGACATTTCAACAAGAACTCCTGCAGTTCATCAACGAGTACCGAGCCAACCACGGAGTACGGCCCTTGAAAATGGATGCCCAGATGTGCAGACAAGCCTTCAGGTTGGTAAACACGATATCCTTCATCGAAAAGGGCAGCTTCATATCGCTTTATTGTTTCACATCATCTCAGTCAAAACCTTAATCTCGATAATGCCAAAAGGCCAAGGCACGGTGAGATGTGACGATGTTGATCTTACTTACTTCGGGAAATAACTACAAAATTTACCCTCCCCTGGTGTAAGGTCTATAGGTAAAAATGTTGTGTTCAGACTTCAGCCCAAGTGACCCACCAAATACAGTATGGCTATGTAAAACTGACATGCATCTGGCACTGGTACGTACTTTCAACATCATATTGTTATTATACATGTACAGATATACACCGTGACATTACACACGCAGAAACAAAGTGTTTACTACCAATTTTATATCAACTGTTCAAAGCCCAAAATCCAGGAAGTCTGTTTTGAATTTCACCACGCAGATCTAGATGTCAGATCGGAAATCCGATGCCCTTGCCAGCGGTTGACCAAAAAGGCTTTAAAAGGGTCGGTCGGGTAACAACAAACACATCATATGTCCATCCCCGCACAAAACCTAATTGTGTATATGGTTATATATGCGACAAACAGATTGACAAACAGTGCTTTTGCTCAGGTATTGCAGAACGATGAGCATGGACGAGACACGTCACAGTAAAGAGTGGGAGGAGGGGAAATTCGGAGAGTCCATTCTGATGAACCGAAAAGACATCACTGGTAAATTCCGTTTGTTCAGTAAATCCTGTCGCCGGTGTTTACGATTTTCGTGAAAAGATACGCCTATTCTTAACATGTTTTTCATGTTAATGTTTAATGATGTAATCGTTGTAATCGGATCATCCTTGTGAATACTTAAGGTGACCGACCCTCTCCTTGCTTAGCATGTTGAAGCTTTCACAGTTTCAACATTGTTGTGTTGTTCGTGAATGGTTCACTGAGCTTCTTGCAATTCCCCCTAAGCTCGCCAGGTGGCAGATATGTGGTACAAGGAGTCCCAAAACTACGCATTCGGCGACGATGGGACGCAGAACACTGCAGGTAATGTACTAGTAATCTAACCCCTCTCCTAGCTCTGCTAACATTCATACAAACTGGTGCATGTAGATATTAATCTCCAAGCAGATCGCCACGGTGCCAAAATCGTACAAGCTTACCAGAGAAGCTCCAGTCAGCCAGAGAAATTGTCAGAATAAAAACTCATTCTGCCAGTTGGACACGGTCTTTGCAACCGTTGGGTCTGCTTAGAGACTAGTAAATATAGTATGAGTTAAACCAATGAAGCGGGGTGAAGGTGAGGTCAGGGTACGTCTGCGAAACCTCCTTGGTGAGATTGTGACATATAGTGATACACACACGTATGTGCCTTTTAATGAATGTACTCCTAACGTTACCTCTTTTTAACTAAAGCATTAATAAAACGACTGTAATCTAAAATAAAGCAATGCGTTTTATTTGAATGTGTCTTAATGATGATGAAAGTTACGATGAGGCAATGTGTCTTGACTGGGTCGATACTGTTTGTCAATTCTTCACATTACGATATTGTTCAAATTTCCCTTTCAGAGAATTTCACCCAGATGGTATGGAAGAGTTCCCAGCAGTTTGGGGCCGCCAAGTACCTGGCGGAGAGCGGGAAGTATTACGTCACAGCCCGGTACGCGCCCAGGGGGAACAGTCAGGAGGACGGCGGCTTCACCGGAAATGTCCTGCCGACTAAGGAATAGAATAAACCTTTTAGTTTTTAGACGAAGTCATGTAGTGCCTAGGCAGTTTGATATTTCGTTGAAATCGAGTAGGACATCCGGCGGAAATAGCTGAAGAGGAAACCTTCGCCGATATTGGGGAGTCTGGAATAAGGTGAAATAGATATGTCAAGGGATAGTAGATGAGGGTGGTACGGATCTTGACGAGTTTGCTTACACATTCCAGCCAACAAAGTCAAAGGGGCTAGATAGACACAAATAACGTTATATACGCACATTAAAGTGTGTACGTCCAACATACATTTAAAAACAAAACAGCTGGCTGTAGCATAAGATAGAAACATACGAAACTTGACAATCGCAGTAGTCAGCTGCGATGATAATGATAGGCCTATACCCTGCAGGTACTAGGTATATCAATAAGTTTATTGCAAATTCCTTCCCGAAGGCTAATTGCAAATAACATAGATAAAAGAACAGGGTACTATATCTATTTGATATGGTAGATGTATAAAACAGTATATTGAGACAGGAAAACAGGTCCTCACGTCAAATGAATATATCAAGAAGTCTATTGTGAAGTATCGTGTATCATAAGGTGGATATGTAAACAAATCCATAAATAAACAAACAGTAACTTGACACTTGACTATAAATTTTACAACTTTGTCCCTGCGTCCAATTATTCATTTAACATTCATGACAACGAGTGTAATGAGTTTTCTGTTTGTTTTTATCAGGCCATGTAACGCAAAACAAAACAAAGCAAAGCAATTTCTATGAATAATGTTACTGTAAGCCCTTTGCTTTGGGTAGCTCATTCCGCATAGATACCATTCTGAACCATACTATCTACGTACTAGTACGGTATGTTCACATGATTGTATGACTACCGGCATATATGAACGTAGATGCTGTAGAATTCTTTATATCAAGTAAACGATACTGCATATTGGTTCATTTTGTGCCAGTACACTATACAGGTTGTGGCCGAAACTCAATATATCGCCGGCGCGTGCCCGCCTGTCAATGTGCTTCCCGTAGCTCCCTGCCAACACAGACAGCTTCCCTCGTCAACAAGAATGCCAGGGCCTCTCCACATGCCCCCTTGACACCGCTCGGTGTCAACTGTTTAGTCTGAAAATGGTCTCTGCTTGAGAACCAAGCTCCGTTCTTTCCTTCAAGTCAAGACAGAGGGATCTAGAGGGGACTGGAGAGTACTTAGCGATGGGGCTGTTCGGTAAGTAACGGTATAAGTTACATGATACCAAGTCTAATATCTCGGACTATTTTTGACCGCCCATGACAGGGGTGTGTTGAACGAGCCAAGGCTGCGGTGTCCGTCTTTACCTTCGACGATCAGGGCAGCGTAAATTGTGGACGCTTGTCGTATTTTTTGCAAACATCGGCACTTGACCTACACCGTTCTACATACTTGATCTTGATACATGTACACTGGACTATGACTAAGCCTGGAGGCTATTTGGTGGAGTCCTTGCACCATTATTGACCCGCAATCCAGCTAAATATGATGTTGTTGTGAGAGCAGCCTCGTTCATGTCCATCTCTACAACTAAGTGTTTGAATCTAGGCTGGAAGTCCGTTAAAGCCTGGAGGTTGTTTCCAATCGCGGACTGTCTGCATATGGGCGCCCCGCCTGTGCTAACACCAAGTAACAGCCGTTGACCGACATCACAGCACACATTTAACCGTGGGCATCAACAGTGTAGGGGACGCCGTGTCGGCATGCTACTTATGTCCGTAATGTTAGCTGGTCTACGTCCCACTTTTCAAGCACAGGCGACGAAATGCATGATGTTGTCCATTCGCCTGTTACCATGACCGCTAATCGTGAGAAACACCAACCGGTTGAATTGGCTTTTTTTCATTAAAAGTTCGAATACGAACCACTTGTACAAGAGGAAACTAGCCGTATTTAGCGCATGACGCTATTATTTACTTTCGACAGGGCCCATTTGTAACCCAGTAGGACATAAATGACCTATCAAAACGGAAATCCTGAGCGGGGGAAGGTAGATATTATATGAACATTGAACGTAATTAGAGTCCAACTCCGCACTGTCACTGTCTGACCTCTGTCCATATTCGCCATACTGTATATGGAAGTTGAACTTCAATATTTAAGGTCAGAAAATGATAAACGAGACTAGGCAATACAAGACTGTCGCTAAAGAACAGAAATGGGCCGTGCGTTCTTTGATACTTCGTATCATTTCTTATCGCTTCCTGCAGTATTTACGTCTGTCATCAGAAACACAGCCGGGTGTATGGATTAAATGCCCTTAATAATGTAATGAAGACGCCAATTAATTTGTGATTATCAAAGCGGGCCCGAAACTGTTGTATCATGTAACAATGAAATAAAACACAACAACAAGGAGAAATCGAAGCCCTCATACCTCCGTGAAATATTTAATATTTTTGTAAATCTTTTGACAAAACATAACAAAAACCATGTACATTTCACTACATGCTCCACTACCGAGCAAACTTGCACACGGGCAAGCGCGAACAAACTTGAACAAACCAAGACAAACAAAGAAAAACAATGTAAGAGACCGAAAACAGCAGCTATTTCTTTAATGTATATGCTATACTCTCCTCGAATTATTAAGACATTTCTGGTATCATCTCATATCTGTTTTGCCTCTTCCCCAGGCTCTAAGGAGCAGCGGAGGTTCCGGAGGGATCTACTGGAGACACATAACGAGTACCGTACATGGCACGGCGCACCCAAACTCAAACTTTCCAGAAAGCTCAGCAGAAGTGCAAAGATATATGCCAGGGGACTGGCAGAGACCAACAAGATAGCAGACATGCGGCACAGTCCGGAGGCCATCGAGGGGCTGTACGGGGAGAGCATCGCCTGCGCGTCATACCAGCAGTCCGGTACGTCACCAGTTTCCTACAACTGTCGAACAATCCTGTTGTTCTTGTAACCGTCTTTTAATCCTCTTATTATCTGTCTCATCAAGAAACATTTTTTCGTAATTGATAATGCACGTCTTCAGATAGTGTCGTGATACTTCGTCATCCAAATCAGGAGTCATAAAAAGTCCAGATCTCACCTTTAAACCACTTTTATAATCTTTTTTTTTATTTCCTTCAATTTTATACGATTGTAAAGCGGTTGACAAAACGCCAAATCATTGATCGGCATTTTCCCTTTTTTTTCAAGGGCGTGAAGCGTCAGAACTGTGGTACACGGAGATGAAGAGATACAACTTCGAGACACCTGGATATCAACCAAGAACCAGTACGTAATATTCTTCTAACGATCTTGCGATGAACATGCTTCTGCTCTTCAATCTCAAAGACAGTTATAGCAATATGCTAGTTGTATTTGTTCACGGGTTGCACAGTCAAACCTGCACAAGTGACCTCTACCAAACTGGTCCCGTTTAGATGATGTTTCCCATTGACACAAGCATAGAGCCCTGTCAATAGTGACCACCTAGCCTGTCCTGATAATCCTGATTTTCTCGGTCTTCTTGAGCGGTTTTGACTGTATCTACGTGACTACGTTCTTGCAATCTTGATCATACGGGGATGTGAAGACGAGAGTAATTAATATTGACGTTTGTTTTGGATTTCTTTACCGCAGGTCATTTTACCGCCATGGTGTGGAGGAGTACGCGGAAGGTTGGGTGCGGCATGGCCCGGGCGGAGGACGGCAGTGTGTACATAGTGGCCAGGTACTTCCCGCCCGGGAACATGATAGAGGAGGGGGAGTACGCGGAGAACGTCTGGCCTCCGCGCTGATGGTCGGACGTGCGGCGTCCGGAAGATTAGGCTCTGCACGTTACTGGAAAAATTGGCCAAATACGCTGAATGATCTGCCAAAGGAGTTAGCTAGCCATGGAGTTACACAGGTGAAAATTATTCAGCGTATTTGAACTATTTTTTCAGCAAACCTAAGAGTCTGATAGTGACAGAGAGGGGAGATGATGGTCGAACTAAACTTGATATCCAAACTAGCAGTTTTCAGCACAAAGGAGCACATTCGGACGTTTACTGCTGCTAAGTTGTACTTTTATCACTGTGTAAGCCGTGTGTCCACTGAGTCAAGTTTGTTCATGGTAAAATGCATCATTACTTACATGTAATTAGCGATGAAGCTGACCAACAACGCTCTACAGCATTCAGGAGATAAATAACAACAACAAAACAGATCTTATAAATACACACTGCATGCCGAGTTCACGTGCTGCGTTGTCTTGACAAAGATGAGATGTCGAAAGTGTGATTGATTGTAACGTGGTGAAATTGGGTGTTTAATCATATTAGTAATTTCCTTGACATATTTTTTTCTTTCTCTTTGGTAAATTTATTTTCATATTTCTTTGAAACAAAGTGCAATGCAAGACTGGACAGGAAATTCATATCGGGTGTCCAATAAATGTTGGGTATTTTCCAGTGGTATTCAGTTCATTTATGGCACATTGCAGATGCATACATACATAAATGCTCGAGTGTTAGAATGCATTTCATCTACAGTAGGACATCTGTATTTCTTCCAGTTGCTTTTGAATATTTTCAGCAAGCCAGTTCTCCAAAAATCCTGACAGAAGCACTAACCCATGAAAGATGGACATAATGTATTATTGGATTATCATAATAGAAAAACACAGTAAATAAAGACAATGACATAATTTCAATTTCAAGGTACATTAAAACAAAAGATTTATTGAGCTTAAAGCTGTGTGAAACAAACTTAGTCTTGCCTGTGCAAATGCAAAACTTTTACAACCTCTTTTCTACAAAAAAGCATGATCATACAATACATCACAAAATACTCTTGTCCACACATATATACATAGAACTGGGATTATCTTTTGCTTGTATACTATCTAATATAATTTTCATATTACAATTTGCTGATATCTACAGAAATTATCAGCAAGATAAAAACATTTCTGGGAACATGCTAATTGTTTGGTCTTAACAGTCATCCAATGTTTTACCTCACTGACCAGGTCAAAGATAATATTGCTGTCATAAGACATTACAATCATACACAACTGAAAACGTTACAGGAGTTTTAGTCAAATTTTTAGTTAACCATGGTTGAACCCTGGAATGTCGAAAAGGTTAAATTCATTCTGAGGTTTTAGTGCTTCTACGGTGGTGTCTGGAGGCGGCAGCTCACTTGCATCTCATGATTGTAAATTTATTCAAATTCCATCAACATTCAGAACATATGAGGAGATTGTCAGTCAGTTTTGCTTAACAAACATATTAGCCTCCGTTGCAGCCCCCAGCGGACGTTGTTCTTTTTTTTCAACACTGACATGCAGTTTCTTGGACAGCAATTTAAATATCAACAGCTGCTAGAAACCCAGTAACTATCAGAAAACTGCCTGTAGTTGCTGAAAAAACATCTGACTGGGGCTATAACAGAGGCTACAAATGTCTCAGGTTTTCCCCCTAATTTCTAGAACCAGCCAGAAACATAGTTGTTATGGTAACAGTTCTTTTCTCATCACAACATGGCGAAGTGGTCCTTGAGCTGTTTGAGGAGACTGTTGGAGTCCATGTGTTCTGGGAAGGACTCCACCGACTTCCTGGCAGCAATGTAGCTACATTGGAGGTCTCCCATCTAAGAAGCAACAAGAAACACTGGGTGTAAGAAACACATGATAAACCCCTCATCCCAATAATCTTAGATCATTCTTGGAAGAAATATGGAGAACAGAGATAAGTGATTTGTTTACTCCACCTCTCAAACATCTCCAAAATCTGGTATGTAAATCCTACCTATACCTAAAAATCTAAACATGAGAATGTGAGTACTGACATGGCCAGGATGCATGTCTATAAATGTCCCAAGTGGTATTCACACAAAGTAATACACCAACACAATATAAGCTTTGTATCAATAGTACAAGTCATGGACAGACAGATATGCTCACCTTTTCTGACAGGGCAGCGAAGTTGTAGTGAGGTTCAAACATGATGGGAGCCAGCATCTGGGCTGACTGGAAGAAAGCTCGGGCCTGCATGAGGCAGTGAAAAGGATCCATGTTGAAAGTTGAACTATTAATCTGCCTTTTTATCAGCAAACTCCCATGTACAATGTTCATTGAAATTTTCTCCCCGACTTGATGATAAAAGGTACAGGTACATGTAAAGGTAGTCTCATAGCTTTTTGAGGCTGTAGGGACAGTGAGCTGTTATCAACTGTGTCTAGGGCTTGTTATTAGAAGGCGGAGCCCATCCCTCCATTTCCAATGCCTTTTACCTGATCCCAACCAAAGTCAGGCACTCATTCTTACACCTTGGGGGAGTGAGGAATGTCGTGTAAAGTGTCTTTCCCAAGGGCACAACAACTAGCCAGGGACGCCAGGAACTGAATCCACGATCTCTCAATCTTGTGTCCGCTAGCCTATAGTTACCCACTTGGCCATTTGATGCCCTTGTATGTACTATCTATAAGCTGTATGATACAGTGTTTTTTATATGAGAGAAGAGATATGAGTTATGTGTCAGACTACCCACCTGTTCCACCCTGCCCTTTTTCCACTCCAGTACACCCAGGTTGTTGTAGGACTCGGCGTGGTCGTTGTTGGAGGCCAGGGCCAGCTTAAAACACTGGTAAGCCAGCGCGATGTCACCAATACCCTGGAGTGAGGCAAAAGTACCAGGAATTAGGTCACTCGTTCAAAATGCTGTAAACTGCATTAATTGAACTGAAATAACATCTTTGGCCTTGACAAATTGGAACTTATGGGTTCAACTTTGTCAAAGTAGTAATCTCCAAGCAAATGTAGCAGTCAGGCTTTTTTAAAGTGTTTCTGGCTGTGATTTGTATGTTTTTTTCTGGAGGTGCCAGTCAGCTATCTGCACCTCCAGAAAAACGCAGAAGACTCCAAATATTCTCAAAACAAGCCTAACTGCTACATCTGCTTGAAGATTATAAAAAATAGTATGTTCAGAAATGTCCTCACCAGAGCCACATGGCCAATGTTGTACCAGATGTCAGCCGTGTTGTCGTCCGAAGCCAGCGCTATCGCCCTCTCGAAGCAGTTCAGCGTCATGTCGTACTGCTGGGCGTAGAAGCAGCACAGCCCGATGTTACAGAACAGCTCCGAGTTGTACACACCCATCTGCAGCAGCCGTCTTCAGGGGAGGGAGGAATCGGGTTACAAGTGGTACAACTAGAAGTCAGCATTTGACAAGTTCATAGGCCAAATTGGCCTGGAGCAGGGGAAAATATGTATATACACGCGCATCTAAATGCATTTTTTATTGAAACGACAGGAAATTGGAGGAACATTTTGAAATTTCAGGCCAATGAAAAGTTGGCTTGAGTCATTGGACATAATCACGTTATCGAGGCCTTATTGGCTTTATCGAGACAGTGAATTTTTCAAAACTTGTTGACCCCTGGTAGTTTTCATCCTGTCATGGAAACATGGACAACTTCCTTCCAATGATTTTCCTTAGATGTTATGTTTCTACGGCATGTTCTCGGAAGTCCACCCAGTTGAAAGGACTGCAGATTACCATGTGAATGGGTGCACAGTCACCACAATACATGTGGTATAACTAAATAGGAGTGTTTGCAAAATAAATTTGCCCAACATTTTCCATGATTGAACTACACTTAACAATATTGTGTACATAACCACATCAACAAGTGGCTTAAAGTTGCCAACAAAGGAACTGCACATGCTAGCTGCATTGTATTATAGCACATGCTGACTGTGTTTACCTGAAGAACCTGAGCGCTATTTCAGGCTGATCTGTGTAGAAGTGGTGTGTGGCGATGCAGGCGATGGCCTCCACATGGGTGTTGTCGTGGTGGAGAACCTCCTTATAGAACTTCACAGCATTGGTGCTGTCATTCAGACCCTGGGGTCAAACACAAGGCACATACAGTCTTAAACCTCACAGTTACAGACCAGTGTGATATTTCTGTGCATAGTTTCTTCAGATTGGTAAATCACTTGCATTGAAGTTCTACTGAGACAACTAGTGTCGATTTACTTGCCGACCTCTGAACTTTGTACTAGCAGCAGCAAAGTAGGAGTAAAACCAGTCATTACCGCTCTGAGGAAAGTGACAGACTGTTCACCAAAATGCTGTTAATCTATTGGTTGTGTCAGAAGAATTGCAATACTTAGCATGATACATTGTATGTACCAAAAGTGGAGAAACTTCTTACAAAGAATCTGAGTAATCTGCAAAAGGATGACAGCATTGTACATAATCAAACCTTCAATCCTGTACAATCAGAACATGAAAAGACCTAAAAACTAAAGGCTTACATCATATATCCTTGCAATGCCGGTGAGAAGAGAGACCTCCCCAGGGAAATGCTCCAGACCCTGGCTGAAGACCTCGATGGCGGTGAGAGGCTGGTCCATGCGGACGTACACCTTACACAGGTACAGGTAGGTGTCCACCATCACCTGCTGAACCAACGCCGACTTCAACTGCCGCTCCGCATCACGGAACAGACCAAGTCTGGGAGAGGGGGGAGGGGAAGATGTCATACTACAATCATGGTAGAAATTCATAGCAGATCAACAGATTTTCTTTCCATGTCTGTATTCTAAATTTTTCTCATTCCAGTACAGCATATCTTTCCATATCATCTACAATAGTGAGTTGTAAACTAGCTTTGATCTCTGCCTGAGGACAGATGGATCAGGCACAATGGTCAGATTATGAAGATTAGAGATTGTACGAGGGGTGATCAATAACTCCTCGGCCTAACCCAGAAATAAGGTTCACAACTCACATTTTGGGGAATGATTATGTAATATGACATCTTTTAGCAATACCCACGAAACATTTAGTTATTGTGGCGAATACTTTTTAGTCGACGTCCATTTGAAAACTTGTAATTAAGTGGCGAAAAAAACAAGGTTGAACTGCCATCAGAGCAGTGTGATTGATTTTCTGTTGCCATGAATCGGCATAAAATCTTCGAAGACCTAGTCAAAATGTTTGAAGAAGATTCCCTTTTTATTTCAACTAAAAAGAAGCGGGTATCTGACTTTCAGCAGAGCAAGTTGACTTGTACACCTCAGGTCACAGCTCAATTGTCCATGTTTTGATCCTTCTACCTCACCTAACGTTACTGAGTGTCATCAGCTAAGTAATGATCACAATGACTTGAATTTTGGGAGGCATTCATAAAAGACTTCATACTTTAAAGATTATACAAAAAATTTGAGTTGTGCACCTTATTTCTGGGTGAGGCCGAGGACTTATTGATCACCCCTCGTATATAAGAACTTCTGCTGTTATTTGAGGGAAGGATAGAATGTGCATGCGTGTGTACCTGTAGTAGCACTTAGCCAGCTGTACTTTCCACCACCAGTCTTTGAACTGGGCCTCCTCTGTAGCCAGCGCTGCCAGCTCAAGGGCCTGGGGACAAGACACGATGAAGATGCATTATACAATCTGATAATCATTTCTTAGGACAAAAGCAAACTACTTTAAAAACCATGTGCTTTAATAAGGTAGTGTTATTATACTAACTAATAAGTTAGTAGTGTGGGAATAGTACTGATCTCTCCCTATTGAGGGCAACAATCAACACCTGTAGATGGATTTTACTGAGACTCTGCCAAATTAACTGAACAATCTCTCTGAATAATCTACAAGCAGACAGAAGGTGGGAAGATCGTAACATTTCCAGGGCAGTCAGAAAATGTTATACAAGGACAGGGATGAGGACGCAGGGTCCTCCCCTATAAAACATATCTTCTATTAGGGTGCTAGTAGCTAAATTGACTCAAAATATGCTTCCTACATCATACGATTTACAGTAGCTCCATTTATTGGGTGCTTTTATAGTGCAACTATAGTCTTTACCACCATCTTGAACATTGCATGCTAACAGATATGGAGTAGTCTGCTGTGGACTATTAAGTAGAAGATTTGTTCTCTTACATTCCTGACATCGTTCTCATGGTGGAAAATGTACTCAAACAGAGGCTTGGCCAGGCTCTGTCTGGCTGCGTACTTGTGGAAGTTCAGCCGAGCCAGGTTGATGAAGGGGCCATCAGGAGAGGACAACATGGAAGCCTTGCAGGAGGAAGAAAACATGGTCATCTATATGAGGTCTAAATGCTTGATGTACTGATGATGTCTAGTCTGAAAAGCGTCACACAATATATGTAATAGCGTAATGTAAAAAACAAACAAGTTCAGATCCCTACATAGTTCTGACCATGATCAGGCCTAGGAAAATATATGTTGCATTTCCAATTAAGATCCACAAACAAAAAAAGGGTCGTATTTGTAAACCAAAAAAATCTGAGCCATATGTAATCCAAACTAAGGACAAATCACAGCAAATACAAAGCACTTACAGTTCCCAGTCTGACGAACCTTCCCGACGCTGAGGTGACCGGTCTGGCCGTGTGGGACGTGCGGGGGGTACGGATAGCCTGCTCCATGGTGCCCGGACGACCCCCCTGGGTACCCGGCCGGACAAACCCGCTCAGGGGGCGTCCTGACTGGGACGTGGGGCTGGAGGGTTCATATTGATCATACAGTAAGATATGGATTTATGATCTTAGCAATAGGATCACAAAAGTATCATATATTACATGTACAACATGTAGTCTATAATTTTGTATCACAGGTATCCTTGTGTAATGGGATGGGTTTTATTACTTTTTACGTAGGCTAGGACCATAACATACAGGTCTCTTAACTATCTTGTCCCTCTATTGTTATGTTATAGAATTTAGACTTACAAACCAAAAGCGTGTTAGTTGCATGTTATTAGCCAGATTTTCTTCAGTACATAAAAGACTTGATAGCCGTACCGAACACCAGGACTTGGTCCACCACTTGAAGTTCCAGGCTTTTTCAGGGATGTTCCTGGACCTAAAATAACATACAAAAATGAACATCAATTTTGATATCTACAAGCTAATAGCACTATCTAAACTAAACCAACAGAACTGGAAGCACTGTATTAAACCCTGAGCTGTGACTACTTACGTGCGACCTCAGCGATGGCGTTATCATCCATCAGCATCTCAGCGATCCCCTCCTCATCCACATCCACCTCATCCACGTACAGCTGCTCCGTCAGGGCTCGCATCTTCAGGGTCCACACAGCCTGGGGGCAAGGTGGTAAGGTGGTTAGGGTTGCTGACATAGAATCTAAAGGTTCTGGGTTCGAATCTCTAGCAGGTCCTGTTGTGCCCTTGGCAATGGCACTTAAAGCCTATTTTCTCACATGAGAAAATGAGGAACTAGCTTTGGTTAGGGATGTAACAGGGACTATCATGCAACAGCGATAGCACCACACCAACTGCTCAGCCTATGGGGTCGCGACCTTTTAGCCTAGAGGTTAGTGCGTGTGAGATTGTGATCTGGCGCCCGCGGACGGCGTAGGTTCGAGTCCCGGGGTCGGTAGTTTATGTTACTCCTTTCCTTGTTTCAGGGACATCCATTCTGATGGGATGTAAAGCAGAGGCCCTGTGTTTGAGGAGAGCCATGCACACCTTGAATGTTAATGAGCCCATCACACTTGTCGATAAGAGTAGGACCCCTTGATGGTGTGAGCGTACAGTCTGGTCTGACATTTGTTTGATGGAGCTTCTAATTGTACAAAACTGGTGTTTTATGCCTTAGGCAGTTTACTAGTGACGCAAAACAAACAAACAAACAGAAACACGGGATGGGGGTTCAGGTTTATGATTACCAAAACAAACAACAAATTTTGTACCCAATAGATTTCAAAGTCAGCTTCTTACAGGAGACCAAGAGGGAAGGCCATGAATAAGACAAAAAGCGGGGAGGGGGGTGGGCAGCTCACCTGGTCATATGGATTCTTTTCCAGTAGCAAGGTACACACGGTGACACAGTCCTCGAACTTCCGTCGCCGGAACAGCGACAGTGCGGTGTAGAGAGGGTCCATTCCACGGGGAACAAGCGCCAGAGCGGCAGCACCGAAATCTTGGCGCATAGTTCCCATCATCTTGAGCACAGCACAGGTGGGCAGGTCTTTCTTGGTAGGAAAAACGCCGGGCTTCGCTGTTTTCTACTTACTCTGTGTACACCAGTGGTGTTAGATGTTGACGAGAGCTATCGCAGGATCAGTTGGACAGAGCTCTCTCGACATTCAGAGCCACGAGACTAGTTCTCACTGATCGCAGTTCTCCATCCCCAACTTCGAGACTTCTTTTCAGCAGCAGGTATTCAAAATGGCGGCCGTATAAGCTCGGACTTGCAGTTTGATAATGAATCGCTAGAGGCGCTGTTAGCCCGTAAGCGCTGGCAAAAAGATAGGCGAAGAGGACAATCAGCCATCTTAAATTTACACCAATGTGGGTATAATGATGTCAGTATATAACTGTTGGTAGTGCTATTAAATTAAGTACTTTTCAAAGTACTTTTAAACGGATGATCCATCTTAGAATAGTATTCCTCAATATTACAAAAAATATCACTTGGGCACCAAACACATTCTTGTCGTGATGCTCAATAGACCTTGAACAGGTGTTTTTTTTCATAAATTGAACAATCGTATTCTCAATTGACGATAGCATGTTGCGTAAGCAATGAAAGGACAACACTGGTGATCCTGGGTCCAGAACAACACTTTCTGGCGGGAATTCCGGAAGTACCTACTGCAAAGTACGTCACTGCTGCAATATTTGCACATTACGCCGTCATCTTTTCCTTGTCCACACATGTTGACCCCATTTTAAGAGCCACCGTCCCGTATACGTGGGTGTACCTTTTTTGTCCAGCGTTAACGGGGGCGACGGGAGCACCAGAAAGCCCTCCCTTCGTCTACAATTGTGTAACACCCACCTCTTACGGTCCGTGGTAACGTTACGTTAGTGACCCGCCAAACCCCGGGGCTATCTATTGTTTCCACCCTCCGGCGGCACTCCTTTGTTCTGGCAAGTGCCCCTCAGGCATTGGCGGCAAAACCATTCAAATTCTATGCTAATGAGCCCGATCGTGACGTCATGCCCTCCGATGCTGGCCCGAGCGACTAGCAAGAAGCCAGCAGTTTCCGAGGATTACCTTATTTGGGAAGCGAATGTGACTTGCGCAGACGGCATTATTGCAGAGAGTGGACTTAGGCGGCCATTTTGATATGTGGTTCATCGCTGTGCGACGAAGATGGGTGTGTTTACAGGCTTTTTTGTAGCTGTGCATGGAATGTTTTGGCTCAAAAATATGAAGAATATTCTGTGTTAGATGCCTTTATAAAAATATTATAACAGTTTCCCCACCAAAACCGAAGGTTTTCTAGGATAGTTCATAACTTTGGTGTTCCATTGTAATATTTTTTGTTGTTCGACTCCGTCAAGTTTTCTTCGACTCTTCGCAAGACTTTTGCATTATTTTTGTGTAAGTCTGGTCTCTGTGGATTTCATTTGTAGTCATAGGCATAGTTTGGAGCAAAGTATTAGCCACAGGGAATTGTATACAGGGCATTATGATCGTTATGTCACCCCGGAATGTGCACAAACATTGAATCAAACCAATGTGGTTAAATAAAGATAATCGCCACACTTTCCAGTTTTACTTATACTTATTTATTTGATCATATAGACAACCTCGACTTGACCTAACCATGTCTATATGTCTATCCGTCCTACGTTCTTGTATGTTTACCCGTATACTGCACACGTATTTGACCGCTGGCGGCAACGGGGTTTGTATTTGCCTGCTCTGTCGGATTGTCGCTATCGCTACACGCTTCTTCGTGCCCTATTTCGCTAAAATTGTCCTCAAAATCGCTGGATTTCAAAGTCACTCCACTCAAAATCGTCATCTCCTGGGAGGGTCATCTTGTGAAAACAGACTGTGAACAATAGCCCAAGCCAGCGCGGGTGATGCAAATTGGGGGTAATTAGCACCTTGACGCGAAGTTGTTGAAACGCACTCTCCTGAAAGAAGGCAAATTGTGTCCTTTCTCCTTGTATATTTAACCTCCTTGGTTAGTGCATATAATGTCCTTGGTTAGTGCCGTTGTTGCAATTTACCCTGACGCTATAATCACCCTGGTTACACCGTTAGTCTCTTTCAACTCCTGTCAAGCTAGGCGCGCGTGTCCCGCAGACGAAAGGAGAATGAGGGGTGGAGATGTTTCAGTTGTATTTTGAAGACTTCTGAAGATTATGAAGGCTACGAATGTAGGCTTGGTAACCATTGTAAAATCATGCACAGTATTCATTAAAGAATAGCCCGTTATTTGGCCAGTTTAAGCTCAGTCCCAGAGGGAAGCTTGCGCAGATTCTCTGTATATCCTACTTGTCAGTGTACATTCTGAGCATGGTTAGAAACAGCGCAAGGTTTGAATCCTTTGCTTTCACCACTCTTGAACCTCTAGCACTACCAGAGGATTTTACTCCCACTGTAATTATTGATCTGTGCTTCTAGACAGCTAGACGCGTACACTTTAACTTTTTACTTTTAATCAATAGATCCTTTCAGTAACCTGCAGCTGTGTTCCGAAGTTGACTGTGTGGGTGGATATAACTAAGCATGAGTCGACTTATCTATCGGATCTAGCAAAGGGCACGAAGAGGACCCATAGTCCATACAACAAATGCCGAGAACACATTATGTGCGTAAAACAAAAAAACAACACACGTAAATGCCTGTAGGTTACGTCATTTACTACGAATGCATGTTGCCGGACACACAAACAACACACCAGGTGACGATTGTTTACCTTCCGTTCCACCTGAGCTGACGAAAACACCCACTTGCTGCACTGACGCCCTCATCACCTCTTTCTCTCTACGATCGGTCTCATAAAGCTACTACTTACTAGTTCGTGATGTTACCAGGGTAGACTCGCGGAAAATACATTAACACTCACAGGTGTCCAAAAGGCCTCAAGTGTGTGTTTCTCTCTTTTGAACGGAGTTCTTTAAGTTTAACTTAAGCAGAACACTACGGTAACGTTAACGTTACAATTCCACGTATTTCTGCTGCTATTGTGTGATTTTCCTTCTCTTAGTTCAGCGATTAATCAAAACCCACTTTGCGTCTATCGTAACCAAGCCTTGGTTGTCACCATCATAACTGGGGTTTGAAGAAAGTTGCCTTGAACGTGAGATTACTTGTGAAGTTATGCACATTCCACTACGCGCTGTGACAGCCTATTCACTGTTAAGTTTCGAGGCTATGTGCTGCTGGTACGTCCGTTATATTTCGGTCATTGTTTTGAAAACATTTTCACAGAGCGGTTTCAATCTGATGTGGTCAAGCAGTGCAGTTTCCTATGTGATCATCTAAATTGGATATGGCTACATATGGTTATCATCCTAGTGAATGATGCACCGGTGACTTGTCAGAAAAACTTCCGACACAATTTGACTGTCATAATGAAGACACGGGTGAGTAATTTGCTTCGCCACCGCAAAACCGCATCTGTTGTTGTTACGTCATTTATGTTGTTATACCCTCGGGCTATGTTGCTGTGCGTTGTTTAACATGATAACAGAACTGTTGATAGAGAACCTGTCGTTAAAAATACCTGTAGTTCAGCCACTCGCAATTCTCAGTATACTTAAAGTATGTAACTATTGCAAGAGTGTTCATGTGACATAAAGTACAATGTAGAACCTAACGAATCACGGAGTTCGGCGAACCCCTCGACGATATCCGATGTTTCCTTACGTAATTACCGTTTCCCGGCCTCACGGTGATGACTATTATAAATAGTCTGTCGCATTTTGAATTTGATTTGTCATCCGTTATGATACTTGGATGAGTATCAAAAGAAAATAAGAGTCTTGATCCCCAAAAGCGGACTATATGGTTTCAGTCTTCGAAACGTGTAGTGATATCAAACGTACAAACAAACAAATAAATAAACAAGCAAACAAAGGAAGAATTTGAATACCGTATAAAACGATCACAAAGACGTAAAAAGACAATCCGAAGCCATACCGTATGATCTACTAACTTAGCATTTAAAAGGATGGCCTACAAGAGGGGGACGGGTCGAAAACGATGGTTTGTCAAACCTATCAACTGTTGAAAAGCAGTACAATCCTGATTGTTAGCTCCTGGGATAGCCCATTTGTACTGTGACTCATTTCCCCGTTGTTTACATTGTTGGTGAGACAAAGATACGGTGGAACGGGAAGTTACCGGGGCACTGACGCACAATCAAAACGCCGTGTAAATCAGACAATGCGCAACTATAGACCGGAAATGACCAATATATTCCCGCCAATACAACTCGGGTTTCCAGGATACGGATAAATTTCAGATTTCGCGGGTCTTCACGAGGAGAAAGAATCTCGGCCCGCTATTGGCTCTCGGGTGACCCGACCCCGACCTGGGCCAATCAGCGAAGTCGGAACGTGGCACTGTCCTGTAGTCTCGTCCAGGCTTTCTCAAGTTTCTGGGAAATAGGCACCAAGCTGGGCGGGAATGAAAAAGCCCAATAAATAACTGCATAGAAACAACAACATCAAATACAACTGACTCAATGCTGAATGGAACCGACTGCTACACTGACTTTCAGGTGAAGTTCTACATAGGATGAATGGTAAACCTTACATTCTATTCCACAAAAAAAAAGTTGAATATAAAATATATTATAAATTGAGTTGCGTTTACGATATCTAAACCCTGTGAAGGAGAATGAGTGATGCAGAATTTTAGCTTCTGATAAGATTTTTCTTGTGATTTTATTTTATTCATGTAGATGACGATCAAACTCCCATGTTGAGATTGACTGAGAAGTTCGTGAAAAAAAACATTGACTGACTCACATCATCCATTGGTAACGTTAAAGAGGAAAACAATACACAATATCTTAATGATCTTTGATGCAGTTTAGAGTTGCTTCTATTTCCTTTTCTGTTGGTTTCATTTCTGTTCTCAGTTGTTTGTGTCAATAATGAATATATGATGAGGTTGAACCCGCGACCCCGGCAGGCGCCCAATCACGCGGCTGGAGCGAGGCTTGGGAGGTCCCGCCCGCCCGCCAGCCCTGGAACGCCATATAAGGAGATGTTGTGAGAGTGGCAGGAACTTCGGTGTTGCTGTTTTTGGCTGCGGCGAAATTCCCGGCTTCGTCCCCTCCCTCTTCTTCGGCTGGTCGTGTCGTCGACTTCCGAGGCCTCTCATCGTGCGTCCAAGGACGCCCACGGGGATATAAAGCCGATGTTGCCGCAACGGAACTGGCTCGAGTGACTCAGATCCAGAGGTGGGCCTATCCCGTGGACACACTGCCCCATTTTGGACATTTCTGCGAAGTTGGTGGTAGGGTGACCCCTCCACTCCGAGACCTAATTTTGGACGTAAGGACGATTCCTACCGAAGTTGAATATAGCCCGTGTGTCGACTGAGGTTGTCGGGGAGTAAGCCGTTTTCTCTGGGACACGGGAAGAGCCGGAATTTGAGGGATATTTGAGTCGCGCTCTCCCGGGACAGAGACTGATCTCACGTCTGACGCCAGTAGAACCGTTTGTGTGTTTGCCAATTTGAACTCGGACCCCGAGAGGTGGGAGGGCAACTTACTTGCGGCCGCATACAGAATATTTCCGCACACAGAAACCTTTCAAGATGATGCACGAAGGGCGCGTGGTCGGGGACGGGTCGTGGGAGCTGAACGTGCTGGTGACGGACCTGAAGGCCGAGAGAAAACTGCGTGTGGACGGCGACATGTCCATAGGAAACGTCATGATCAAGCTGGTGGAGTCGCTCGGTAAGTACAGCCAGCATGGCGGTACGGTAGAACCGCTGCAACCCTAGCTGCACTGCGGAGGGGAAAGATAAATACTTGGTAGGGGCGTCACAGCGATGCAGCCCCCGGCACCGCGGGTGTTTATACTTGACGAGATAGATGTCAGTCCGGGCACGGTGCCGGGAGAAAAATCCTCCGCCCGGCACGTCCGAGGCCGATGGGGGCGACCCGGGCTCCTCTGACCCGTAGCCGACAGCGTGTGTTTTGATGTAGTAGGCAGCTCGGTTGTAGGACAATACCAAGTAGAATCTTGTTGTTTCTCTATGCTTGAGTTATTCGGGTGTATGTCGCGCCCGATGGGACACTAGGACCCCTCCCCCTCTAGCCTTGCACAGATTCCGTCATCACAGAAAACAGATGTTCATAATTACACACACACACACACACACACACACACACACACACAGACACACACACACACACAGACACCAAGGTCAGCAACTACAAAAAAATCCCAAGCCACCCTGTGTTCATCACAATGTCAGGGTCACACAGCATCTGGTATTATCTGTTTTTAACTTCCACAGGATGGATGTGTGCGAGTCTGCCTTTTATTCAGTGGAACTTGTCAGGAAATGACTAGTGATAATTAGTTGATTAAGTACATCTCTAGAATATGGGAATGTCTTTAAAATGTCAGGATATTGAGACCTATGATGTCCCCTGAGATAGAACTTGCCTTTGCATGGCTGTCATATGATCTCAGTACTTCCTGCTTGCCTGGTCATTCCAACAGCTAAGGCACAAAATGGCAAATGCAGCATTTTCTTGCTCACCTCAGTGTTGTTGATATAGAGCTAGTATTCCTGAAACTGTTAGTAGTAACATTATTTGTGTAAATTATAACAGATACTTTCTGTCTGTAGAAACCATCGGTATTGTGTAGTTTTTCACAATCCGTTTAGGGGTCAGTTTTGTCGTTTGTAAAAACACAACACAACATAATGGGAGTGATAAGTAATATGTGTCCCCTAGTTTTAAAGGAATATCCATTTCATTCAGACATTTGTCATCACAACAGCAGCTTCTATGACAGATCAATATGTAGAAGTGATGATGTGCCCAGCCCCCTGGTAGAAGCCTATGCACAGATGGGATTTCACTCAGCCCCATTGGGAGGCAAGGGCAAGAGTTCCAGCTGATCACAGGGCTTAGGACAAGAGCAGATGTAAAGCGTTTTCTACAAACCAATCAAAAACATCTTTCTTCCATCTGTGCTGTGGTACAGGGCCCGCAGGTCATGGCATCTGACTGACTTTACCGTGATACATTGGCCCTATCCTGGCTGTACAGGTGTTGACATCGGTGACATGCTGTCAAGTTTCACTTTTGTCAATGCACAGTTTCCTGTAAAACTGCAGACAACAAGGACAAGAACAGCATGTTTCGTATTTTCATAAGTTGTGTCCTCTCCACCAGTGATAACATCAGTCTGTAGCTACTGGAAGGTCCCAGCTGTTTTCAATCACTCTGGTTCTTAGTGTTTGTTATGTCCTGTGGGCATCTGCAGGTACAGATTGAAATCCTCTGCTCAAAATTCTTATGTTATCTTTAAAAATGGACGCTTTATTTTGGCTCTGGCACTTTGGAATATAGTCAAGAAATTCCAGTAAGTTTTGTTACTAGCAGTGTTGTATAGATGATGATATTGATAGCTGGTTTTATGTCTAAAAGCAAATGTCTCGTAACTTGTATTCATTACAGTCACATTTAGAATTTGTTTTCTTTTGGTCGCTATAAATTCTTACTTTATGTGAGTTTTACTTTTAGATTTTTGTTTCGTTTAATGGGCCTCTTCATCTGGATGACATACGTTCAGATTTAAAGGAAGATGAACGTTTTGGAAAATGAACATGGGTTTCTTGGTAAATGTCAATATAGACTATTTCCTGCTTTTACATTGAGCTCATACTATTTGTGTGCAGTCAGCCTTTTTCCTAACTGGTACACATGTGTTCTGTGTATACATATATGTGACCTCAGCAGTCGTGAGTCACTGCTAGCCTAGCTACAGCAACCTTATTAGGGACAAATGCGTAAATGATCAATTATGCCTTGTCACCATCCTACATTCTCAGCTGTATTACAAGTTCATTGCCAAGGGGTCTGGTTGAAACGGTATTGACGGCTCTCCATAGCTTCAGCCTGTCCATTTGAACCATTGAGAACTGTTCTGGTGCCCTAATGGCTGACAGGTGTATGGCTTGAGTGGCTTGTCATGGTCAATTTACAGGAGATTCAAGTGCAAATAAGGGAGGGATATCCTTTTGTGTGTAATGAATAATTGCACTGAGGGTAGGTAATCTCAGTCCTTGAATGAGTAGAGTTAAAACTTCACCAGGCCAGACAGAAAATGGCTTACATACTGATGTTTTGTTTTCTGGGTGTAATTAGGCTATGGTGATTTGAAATGGTTCTAATTAGCTTGACTTCATGCCCCATGAATCAGATTGTCTGCATGATATATGTCTGTGGTAAAAACTGTAGAAACTTGCTTTGTGATTTGTTTGCCTACATTTGGCAATGTTGCTGTGTAATTCTTGGAGATTCATAGATTATTACAATAGTGGGCTATGTATAAGGACACCAGGAAGCGCCCAAGACAAGACTAGTTACTCAGTAGAGTTGGACAGACAGCCCGGTCTTCCAGCCAGACAGATGATGTCATAATGTATGGTCATACATACCACTGAACAGTAAAGTGTGTGGGTGCCCAGAGGGGGGGAATCACGGCGTACATGAGATCACCCACGTGCCTGGTTCTGTCACTGTTTTACCAGTGATCCTCGCCCCTATTGTGTTTGTGGACTGTGTGGTTTTGTGTTTCCGGTCAGAAGGGACTGTGCATAAACTTTAGGTATAAAGATGCCTGCGAAGTACAGGGCTGCTATGTGACTGGAATGCTGATGAATGTGCACTGTGCTACCCCGCTTCCCTGTCAGGCTGGAAATTCCGGTGTTTTTCTCTGCAGGGGATGTGGCTTATCCTGCCTCAGGGTTTGTATGAGCATGTGGAGATCAAAAGATTTTGTAGCCGTAGAAATTATGAACTGATATAAGTTGTGATCACATTTCTTTGTAATTTTCCTGTTCGATAGAAAGCAATCAGTACAATAAATAAGAATTGTATTTTCTTTATCATTTTCTGAGAGTGGTATTATCCATATTATTCAATATCACTACTTGAGCAGTTTAGCCCCTTAATTGAAGCTGATCCACAAACATAATTAGTGATGAATGGGCTCCTTCTTTCTTGGTATCTCCCCTCTCCGAAAGTTCCCATGTAACTTGTAATCCTAGGTTGTCTCTTCTGCCTGCTACAGGGAAGTTCCCACGGTGTTTTCCTTTGAAACTTTTGCCCATCCAAATGTTGAATAGGTATTGAGGTCAACATAGGTCAGGGCGGTGACTAGATTCTGTCAGGTTTCATTGTTAACCTGTCTGTGGTCCTTTACCAGATAGCAACATGTTAACCAATAATGATTTCCAATTGAGGTGAAAGAACAAGATGTTTTGTCTGTGGTTTCGATGTGACACGCAAGGTTGTATATCTTATTTTTAGGGAGAATGATTACGTACCTTCCAGGGTTTTCTACTGTACGTAACAACCATTTAGGTCTTTTGCAGGTTCAACATACCAGATCTCTACCAACATTTTGAAGTATTTAACATCATCCTGTGACTTATAAACTGAGATATATATATTTCAACTGTTGCTGTGTGCCTTGTTGACAGCTACAAATTCTGTTATGACAATTTGTGGTGTTTGACGATGTTTTCCATTCTATGAACTTCGGTAAATTCCATAGGATGTGAGAAATAACTGCAGATGTTTTCACAAAACACGACCTACCACAGTGACCATGACCTCCGGCAGTTCTGATGTCTGATTGGGAGTCCCTAGCAGAAAAAAGATGCAGAAAATAGTCCATTCACTATGATTAGTATGTTTCTAACTTAATAATTACCAATAAAGGCTCAACCTGCTACCTCTCTTCTAGGCTACCAGTATTCTTAAATTTATTTACAAGATGTTCAGTAAGGGTCAGCTGGCACCACAAGGCCAGATTCTTTGGATTTTTTGCCACTCTGTTTAGTGTAGGTACTGGTATGTACAGCTATGGGCAGCTGGAATGGAGGATTCATAGAACAGTTTTTTAGGTAGCAATTCAACAATTCACTTGAGTGACTAGAGTGGTGAAATTTCATTTATTTACGGTTCAGAACTGCATGGTTAACAGACCAAACCCACAGACCAACACAGTAGACTGCATTGTGCATAGTTAGTTACGATGATCAATGACATATAGCCACCCAGGCAGGTTTCATAAAAACATGCGTCCGTGACCCCTCACCATGACCCCCAAGGCTTGTTTCAGTCAACTAAACCTGATTGCCCCCAGGGTTTAGCATTGTCTAGTCTGTAATAACAAGCTGCGCTCCAGAAGACCTTTGTGCGACATTACTAAAAATGGACATTTCAGTTTTTCTTTTAATCTAGGAAAAACGTCAGTCGTGTTACTGATGTGTTACCAGTGGACTTTTGTGTCCAAAATAATGTCAGCATGTACTTCAGAAAGCAATCCTAAACAGTTTAAAGACAACATCATTTAAAGGGCATGTCAACTTAAAGATAGAAATTTTTCGACAGATATGACTAATACAGTATATCAATTATCCTTTGGGACCTTACTTGTTTTCTTGGACTAGTGAACGGCATTGCCAAAGAAACCTTACCAACAACAGTGGGTATACAGTGTACTATTACTAGTATTCCCCTTTCTGGGGTAGCCTGATTATAATCTCCCTTGGAACAGCCATAATATGACTACCTTTCCCTTTCTGAAGTGCCAACAGTAATATCAGGTTGGCTTGACTTTCAGGGTATTGTTGACCGGGTCTATTGTTGTGCGAGTCAATTTTGCTAGTTTGGGTGCTTAACTGGCCTGATTATGCATTAACCAGGTAAGTAGGGCTTTCAGCTCGTTCTCTTGGCAAATGTGTGTCAGCTGCAGTGAAGTAAGCCTTTTGACATTCCTCTCTCAGACTGGTAGATTGGTGGGGTTGATATCCTTGAGGGTTAAATGGTGTACGCCCACACATTGGTGCTTGTGACAAGTTCAAATGGGAAATGCTGACAAAGCAGCTTTGTTAGACCAAACAAACTTGAAACTGTAGGAGACAAGCCACCCAGATCCATTTTGTCAGAGCTGCCTCTTGTGTTTCTTGCTGTACTTGAAAATGTCCAAACCCACATGGTGAAGAAATATGGCAGAGACATGAAATCAAGATATCAAGGTTAGAGCCATGACAGTGAATCTTGATACTGCCCAGTAATATCCTCCACCCACCCAACTACTTCTGCAGATACAACCCGATGTAATCAGATATAATTTTGATTTACAAAGGATTTGTTTTTATTTTAGTCTTTTTCAAAAATGACGTGATGAACCTCTGAACTTCATTCATTCTATAGACGTCCTTTTATTAAAATGTGCCGTCTTGTATATTATGTCTTGTAAAGGATCGGCTACCCTGGCCTCTTCTGATTATGCCAGGGTTTATTGATTGATTTTAGCAGGATGTAATCTCTATGAAGAACCCTAATGGGCAGCTATATTTAATTACTGTGCGCAATGTTTCCATATTATAATTTATATCAGTCCCCATTGAATTAGAATATGCAGGCTATTGATGGAGTAAGTCCTATCCGCCTTTTATTTTTAGGTGTGTCTGTGGGGATTGTTAGATTGAGGCTTGGGCTAAATGTGATTATGAAATTTTTATTTGGTTTTATATAAAAAAAATCTGTCAATATTTATGTTCAATATACTATGTATGATCCAGTCATTATATCAGGTTTTGGGTCACAGTTATACCACAGACCTCTGATGAAAATGAATACCAAGTACTGTTTAATCCGTGGCAAGAAGAACTTCTTTGAGAACCTTAAAGAAGAAGCTTTAATTTTCTAGGCTTGTGTGGGCTGGGCTGTTGTGTATTCTGTTCATTGGGCTGTGCCATGTTTACATCACACCTCAGTGTTAAGTGCTAACGGTAAGTGGGTATCAAAAGTGGAGGCTTGAGTGATTAATCACATAATTAGGCATGGCAAAATTTACACTTGTGTGGCTACAAGTGCAGGCAGGCAGTATGGTTTTGTTGTTTTTTCGTGTTGAGGCATTCTGGTCGCCTTGTCCCCATCCTTGGGCAGGAACATGGGAGCACAAGCAGGACTGAGATTCGTGTTTTTCTCTATACTAGTTTGTCACTTGCAGCAGTGGCAGGAAACATCTGTTGAAGGCTGAAATTTCTTTTTTAGTTGGTGTAGCATATTTTTATTGAACTTTATGGCTGGTAAGTAAAGTACAATTATAATTCATGAAGTTTACTTCATGCTGACAAGTAGATCATGCTAATGTTACTATCAGCTCAATCTTTATGTCAATACATGTTGTAGTTTCAATGACTGATCCCAGTTCGTGCCTACATACACTTTCCCTAGCCTGAGTGCCCCACCCCTTGGTGTGAGGTGGTTTCATGTTAAAAATAGCATAAGTAATTTGGCATTTATTTACTTCTACATGGCTGTGGATATGCCAGTAAACTGGCACAGGAGTTGCATTGTGGATCATGTTCTGGGGACATATTTAGAGTTAAAGATTCTGTAGAGCTTGAACAGTCTCCATTTCAGTATTAGAAAGCTAAATTCTGTAAAAGATGTATCAAAAAGCTGTCATCTGTTAGCTTTATAGTATACCTGTATGATTGAATAGCCAGTGATTGGATAGCCACACATCTTTGTAAGCGGTATAACCAGCCTTTGGTTCAAACCAAGGGCTTTCCAAAGTCCCATGAGTCTCAGTCAGTACTTGGGACAGACCAGTACAAATGACAGTAGCATGAAATTCACAGTTCTACAAGTACAAGAGAGGTCAGGACAGAACCTGGTACGAACTGACTTTCAGATTCATGTTCGATGAGTCACATCACACTGATCACAGACAGTGACTAGAGCATGTTGGTACCTCTTTTACCACTGATGAAGTGAGAACAGTGGCATCTTTGGTATGGCTGCCTTGCTGTATTGTTCAGCATTTTTTCATACATATTTTGCAATGAAAAGTTACCAGTATCATTTTACTTCTATCACAACATCTGCATGCTGAATATGACGCAATGTTAGGCTGCCAAAATGTAATATATATGTAGCCTCTACCAGGTTCCGCGGATGGCTTGAAAAATAGTAGAAATTGGCCAAATAGAGTGAATAGTATGCTAGGGAAGTCGGCTACGGAGAGAGGGTCCCTTAATTAACATACTATTCACTCTATAATCTATTTGGCCAATTTCTACTATTTTTCAAGCCATCCGCGGAGTCTGATAGAGGCTAATATATATGACGTATGTGGAAAAAAATGTATACATTTGTGCCGGACTGATTACCAGTTAGAGTTTTCACATATATTACTGAACTCAGCTATTCAATCTTGCATAAGCAGAATGATGTAGCCAAAATATTTTGTCAGGGCCACATTCTATAATATTGATATGATATCAATATTATAGAATGTGGCCCTGAGAAAATAGATTCAGAAGACTATTGTATCAGCAACTTTGATGCGCTTTGATATGATTGCAGACTGGTAGTAAATGAAGTCCATTTTTCATAAAACTGATTCAATCAGAGCTATGATAGATCAGTTAAGACAACGTTGTAATACAATATGAAGATATTCTGTCTCATGACAGGAAAGTATCACGATTTTTGCAGGAATGTAACTGGGTTATCCTGTCAAGCAAAGCAAACAGCCCCTCCTGCCCAGCCCAGGCTGCCTGTACCAGATGTTTATATGTCTGAAGAGTAGAGAGGGGGAACTGGAAGGGAAGAGATCTGAGGCCTCAGGCTGCGCCAACAAGCCCACATGGTTGGCATAGGTGGGATACCAGGAGGGTCTGTCCCTGCACCGGGGCTAAACATTACAGCAAACAGGGGAAATGGGTCTTAATGAGTGATCTCTGCGTCTCAGAAAGCTTTCCAAGTCTTGTAGGGGAAGGTGGGAAACTGTTAAGAAAATCCAGCTTTGTTTTAAGAAGCTTGTTGTTATGAAACAATTAACAGATAAGGTTACAAGATGACCTCTATTCAGAGAAGACCTGGAAAGGGCTAATGTTTGAGAGAACAGACGAACTTCTGCTGAACTAGTCTATGTTGCTCGGTCACGTTTGTAGTGGCAGTGGGATACAAACCTTTATAGTAAAAGCAGTGATTGTCAGCTGCAGCGGTAATACGGAGAACAGTGGTATGATCCACTGACATTGTTTGCATAGAGAACATGCCTCTAGCTGTGACCAGGGATACTGTGTACGTGCTAACATGGAGCCTTGAGGTGAAAGAAGTATCAACAGAATGATGATGATGTCCTTGTCAGAGTTGTAATAAACAGTGCTGAGTTATTGGGGGGGTTGGATTGACTGTACATGGCCACCAGCGAGACTTGTACATGCAGTGTGTGCTGGACACACCCACTTAAGCAGTCTCAAATTAAACCCTTACAACACAAATACAGGGTGCTTCTTTTGGTATGCCAATATTTGTCTTTGCGGTGGAGCAAATTCTCACAGTTTTATGGCAGTGTTGTAGTGCAGGGGGACATGCTGGGAGACCCCTTTTCTACATGTGTACGCTTTCAAATACCTTCAGCCCTTATTACTGAATTTCTCTGTACAGGAATGTGTAGAGTATACTTGATACTGTTACAGATGGTTTGGTATGGAGCCACAGCCCAGGCTGAAGTGCTTTTTGTCTGTTTAAAATGTAGACATGTTCTTGAACTGAGTTTATGTTTGACCTGTTGCAGTGCAGCTCTCTGAATTGATAGCATGTGTAAAAGGCCTGCTAGTTTCCCCCCCTTCAGTGATATTATCTATCTATCAAGTGTAAATGTATATATTCATCTGGGTAACTGTGGAAACAGCACTTAAATCTCAGGACAACAGCAATCATGGAGAATATAGAATCTAGCCAACGGCCTGGTTGGTTTGATAAGTGGACAGGATATTGCAGAATGCGGGGACCCCCTCTGGTTTGTCGTGATAGCTGCAGCCATCTTAGCATACCATCTCCTGACAGCAGCCTGCATTTCTCAGCATAGGTCCTCTCTGTCCCAGTTGTTTGTTCACTGGAAAGCAAATAGGGTGCCTTTTGGGTTCTCAATCAGCAGCTGACCGTGCTGAACTATTCCTAACACTTTAAGATGCCAACAGTGCATGATTAAGCCGCCACCCCAAACTTTAGCAGATATAGAGGGATGTTTTTGGTACCTAGATAACTGACCATTGACACTTTTGGTGGAAAGGAGCAGTAGAAAAAGAAGAAAAAAGGTTTATGGTCTACAGACCTCGTGGAAATGATTTCTTCAGGGATAGTGCTGTTGAAATTCTGCAGTTGGTGCCAAGAGGAAACGTCCTGTGACTAAGTATATGTAAGCTTGGAGTGCTGCCTTGTGTATTAAGGAATGTGAAACTGGTCACAGGAGATGCTTTTGGAAGTTTCTGGGGTACGGGGTCATAAGTGATGTCAGGTATGACACTTGGCTCCAGCACTTATGTATGGTTTGACAGAGTACCAAATCTTTGGTAAAAAAGTAAAAGGGCAAATTCCAATGTAACAGGCATCAGAGTGGTTAGGTTAGGAAGGTCAATGCCATTGTACATATCTATAATTCAAAATATGATGATGGTGGTATGGTGCAGTATGTTTCTCCACACAAACTACTAAATTTGTTTTGAAGTCAGAGTCAAGTACAGACTTTGGGACCAAGTACAATAGATCACAGTGATTCTTGCAAGCATGAAGTTTCTAACGCCATGACTTGTAAAGTCATGATGATAAATTCTTAGCATAGTGATAAGCCACCAATCTCACTCTTAGGTTATTGGAGAAACATAAGAAAGTTGTTTTCAAAACCTCTTCAGCCTCGGTCATAACCCTCCATCAGCAATAGGAGACCCTACAGGATATCTCTGTTACATAATAAAGGTAATCCCCAGGACAGCACTGTCCTGGATGTGCAAAAACCTTTAGAAATGGAGTCAAGGTATGCGCAGAAGAATCTCAGCCCAGTGTAGCATATATAAACCGAGGGATCAGGTTTTCTTGTCTGTCTGCTGTTGTAGGTTGGCTATTTTTAGCCTGGTCAGTTGATGTCAAATGAGGATACCCTAGAGATTGCTTTGACCAAAATTCAGATGAAATGCAGACTCCTAGGTGTAAAACTAAAAGAACATGAAATAGTTCAACCAGATCATAGATGTTTGGGTTTAGGATCCCTCCAGCTCACATAACAATATAACATTTACCAAAGCTAAAAGAGACCTTAACGTTTGAAATCTGTGATTTAAAGATTTATTACACAGCACAAGGCTTATCACATACAGGTCAGACCATTACCACAAACAGCCAACTGTAATCATAGAGATTCTGTGATCAAGTGCAGCATGTCAACCTGTGCAACTGTCCTGAACTTTGCTCTTCTTGCCAACATTTACTTTCCGTTCCCCCACCCATACCATTAGTCATTACGTCTGTCCTCAGGAACTTTCTGGAAGTTTACAGTGTGACAGTGACTATTTTGGACATACACAGAGAGCGGCCACACCATTTGTAATGGCTGGTAATTAAAAGTCCATTTAGGGAAAGGTTTGAGGTCACCTCCGCTGTTAATGGTCCTTTTAGAGAAAATTGTAAAGTCATTCATCCTGTCACACTCACAGAACCAAGTTCGGGGAAGAAGGAGTCTGTATATACGATGTTCGTCAGCATTGGTGGGGAAACCAATTAAGGTCATAATTACTACTATTAGAAGGCATTAAGATAATTAAAGTCCATTAGGTAAAAAGTTTAACCGACGAGCCCCTATAGTTAAGTTTGTTCCAGCAAGTGTAATCCAATTTGTTCTAATAATTTAACTTTCTGAAGTTGTCACATGTACTTTTAAGTCAAACTTAGTGATGTACCGTACTTTTCCAATACGATTATATGAAATGGTACACTGTCACTGTTAATGTCTTTAAAGTTCAATACTGATAACCCAAGTGTTCTGAAGAAGCTTTTAATGTGATTAAGAGGCGATGGTGGAGTTGACTGTATTGCAAGAGATGGGTATTGCCTAGTTTACATTGCCATCTATGGACAGGGGTTTCAACATAGGTGATTACATGTTAGTAGAATATTGGTCTCCTTCCCCAACACTTCAAGAAAAGTTAAGAGCAGAACTTGAAATTAAGAAGTAATACATACCATGTACTGTAGCTGTTTGTTAGGTTAATAGATAGTAAACTTTGCCAAATGACAAGAGGTGTGACAGTGTTATTAATGGCTTACTCAATACTGTCATCTTTCATCTTTCAAGTTTTCTTACATAGCAGGACATGAGTTAGTACATGTAAAAGCTGAAGATGGCACTTGGTAGGGTGAAGAGTTCATGATGACTGGCAAATGTTTGACAGGAAAGCAGACCAGTTATCTTTCACAGTGGGTCCCGGATCCTCTCTTTTTGCCCTAGTGTTTTTCCACACACTCTGCCTGTTGACGATTCCTCTGAGATGCCTTTCTAAATCTTTGTGCAGGGCTGTTTTGTTTTGTTGCCTTGTTTACTTTTGCACTGGATTGGACTGAAAAAACAACTTAGCGGTCATAAGGAAGCCTTGTTCCTTTACAGCTCTCGTATTAGTGGATTTTTCGTTCAAAATGTACAAAAAAGAAGAAAATGTGCAAAATCGACAGTAGAATTCCTGAATGTTAGCTATCCGCACAGAAGATTTTCAGCAGGGAGATTTGCGATGGAACAAGATACACAAAGAACATGGATTTTGGTTTAGCATTATCTCCCTGGGGATCTGTAAAGTCAGTGTAAGGTCAAAATGGCAGCCTGCTGGCATCTCTATGGGTGGGGGGAGGGCAGAGGTCTAGACAGACTTGCCCTGTGTCCATTTTAGGGTCTGGGGCATTTCTGGTATGGATGCTGTGGTGATGGAATTTGTAAGAATTCCCTTCAAGGATGACTGACCTTCTTTCCTGAAGCTTGATCTCAGGGGAACTCCAATCTCTTTTTCTTGTATGTAGATTCAATATATGTATAGTAGATGAAGATTTGCAACACAAACGTTTTCTGGTTCATTTTTTATAATGATCGATGAGGACAGTGGCATGTGATAAATGTAGTCATAGATTATAGCTGTCCTTCATCTTACCAAGGAGGTTCCATCAAGAAAACCTCCCCGATATTCCTGAAGCACCACTCACATTTGAACATAAATCTGCTGTGCTGGTGATTTCACAAACTAGACCACATACTTGGAAGTTGTTTCCCCTCGGTGACCTCATTAGTTAGATGTCCCCTGTCCAGTACAAGCTCTTTGGTACATTCCAGTGTAAGAGAAACCTATACGCCAACAGGCAAACCTGACCCTGTCAACATGCAACATGGAGCTGTAGTGGTCTAAGCCTTGATTCAATAAACATCTGTAAGTAATTTAAGGGTGGTCAGTCCCAAACCCTGCCTCATGTTACAGGAAAATTTAAGAGGTCAAATATTTTTCTTGAGCAGACTCACTGAGATCTGCATGCTTGCTGAAGTAGGGCATGGTTTGGTATTGGGTTGTGCAAGAATGGATCCACCATAGGACAGTTACGTAGTTCATCAGACAGAAAGTCTTGCTGTTTCACTTTTGTACTTAACCCTTGTCCTGCGGACCGCCTATATATAGGCGCTGGGGGTATTTCCGGCACGAACGCGTCTCACTCCCGCGTAACCCCTGAAACCCGGAAGTAACATAGTGTTGCCACATCGTCGGGGTCAAGGGTCAAAATTATTGTTGCGCAATTCGTCCCAGGACGCATGCGTGATATGTTAATGAGGCCATATGTTAATGAGGCGGCCATGATGCCGTGTCGTCTGCTGGAATGTTTTCGGGGCGATATTTTCCGTATTTCTGGCGGCAATTTCGGTGTTTAAACGCCAAAATGGATCGGTACACGGCCGAAGACGTTCTAGAGGACATTTTCACGAACGATTCAGGGGTGGAATATCCTTTAACAAGTGAAAATTCCGCTGAAATCAGTGACAGTTCTGGCGAAGACGGGGAGTCACAACATCGGCCTCGAAGACATGTCGGGGCAAGCGGAGAGGGACCCTTACACGTTGCTGATGAACTTGAAAGCGGCGCTGACGCTACTTTTAGCCGTGGAAGAGCTCGGGGCACTTACCGAGGACGGCGTGGACGTGCCCGAGGAGGTAGTGGATGTGGTCGCTGGCGGGGAAGTGGTGCATGATTTCAATTGTGGGGCTGACCAGTCTCAGACTTTGATAGCCATATACTCACCTGTTATAATATCTGCAATTCGTATTTCTTTACATATAATACGATATATTATTCTGATGTTGTCAAAACTGGTCAGAAACTTTGTAGTCTTCTATACAAAGGCATATGAAAGCATAGTGGAATAATGTACTTTTTATTGCTTTTTATGTCTTTATTATAATATAGCCTTTAGTATAGATTGTAACAACTGTATGTTGATATGACAAGAAAGGTTAGACTATAATCTTTCCACTCATGTATAGAAAGCTAGAATGTCAATTGTTCTATGGCTACAGCATGAAGTGTACTGTTCTGTATGAGAGTGTAGATTTTGCTCAAAAGTGAGTTCAGCACCAAGGGCAGTCTACAACCATATACATGTACTCACCTGTTACAATACCTGTGTATTTTACTTCTTCACATGTATCATTCTGATGTTGCCAAGACTGGTCAGCAACATTGTAGTCTTGGTAGAGACCTCTGTGTTGGTGCTATGCGGCAGTATATGGAAACTTTGTGGAATAATGTACTTTTTATTGCCTTTTGTATCTTTATTACCTTTGTATTCAATGATATTACTATGTTTGGAATTCCAAAGATAATACCTGTTGTAAGCTTTCAGCTGATGTGTAGGAAAGTGATTGTAATAGAGGTAAAGAAAGAAGTATACTAATTCTAAATGGCTCAGCTTTTCTACAGAAAAGCCAGTTCAGCACCCTGGACATTGTATGGTCATAAACCTACCTGCTGAGATACCTGGGTGAACTTCTTCATCATACAAAATGTAGATATAGCTCTGATGTTGTCAGGATGTGTCAGGAATGCTGCAGCTTTGATATTGGTATTTTTTATATGGTTCAGATACTTCAATACAAAAGATTTTTGAAAAAAGGGTTTTTTATTGATTTATTGCCATTATCAATCAATACAGGTAGGTGCAGGCAAAATGTGCAATATATTTCTGAAAAGTAGAGACTCTTAGCTTTGTATTGATATATAACTTTATAGAGTTATTTGTGGGCAAAGTATCAAAAAAATAGCAAAGTTAAAGCAGTACCCCTCCTTTAAATAGGGTCAAAAAAGCCCAGCACAGGGACTACTATAGGGTAAAAAAAGTCCAGCAGGACAAGGGTTAAGGACAAACGAATTAAGATTGAATTAAGAGTAAAATTATAGAATGATTTAGATCAGTAGGCCAAGTGTTATTTTCATTTGAAAGTATTAGATCATCATAGAGTACGTTATTATTGCTGACTAATCGAAATTATTAATATAAAGTAGTGCATGAAATGTTCTTAGTATGACACCACAATGTTATTTTCAATATCAGTCTAGATTGCCTCATTCAACAGTTACTCAATGATATTGTTGTCAAGTTACCAGGGCTAGCCCGTTATGATAGCCTCTGGCTAGTTGGGCAGTCCTGGCTGTATGTCATTTTATACAGCCTGTTAAGTCCTAATATTATAGCTCAAAATGACATTAAAATATCTATCCTCTCCCCTGCAGATGTTGCGATGGACTGGTCAGATCACGGCTTCTGGTGGCCACAGAGGAACATGTGGCTGCTGCGCACCCACTGGACGCTGGACAAGTGCGGCGTCCAGGCCGACGCCCAGCTGCACTTCACCCCCACCCACAAGAACCTGAGGGTCCAGCTCCCTGACCTGCAGCTGGTCGACCTGAAAGTCGACTATTCCTACATGGCGTTCAACGCCATCATGTCTGTATGTGCCATGTTAGGTGAGTGGAATCTTTATCTGTATAGCCGGTATAACTGCCTGTTGGCGTAATGCACCAACTTCGTAGACACTTGGCGTGGCAATAGCTGGTTATATTACATCAAACAACCTGTCATACCTAACCTTTGCACCTCTTGCTGTAAGCGCTGTTTAAAGCTATCTAATGAGGATGCTCCTACAGTACTTGGTGGCAACAGGTTCTACTGTATGATAGGAATGAACCATCCAGTAGGATACTGAAACATTTTCATTAGGTAGAGTGTCTTCAACATGCCCGCATTTGCAGGTGGCAATGGTACATACTGAAGCTGTTTGAGAAATCGTCTAATTTAAAAGTGTCACAGCTAACAAGACATCTTGCTCATTTCCAGGTATCCGCCATCCAGAGGAGTTGTCTTTCATGAAAAAGGTAGATGAACGGACTTTGAAACGGGGAGAAAAAAGAGGCAGCTTTAAAAAGAAGAAAGGTGAAAAGTATTCTTCGACCCCTTCTTCTGCAAACAATAGTGATGCTTCCTACCCCACCACCCCCACCCCCAGCATGATGGACGGGACCCTAACAACGCCGAGAAGTGCGAGTATGCCAGGTAGCCCTTACAGATCCGGTCCCTTGACGCCGGGGACGCCCCTGACGCCGGGGACGCCTAGTGGTTACAACACGTATCCCAGGGTACCCAGCTACAATGGAACCAGCCCTGTTTCCTCCAGCTACAGTCTCAGTTCCTTCCCAGACAGTCCTTATAGTGATGGCAGCAACCTATCGGCCCTGTCAATAAGCCCTGCCAAGCCCTCTTCAGAAGCAGTCGCCACCCTGCACAGACCCAAGAACTACGTGGACAGAGCCAGGCTAAATTCTTTGTAAGTATGGGGTTTGGGAGGTGTGTAAGAAGTAGATTCTAACATGTTGTCTGTGAAAATGTTATCACACCAGTGACCAGGATTTGTGATACGAAGGTCAAATCGTTCACTCACTCACTCATCACTCACTCACTCACTCACTCACTCATCCCTGCTTGCTGCTGGTGAGAGAATGGCACCTCGGAATGTGTCAACTGAAATAGAATTATCAAAATTTGATATGGGTAGTTACCATCATGAGGATTTAAGTATATTTATATATGTGTGCCAGCTGTCATGTTTATTGATGTTTTAAATGTCACTGTGATATCCTTGAGCACTCAACAGAAGTGTCACTGGTATTACAATATTGCTATATAAGTGACCACCAAAAGTCCAGCACCCTCCCAGCAAGCGACTTACCAGATGTTCCTTAACCCACATCTAAAACAAGGTCACAGGAGATGGGCAGTATTTTTAGCTTCCTGATTTTGGAGTTACCAAGTTTGCATATCTACTTCAGCAACTGGGGAGATAGAATTTGGGTCATTGCATGTAAAAGGAAGTTGGACCCTGTGATAGCAAACCAAGCCCCAAAGGTCCACCTTTGGTTGAGATCACTGGCTATGGCTAATTTAGTTATCAGATCAAGTTCAAAGCTTCAGCTCCATTTTGACTTTAAGTCACACTAATACTAGTAATAGCTACAACAGAATATGGGTCAAAGGTTTTTGCCAACAAAGTGAAATTTCAGTTTCCAGATCACATATCAGCTACATGTTACTATGTTGTACATCCTTACAAGGCTTTGTAAGAAGGTGTTTTTACACCCTCTGATTAATTCCAGAATTGTCTGCTTTAATGTACAGATGTCAAAAGAAGCCAAAGCAATAATATCAGTGAGCATAGACCTTCTTTTTGAATTGCTATGAACTGATGATCCAAATCTGAACAAGGGTTGCTACTGAGAGAGTAACTATTCTGCACAAGGTTGTTCACACATGTATACCAATGTACCCTGACCTGTGTAATATGATGCACAACAACCTGCCAGCACAGGTGGACCAACAGGTGTTTCAACAGGTGTGTGATGAGGTCATCAGTTCCTTCCAGGTGTTTCTCTACAGGTGTCAGGAAGCAGTCACTCAAACTGATACTGTCTAAAACATGGATTAGAATTAGCTCATCCTGTGAACCTTGAACAACTGATGGCAGCAGATTATCGTGACATAGTTGAATTAACTTCACGAAATTGTGACTCTAGCAGCCCTCCCACTGGTCAGGTCTCTAGAAGGGGCACCATAGATCTATAGAGCCCTGGACAGTAAGAGCTTGGGTTACGCAGACTATAGTTGAATCATTTACACCAATTTACTAAAGTGTTGCTTTCTTGAGTTACCTTTAATCCTACAAATGTTCTTACTGACTAACACCTTTCATGTAGTGTGAGCTATAGCATAGTCCCCATCCAATCACTCCTTTACCATTAACAGTAATTGGTGCAGTTACTGGCCAGCAGGTGTGATAATTCCAACACATGTCCTCTCGATGGGAAGATTTTGGCTTTAACACAGGAGTAGTAAAGAATCCTATGAAATCTTGGATATTGACCAAACTGTGGCAGATTGCATTTTATAACCCATCTGTATCAGTCTAAACAATCTGAAGGATATCTGGATTTCGATCAAACAGATGGTCGATCATGATAAGTCTCTTCCTGGGAAATTTGGGTTTTCAGTGTCACGTTTCTCCTTGACTCCCAGACTACTGAGTATACTGAAGAGAGGAATTTTGCTGTGCCGCAGTCACGTTTTCTGTAGAGGTTCCAAACTTCCGGAAACCTTTGTTCCATTGCTGGTAAAATATATGCATTCAGTAACGCAGGCAAAGAGGCTGGATTGAGGCCATGTGTTACTTTCTGGTGAAGACAATTGATGTCGAAAAGGTCCCCCTGGAATCATTTTCAAAGGGGAGGAAGCAATTTTGGCCAATTAGCTGGGTTGGTTTTGTGGTGCGGACTGTTAAAAAGCTGATAGGATGTGCCCCAGGCATGGAGGTGGGGTTTTAGAGCCATGATTATAGAGATAAAGAATTCAAAACCCATAGGACTAGTTTTAGGTGATAAAATGTCAGCTTTTGTTCTACTGAGCTACGTACAGGACAAGTTTGAGTTTGAATCTGAATCTCCATCTGGTTGATGTCTGTCAGTCCGGGTCGCCCCAGGAATGCTGGAGGCTACAAGGTTACCACAGGTCAAGTTCGAGATGAAATGTCTTGGCATTCACAGCAGTCATATTTTCAAATGTCAACTTTTTTTGTGAGAGAAGATATATGTCCTGAAAATCACAGATAATTTGGAGAATCCTTTTCCTTGGTACCAAAGTATTTTTGTAGAATAGCACAAAGTTGGGGTAAAGTGAGAAGAAAGAGTCTGTTGTAAACAAGGCATAAACAAGGGTTCATGAACTGTAATCATGAGGGAGATTAGGAAATGTAAGGTGATAGGTTCTTCGGCCCACTTTGATGCAGATTGTAAATTATGATTTGTACAGTCCAGCTTTGCGCATGTACATGTAGGACTGGTGAAACTGATAATGTTCAAGTTCAAGTTCTTAGTGATTGCATTGGCATCTTAATTTTGTCAAGACCTACCCACAAACAAATATCTTATTCATCGATCCACAACTTCTAGTAATGCTGTCCACAAACATAAACACACACAAACAAATGGCACTGAGAACATAATCCCCTTGAAGAAGGTAAAAATACAGGTGGATTTTGGCCAGCACTAGAAGACGCATTCACAGTTGTATAGCCGGGTTCACTCCCATTGCTGCAGGGTTGCCATGACAATAGGAGGGCAATATGCAGGTTCAATATTGAACCCTTGTCAAAAACATGACTTATTCCACCTGTTGCAGTGCATGAAATATGGGTTATGCACACCTTCCTGACATTTTCCTGCTGTTTCAGTTGATGCTAGTCTCCACTGCTATTCTCTGACCGAGCTAAATATTTTCACCTCCACCAGACCTAGAAACACTAACATGATGTAGTGGGATGGCTGACTTTTGAAGAAAGAGCCTGTTGTAAAAAAAGGCGTAACCCTTGTCCAAAAGATGAATTATTCCACCTGTTGCATTGCATGAAATATGGGTTATGCACACCTTCTGGACATTTCCCTGCAGTTTCAGATGATGCTAGTTTCTACCGCTGTTCTCCAAGCTAAATATTTTCACCTCCACCAGACCTAGAAACACTAACATGATGTAGTGGAATGGCTGACTTTTGTAGAAAAATTATTTGATTAAAATTTTGAAGGGCAAGACTGCTGATTATTTGCTAGGTCATGAATCAAGCCTTTTAGTCAGCAAAGGCACATTCAAATTCCAGAACTGACCGAGTTCAGCTCAATCATACAAGAGGTCAAAGAGTCACCATCTGGATACAATAATGCAACATAAATCTGTATCATTCTCTTATAAAGTAGCAATTACGAAGGATCATTCCCCAGGCCATGCTCACATGCCATAGGGGAGAAGGCTGTTACCTTTGAATTAAGAAATGTCTCTGATGCTATCCAGGACATCATTATGATGTTTGAAATATTTTGTTTCCCAGATGTGGTCACATTATGTAGCAACCTGTCAAGTTGAAGCAAAACACACCCCAAATTCATATCCTTTGGTTTTCTTGACATCCTGTATTTTCTTGTCTGATATTTCCAGATGGCTGAACTCCTCTCGGTCCTTGATGGAACAGGGCATCCGAGAGAACGACATCATCTTGCTCAGGTACAAGTACTACACGTTTTTCGACCTGAACCCCAAGTACGACGCGGTCCGCATCAACCAGATCTACGAGCAGGCGAAATGGTCGCTGCTTACGGAAGGGATCGAGTGCACGGAGGAAGAGGCCATGATGTTTGCAGCTTTACAGGTGGGTGGACCTGTGAACTTGTTTGTGGACTTGGGGAGTGAAAGAAGTTTGTCCTGTCTGCATGTGCTTGTCTAAAATTCCATCACAAGTAGAATGAGATGACAGGCTTCGCCTCCTTACCCATACTGCTTTGCGACCGTTCCAATCCCCACGATAGAAATAGCAACATTGAGGATATTTGGCGACACTGCATTGCATATACATGTGTATTATTGAAAATTGCACAAAGAACACTGACAGACAGACACACAAGCCAAAAATAATACTTCCCTTGCAGTGAAGTTGGTACAAAGTTGAATTGTAGAAAATCAATCCCATTATTGCTAACTACAAAATACTTTCACATAAAAAACATTCCAGACTAAGAGATACAGCTATCTGTAGGCAGCAGCATCCCTGTGAATTCCCTCTGCAAAGCAACTGATTAAAAGTTGGATAGTTTCTGTCCAACTACGGAGTGTTCCTGATTGAAGGTGTTGTAATTGCATCTTGAAGTTTTACTGTTGTCTAGACCTTGAGTGATTGAAGGCGTTGTAATTGCATCTTGAAGTTTTGCCGTTGTCTAGACCTTGAGTGTACGCAACACGCCGCTCTGGAGACATCCAGGAGGGAAATGTGCCTCAGCGGTTGACAGAAACTTAATTTGGGTCAGATTGGCAAGCAGCGTTGTAGATATGGGTGAAGACAGAAATTTGATTACAGGCGCGGGCAAATCACATTAGTCTCCTGGAAGTAAGGATAAATTTGGTTTTAATGTTGTCTGTTGCCGTTTTATCAATACACCTACGTGGGAAGTAGGAAGAATTGGCAACCTTGCATCTTGTAAAGAGGTAGTTGCCATGGCAATAAATTGGGGATGAGATAACCTGCTGTTAGGAGTTTGGGGATTGGAAGTGAGTGTTTCTTGATTGGGACGTAATTCCCTATTACTTAGCTTAGATTCTAGGACCAGTTTTGGTCTTGTAAGATGGGGAGACAAAATGCATTTGACACTGTAGGCCCTCATCTATGTATATTGTACAGTCTGTGTCATTAACTTTGATGCATTTGCTTATAGACATTAATTTGAATAGGGGATACAAAGTTTTATTTGTAAAAAGTTCTGCATGCAAGGATGTACACTTGTTTAACTAGATAATATAACATCAGAAAGTATGGGAAATGTTATAATATTGATTTTTATAATCCAGCACATCATCCACATGGAAAAGTCATTTATCATAGTTGTAGAACTTGGAAGTTGGATGGATAGAAAGCCAATAGACAGGTCACAACTATGCCTAACTTTGTAAATACCTTCAATCATCACATCAAATCATTAGCGGATGTTAAGCTAGATTAACGCCCATCAACAGAGAGCAAAGACATAAACATTATAAGTTGTTGAAAGATTGCCGCTGGTTTCTAGTAGTGAGTCTCTGTGCCTCACTCTAACACCCATAGAGAATGTTACCTAGATGGGGATTACCTGAAAATGTGGGGGATTAGCAACTCAAGACAGGAGTTTATCTGCTAGGCTTTATACCCCACTAGATGTGAATTAAGGTCAAGCTCTGATGACATGAAGTCCCATAGGAGATGATCACTGAACAAAAACATGGTTGGAAAAGCTAAGTATAGACTTGGAGACTTTAGATAGAAGAAGGATTTACCAGGAAAACTGCCAATCACTCATACTTTACAGTAGTATGGCTATATTGGCAGAAATTTCAAGGGCTAATGTAGCTATCATTGGTATCTAGAGCGCTACTGTATACATTTACAGATCAGTAGGTTCTAGCCAACTTGAAAATTGGGTTGCAGTTCCTTTCAAACAGGCATAGTGTTAATTGTGATTCTACAGATGTACAGCAGTGTTTAATCTTAATCTGTAGTCAATGCTTGTGCCATTTGTTGCATGTCCAACAGCTGAAACAGTTCACTGTCCTGAGAAATGAAATAAACATATGATTACCCCTGCAACAGAGACCTACTTTTGAAATCAATGTAAGATCTAATTTGAAAACATTGTAGTGATAGATTGAGAATATTCATGCGTAATTCCTGCATAATTCCTGCATAAAGTTGTGTCTACTGATATCAGTCTCAGCAGTATTTTTTTCTTCTACTTCTTGGTTCAATATAACAATAGATGTTTGCTTGTTGCCTCTCCAGTTGCAAGTGAACCTCCAGTCAGCCATGCCCCAGCCAGACATGAACAATGCCAACGACTCCACTGATGACATTGATGCAGCTCTCACCGATCTACAGGTGTCTCTGGAGGGGAGCGCCAAGAACTCTGCAGCTGTAAGTACATGTGTGCTGTCTTAGGTTGAGAAATGGCTGGTGAAATATTGTGTATTTCACTTGATTACTCATTTGGCAGAAAACAGAATGTCAACAGTTTATAAGGATGTTTTAGGAGCTATTTTAGTTAGAAAATCGTTCCAAAAATAAAAATCATTTGTAGCTGTAAATCGGTTTGTTATGATCTTAGATGGAAATATGGTTGATAGAATACAGAATTTCCCTTGGTAGCTCATTTGGGAGCTGAAAAGTGTGTCATATGAATGATATATGAGCTTTTTTTTTTAGAAGATATGTGGTCACTCTGAAAAGAAATCAATTGTAGCTGTAAATACATGTTTCAAGTCTTTACAGTCTCGTATCTTAGATCAAAATATGGTTGATGAAATATTGTGTTTGATTCACTTGATAACTCATTTGGCAGAAGACAATATCATCTAGGACCAATTTTTGTTAGAAGATCACTCTGAAAAGAAATCAATTGTAGCTGTAACTACAATACAGTACATGTATATGTATCATGTCTTTATAGTTTGCTATCTTAGATTGAAATATAGTCGATAAAATGTGTACTGTGAATTTCCCTTGGTAGCTCATTTGAAATGCAAAGTCAGCAGTTATGCAAGATGCCATATGAATGATAGATGAGCCATTTTAGTAAGGAGATATCTGATCAATCTGAAAAGAAACGAGATTAATTGTTATTTGCACATATTGTCACATTGAAAGCATCTGGTATTTTTCAATACAATAACATGTATAGCTATGAATGTCAGATGAGCATTGTGTAGGGACTTGGGACTGATCCATTTGGAACACAAAGACATACCTTCTCAGCTTGTCACATTTTAGATAATGATGATAGATTTTTGCCATATGATAGAAGTATCAGCACCTCCCATATTTAATTATAGAGGTTGGTCATGCATAATGTTTCCCATAGGAAAAATAGCATCCCTATTGATAGCACATCATTTCCTGTTTTCTTCTCTTCCCATCTCCAGGGAGACATCACCCAGATACCTGAACTAGCTGACTGGCTCAGGTTCTTCAAGTAAGTCAAGCAACTTCTGTCCGTGAAGTTATCTTTGCGAGGGAATTGTTATCAATGTTCTGTTTCTATGAACATGCACCTTGTACTGTCTTTAATTTGCACCGCACCAGTCAAATCTGATATCCTCATCTTAATAACGTCTGAAGCGATCTATAAGTATAACATCCACCATCTGATACTATAGTGATAGGTTGCTGCTCGCTGGAAATAATGAGGTCCTTAGAAACCCCAACTATTCCCTACCCTTCCATAAATATGATTTGTATCAATGACAAATAGATATGGAAAATGTCTGCTTTCCTTCATACGAATTTCCTCCTTTCCAAGAAGTACAACAATTTATTTCCCATGTGCAAGTACCTGGGACTCTGGAAGATTACGGTATTGCATCTAACGATGTAATTACCAAAATTGTGGCCGGATACATATCAACTCAAGTGTCCTGACATGTTGTATTGCCCTTCAAACTGTTGAGCAGAGACAGACACTGCAACTTTACCAATCCAGTCCTGTCCTGTCCTTGATCCTGTGGATAAATCTCGATGTCAGTGTACTAGACCAGTAGTGATCTTGAGATTTTCTGGAAACAATTTCCCTTCCCCTTGACCTTGTTTTTCTGAGCTAGTAACCCTTTGCACTACTGACCTTCCTGCCTTCTGTCTTCCTCCCATTTCACCTGTTAAATGTGACAGTTGAAGTGTTTGGTGTCTTCTTCTCAGCCTTGTTGAGGTTTGCCCTTTCGGCAGTTAATGTTTCTCGCACTTGATTGTGATTGTTTACATTCTTGTGTGGTACAGATCTGTATTGCTGTTCTGTAGGGGCCTGTCTACAAGGGTTCTGTCAAGTGTTTGTTCAGCCTCAGTATCCAAATTTGGCTATGAAAATCCCCATTTTATATTGCGAATATGGCATTTAGTTTTCGATAAATCTGAAAGCCCTGCTATAGTTCTGTTTATCGTAAACTTTGTTCAAAGATCCTCCAGAAGCCGGGGACAGCACTGTTTACATTGTGGGAGTGGATCTCTGTACACCAGCTGTCAAGAGAGATCCAAACAAAACCTGTTTCCAAAAGTCTTCCTCCGTTTCCAGCCTAGCAACTTCTTTTCACATGAAGAAGCATTACCTTTTCCTACATTTGTTTCCAGTACATTACTGTATTTCTCTGTGTTAAATGTGTGGACCATGGCATGAAATACCTACCTGCAATGTGCCATTTGATAGCATAAACTGAAATTGCTGGTAAAGATTTTCAAACTATTTCGGATATAGGGGCCACACAAGCCTCCCTTCTACTGTATCACTTTGCCATGTATTACTGTGATTACTGAGCTGTGGCGTGTTTTTGTTGTGTGCAGGCCGAAGAAGTTCACGCTGAAATCCTACAAGCGGTACTGGTTCACCTTCAAGGACACCCACCTGGCCTATTACCACAGCCCAGAGGAGGCCAGCGGAGCTCCCATCATGAGGGTCAACCTCCGAGGTCAGTACAGTAACAGATGGGGGAAGGAAAACATACACAACTCCTAAAGCCTTTCACACATGCCAAGGAGTATCTAGCAATCCAACATTACACACTGAACATACATGAAAAAAATGCCCGTAATGACTGATAACTGGCATTTATATCAATGGCAGTGGAGACTGTAGTGGGATTCTTTTGCTTTGCTGAGACATGTGGAATCTTGTACGTTAGTAGACCACCCAGCTTACATTTTCAGTGAGTCAGTGTGGAATTGTACTAATGCTGTAGTAAAATGAAATTCTCTTGCACAAAAAAAGCTTTGGTAGTTACGATCCAACAGGTGCATGACGACTTGTTAGATTTTCATGTTTATATGCTTTGAGAAGAGTATTAAACAATATTTTGTGTGTGTGACAGGATGTGAAGTGACTCCAGATGTGAACATCTCGTCGGAGAAGTACTGCATCAAGCTCCTCATCCCGTCAACAGAGGGGATGAACGAGGTCTGGATCAGGGCAGACTCGGTAAGGACTTTTCTGCACAATTATTCTGTCAATAATGAATGAATGATAATGACACTGTATTGCAAAGTCAAAACTGCAGTCACTGCATGACTGGGGATAAAATAGTTACAGTTCCTATCTACCCATTTACAAACCTGTTTTAGATACAATACCCAGTAACTGATACTACAACCATTTAACTTTTTCTGCGCCTGCTATTCCCACCCCTTTTATTCCTGGACTAAGGTAGACTGGGTGTTTTTTTAACTTAAGTGCCAATTTAAAGGTTGTAGGTTTGCTTTATAGCAACTGTGATGATTCAGGAGGGACGTTAGGACCTGTGTTTCCCATCATCATGTCTAGCCTTTGCTCTTTACCTTGGCAGTGTGTGGGGAAACATGAAACTTGCTGAGCTCCATTATTTACAGCCTAGGGGGTACCCACTCCTTGTTAGCTGGCGTGTGGGAGGATTGCAGTAATGAAAACTTGGATTACACCGGCACCCTTGCCCCTTCAGGCGGCTGTGTCAGTGTAAATCGAGGCCTGGTTGCCTTGCTGTGAGGACAGGCACGTTTGGGGGGTGATTCAGGTCACCCTGTATTCATCCTCCTCATCATCAGAAGCAGCATTATGATGCATTTGGCACAGCTCCAGATCGCTTGTCTCTTTAAGGATTTAGACCAATTTGTCATCATCCATCAATACCTGATCCCATTTAGATTGAACGTTGAATAATCTGGTGCCACAAAGACCCATCAGTTGGAAGAGACAATAAGAAATGTCAGGGTGTGGGCAGGGCAGGCCTTCGGAGGCTTTTGTGTAGTCAGATTACAAAGATTTGATGGAGCCAGCGCCAAGTTAAAAGTACAGCCAGGGCCAGGGGTGAAGCTGCGGAGCAGAAAATAATACAGTGTATTTTGGAGACCTCACGCTGTGGCATTACAGGACTCTTCCTGTTGAATGGGCGTCTTGACAGTAATCTACAGATGGAAGTTGCATTCTGTCCCATTCCCTTGTTGTCTCACATCAACGGTTCTTTGTTGTCTGGTTGAGTGATGGACGAGACTTGGCCGTGATCTTGAGGTATCTGTGGAGTGAGGGTTGACAGGGTAGGAATGTGAGGTGGGCTTGAGGTGAATCTTAAGGACATGTCAGCGCTGAGAATCAGCTTTTGGACTTGCTGCATAACTGTTGATGGTGGCAGGCATACATTTGTCATCATGTCATCAACATATTACTAACATATATATCTATTGTGATAAAAGATACCAACATATATATTTATGGTGATAAAAGATTATGTGTAGGCGTGTGTCATCAACATATTGAATTTATATCATGTTTTCAATACATAAAAAAAGTTAAGCGATTCTGCAGATGTGTAAATTGAGCAGAAAGAAAGTTATGAAGGCTTCATTATCACTCAATATCCTTGAAAACAAACAGATTGTTTAAGAATAGTCCGGTCAGTCAGACTCATTGCAGCTGGCAGATATTCATACATAGCTGTGTGATGTACCACTAAGAGTTTTCAGGTTGAAAGGTAGTACTAAATTTCTTAGCTTATGTTAGAGACAACAAGTTCAGCCATTTTTGTGCAATAACCATTCTCTCTACCAGTGGATATAACTTCCCTACCCTTTTACCCCTTAGGAAACACAGTATGCCCGCTGGATGGCAGCATGCAGGTTGGCAGCGAAGGGAAAGACGATGGCGGACGCCACCTACGAGTCGGAAGTCCAGAGCATCACCAACTTCCTGGGCCTACAGCATCCCAAGGAGCCGGTCCCAAGCGTGAACGTCAGCAACATCAACATAGAGCCACAGGACTTTGTATCACAAAGACATGTCAAGAAGTTCAAGGCAAAGTCGGTTAGTTAGATTTTACTAACTGCTTTTCGCCGTAACATACCTTCCTACACCAGACGTCAGGTGGATAGGAGGCATCAAGCAGATGAAACATACACATGCACTTGTGTAGGTGTGTACATGTGAGGTTTGGGTTAGAAAGGCAGGAAGCATACAGAGTCGTAAAACAGGCAAGGGCTTGTTAGCCTGACTGGCTGTCTCCAGACATACATGTCTGTTAAAGTCTTCTAACTCCATTTCAAAGGTGAAGGCATAGCTGCATGTGGCCAAATTGGTGGGAACTTTTCCAGGAGTCTGTAACTCAAACTGATTGAAGTGAGTCCCCCGTGGCTAGGATGATGGTTCACTCCAGGTTAAGCCCCCCTCCCCCAATGAAACAGAATGTTTCAACAGTTCACATTTAGATCAGAGCAAAGTAACAGTCATTGCATCACTTGTTATTAATAAGATCAACCCCTATCTTGTAGATCAGGAGTAGAGTTTGAATAACTGAACACTTCTGATAGCTCTCTCCAATCCAAGAAGAAAGCCAAGAAAGCAAGCTGTGTTACTTTTTTTTGCGATTCGATATTCTTCTGGACTTCTGATGTCAAACTTAATAGAATTGTGACTTGGGATTCATGGGTCTAGGGTCTACTCTACCTTAAGACTAAGAGTCTATAGCATAGGTGCCCTTTAGTTTTTGCCCAAACACCACATGTACCCTCCTACACAAGTACAATGTTCTAAGGGGAAGGTAAAAGTCTCCTTTGGCACAAGTGGTGAAAATGTCCGTTTGTCTGTCAGGAAGTGTTGCCCTGGGGGGCAGAGGTCAAACTTCTTGACAGACAAAACATTCCACTTGTAGAAAGGCGAACTGTTCATCATAGATGTGACACCCTAACTGCTTCTTGCCATAACATGAACTATAGGTTCAGAGTTTGTGCATGTAATGCATCGGATTAGCTGGGTAGTTGATCACTCAGCTTTGAAGACAACCACTTGAATGTGTATGCGATGTAGAGCATAGGGCACTTTGTATGTTTTTGTGTATTGTACTTTAGAATAGTATAGTAATTTCTTTCAGATTGTGTTGTCTTGTACATGTTATTCCATTTTGCATGTAACTAGACTGCTATGAAATGCTTTTCTTGAGGAAATTGAGCAGCAGAAAAGGAAATGAAGGAAAACTGTAAAAGGGCAACTTTTTATATCGGACATGTAGTAAAGATAAATGGCAGAGCAGAGTGGATGTGTTTGCCACATTTGTTGGTGGAGTCAAACTTTAAAGACAGCTGGAAATGCTCCACTGTTGGGGCCTCTGGAGGGCACAGTAGTTTCCCATGAACTCCAGCTTCCCAGCTGACTCAAGCATGGCCTTGTGGGACATGTCCTGGGGACCAAGGCTATTGTTGACAGTCTATTTCATCACAGATGACAAGAGCTGAGTTCATGGAATAGGATATTTCAGCTGGCTGCATGGGAAACCTCTCTGAAATAAACTGTCAGCAACTTTTAGTAGGAGTACCTTGGGTCTGCATGATTATACTCATCAGTACCCTTAACATGAAAGGCTGTCTCTGCTCAGTTTCCTCTCAATGACACCTCTCAAATGCCAGAAGTATCTCAAGGATGGCATTCCTTGACCTTGCCTGAAATAATACTTGTGTGACCTTCAACAAGCATGGACTGTTGCAATACATGGAAGTCCTTCAAATGTGACTTATTACTGACATGTATTATGCACCATAGTGTTCGTATTGTTTGGTAAAAATCCATCCTAATTTCTACTAAATTTTACTTAGTAGCTGCAGAAATGTGACTGTGTTTCTTCTGTGTTCCTTACAGCTGACTGCCCGTATTCTGGAGGCACACGCCAACGTGGCCAACCTGGCCCTCTTGGAGGCTAAGCTGAACTACATCAGGGCGTGGCAGGCCCTGCCTGAGTTTGGCATCACACACTTTGTCGTCAGGTTCAGGGGCAACAAGAAGGAGGTGAGCTTCCCACGTTTTCTTACCTTCCGTTGTTGGCAACATATAGTGCCAGCTGTGTTAAGCTGTATGTTAGACCCAGAGTTGCATGCTAAGAAAGCTGTATCCCCCATGCCTTACTTTCTTGATGTTGTCAAAACTTGGAACACAGGATGGGATGCAGTGATATTTCACTTAAGACATATGTCAACAAGTGATTGTGTGTCTCACAATGATTTAGTTGATTTTATCGGAACAGTGGTGTCATATTTTCCATTGTCAACTTGAAACTGTCTTCCACTGGGTTTGAATCAGTTCAAGTGTCTCACCTGTTAAAACAGGTGGAAAAGTTTGTACAGGTGGAAAAGAAATCTATAAAAAAGCTGGCAACCAGCTTGTGCATGTGTCTGAAAAGGGACAGGACTAATTTCTTTCCAGAAGCTGGATTCACAGGATGTTTTGTATGTGTTGCTTTCTTTCAGTCATTTAAAATCTATTCAATGTCTGATTGTGATATCCTATGTACATGTAGCTATATTCACAAATGGACTTCTTTCTCTTAGGACCTACTGGGTGTTGCCTTTAACCGCATCATGCGTATGGACCTCCACACCGGCGACGCCCTCAAGACGTGGCGCTACAACTCCATGAAGCACTGGAACGTGAACTGGGAGGTGAAGGAAGTCCTGGTGCAGTTCGAGGACGAGCAGGTGTCCTTCGCGTGCCTGAGCGCGGACTGCAAGATCGTTCACGAGTTCATCGGAGGCTACATCTTCAACTCCATGCGCTCCAAGGATCAGAACCAAACCCTGAACGAGGAGCTATTTCACAAGCTGACGGGGGGATGGGAAACACTTTAACTTTAATTTTTCCTATTAATCTTAAGATAGAATGTAGACAGTATGAACGTAATCATACACATTTGTACAGGATCATTGAGATGTAGAAATGATTGATTAATTGATTAATTAATTAAACATGCTATGAAATGGTAGTGGGTTCTGCTGGCCTGTCCCTACAGGTGTAAACTGTTAACTAATCTGTTGACCAGGACATTTTCACAAAGCATGCAAGTACAGTATCATCTGTTTTGATATATAGATTAAGAGTTGACAGCAGTGGTGTATTGTGATCAGATTTTCAACTGTGCAAAACACTTACGAATTCTGTACGGTACCCCTATATTTTAGGAGTACATAAGGAAGCAACTGAGCCCTTAACGATTGTTGTAGGAGAGTGGGACTTATTTGCGCCTATGTAAAAAGACAGCACTCTAGGTTGTATTTATAAAGCATTGTTAGTCACTAAGCAGTGAAAGTGTTTGACAGCGTCACTGCACTTGTTAAAGAATGTATCAAAAAAGATGGGGTGTTTATCCAAGCCAGGGGTAGGAGAATGTACTAACCTGTATAACAATGTGAATAGTAGATATGCCCCACCCTGAGCCATAGCTTCAGTCCTCAAATACTAAACCTCAGGAATGCTATTATTATGGAGAGCTACAGCTTTTTTTTCATTAAGAAAATGAATATCACGTATGTAGGAGCAGATGTTGCGGTGGAGGGGAGGGGGGCTGATGAGTTCACCCTTGAAATAGGGTTCATGTTACTAATGTAGGTTCATTGTTTTCAAATTGGGTGTTTTGTTGTTTTTATATGAGTAGCATAGCCTTTTATGATGCTGTTTGAATAATGCCTAGTGATTCAAATATTTAATGATCAAGCATGTATTTACAGTACCTCTACCTGTATTTTATTTAATATTTGATATGGTTGTGTGGAAGAAAAATACGCAAAAATATGAAAGGAGTAAATGGGTTTCTGTATTCCACAGTGTGCTTGATATTAGAGTTTATAAAATTTGAATTATCTAATTCTCTTGCCATGTGTAATCCTTGTTTATTCACTACCATAACCCAGTAGGGGTAAATCTGTATGATATAGGGTGAATCATTTTGCCAGTACAATGTACTAATCAAAGAATATCCTAAAGCATTGTAAGTAGTGATATCATATATCACCATGATTGTATAGTACAGCACAAAAACACATCTATCAGTTGAAGTCGAAGATTAGCACTGTGAAATAGTGGGAAGGTTTCCTCAACTAAATATTTGCAATATCCTAGATGAGAATATGGGTGGGTCAACGCATTGCTCTCGACATGCATAAAATATTGTCACAATACACAAGAAATAGAGAACCTTCTTGCATTTGTCTGAGTTTCTGAACTCCTTAACGTTAAAGTCATTGAAGTGAAGAAGCCTGTATGACACTATGTACACTGTTACATGTAGTTCATCTTCATTGATTTGGGATTGAATCTTGTTTGTATGCTTGGACAAGATGCGGTATGTGGACGTAAAGGCTTAAGTCACTGTAACATTTGGTCTTCCACTTCTGTACATAAGCTACAATTCTCTAGTGACCAATGCACCACTTGCTAAAGTTATACAAGGTATATAAACTAACGGGATTCAGAGGAAGCAATGTTATAAGGCCATTATGACGACATGACTAAACGGCTGTCTTCCTTTCCAATTGTAAAACTAAAAGAAACCCAGACAGTTGGGTCATGAAATTCTACATGGGGACTGTACTTGATTGATTCTCTAATATTGCTTACGTTTTAAGCATTGGGAGATATATGTATAATGATGCTGATTCTGCAGCACTGACCAAGGAGGTTATAGGGAGATATACCTCCTTGCTCTGACTTTCTCAATATTCTTTCAAATATGCTGTTTTGGTGGATCAGGAGGATCTAGGAAAATAGGGTTTACTTGCAACTAAATGATACCAGCCAATGCCAAGCTCACTACAAATCCAAGACTTTCTCAAAATGGGATTTCTTGGGAACCTTCTACACAACAGCACCAGTGTCTACAACTACTACTGTCTATTAAGATAACATAAATTGATTTAGTTTGACTCTCCCATAAGAGCATTGGAGTCCCCTTGATGCTGAAGATGTCTTCCCAGAATTAGAGACATGTATGCAAAACCTGCCCATTTTGTAATGTTTTCTAGCATTCACTATCGTACAGAAGCTTGGACTCTGGCATTTGTATGGAATTCCCTCTGAGCAATCATATTATTACATAAAGACATCTACAATGATGTTTACCTGTTGTGCCCCTACCGTCAGGTGGCTAGCTAAGATGGTCTGTGTGTATATCACAAATTAGCAACATGTAGATAAGTGTGCACCCTACAGCCTTGTCTGACTGTTACATGCTGGAAGCCAAATAAATTTTGCCACTAAAGTGAGGTGAACAGTCTGATGTTTTTTTGGGTCGTTTCCACTTGCAAGGTTGTAGCCTGGGTGACATCCTCTAGTAACTGCTGGCTCAATCTTTTCGCTTTCTAACCTCTGTGGTTAGCAGCGGTTACTACGGAGGATGGCACCCAGGCTAGCAAGGTTGAAGGTTAGTGTGATAGTTCAGGTACTTAAAACTGCCTTAAATGGCAGAGCGCGCCAGTTTGGTACAATAAGTACAAGCTGCTTAAGATTGATAGGTTTTATCCACTCACTGGGAAGGCCCCTACTCTACCAAAGAATTTTAGATCTGACAACATGGGAATATTTTTTTGACAAGTATTTTTATTGATAACATAATAATTATGCTCTAATATCTTCACTACATTACTCACTTTCCAGCAGTGATTGCAATTCATGATCATTTATAACAAAACGGAATCCTTTTTTATTCTACAATCCCGCCTTGGCAATGTTATATGTTAATTACTGAGTCTTGAAATTTGGTACACGTTTTAGCAACAGACACCTATATCCTACCTTTTGGAACTATCAGATCACGGTATATACAAGCTGACAGATTTGTTTCATTTATATTGCTACCTGAAGAGAGTAACTCCAACCCACTGCTTTCAGATAATATTTTTGCACATTCCTTTGCAAAATCTGGATTCTCATCCTCCTTGTAGTAACTAAGAACACATTTTGGAGAACTTAAGAGTGAAAGTAACATTGTGTGGAGATCATCATGATGGGGATACAAAACATTTCAACTTGTGGCAAATCTTGGTGGGTAATTGGAGTAATACATGTAGTTACTTATTTTTGAGCATTTCAACAGATTATATAGCTTTAGGTACCCCATATGCATATAAATGTCAGGGTAGTTAATTCAACTGTAGTTTTGCCATCTTCAAGACTTTGTCAGGAATTTCTTCCAAGGATATTCAAGTACATTGTACCTTCACAAGCTGATCCATCTACCTACATGTATGAATGGGAGATACAGAAATTTAAGAAAATCCTGCTTCCTCTAAAACCAGTTCTGGCGGAATGAAAGTGAATTTGATTGCACTGCAGGGTTAGACGATTGATAATAGATATTGTTGAATGTTACACATCATGGAAGAGGGCTGTGTAGAACTCAGGTTCAGACATCTGGCTGCGGTACTTGGTGACGACCTCCTGTATCTTGATCTTCCTGCGGATGTGTGGAGGCTGGTACCTGCAGCAGGGAGGGGGAACGTGTGGTTTTATACTTCAAAGGGTTACAATATGGTCAGCTATATAACATCTACACTGCTTGATACAGCACCTTGTAATGTAATATGTAGCTGCAGTAGAATATACTACATGTATACAGTATTTGATTATACTGCTGTCAGGGTCCCTACACAGGTGGACAGCAGTTAGATAGGCCCGATTTACACGCAAGTTTTCGAAGTCGACTCAGGCTGTGTGAGAGGAGCTTTGAGCTGCCTACTAGAAACGCTTCCTGAGTGGCTAAGGGTTTTCCTTGCACAGTCCTGAGTCGACACCAAGTCGACTCAGAAACTTGTGTGTAAATCAGACCAAAGTCTTCACACTGCATTTCCAGGCAGCTCTGTCCATCAAGAAAGGTGCAGTTGAAATTACATCAAGCAGTAATTGACAGACAGTCTCTATGATATATGATAAAAGTGTGCGGCCTCACACTTTGATATAGAAGTCTTGTCAACTACTGCCTAATGCACTTTCAACTACACCTTTCTACAAGCCTAACTTGGTTTGCTTGAGGGGCCATATTTCAAAGGAGGCAAGATTAAGTTATGTTTAAATCTTAATCAAATCACAATCTTAAGTCAGCAGAGCTTAGCCCTTTATAATACCCACAGGCTAGTTGGGCATCCCTAACTGTATGTATTTCTTTCACAGCCAAACCAATCAACAAATAGATAAATGAATAAAGGTAAGTTCACACCCTTATTTTAGATGGCCATAAAACATTTCTTACGTATCAGTATCCAGCCGCCTCCGGTGACAGATATTGATGGCAGTCTGTCTGACCAGCGCTCCGAGGGCTCGTCTACTTACCACCATCCCGTCCACCAGGGGGATGGCCTTGCTCACCCTGTCAGCAGATTCCAATATAGATAATCAGTTTTACTCCCAAAATGGGTTCACTTGATATATATACAACACAAAACCTCAACCAGACAGAAGGACGGATACAGGCCCGGACAGTGTTTTATATGTGTTCTTGAGATTTTTATGTCTTTCTAGAGGTCTGCAAGAACCTCATACAAGTTAAGGAAGTGCCAGGGGTCGGCACATGGAACTTACTTTATAGAGGACACAATCTGTGTCATATGTGGGTGTCAACAAGTTTTCAGATATTCTTCAGTTTGGACACAAAGTGAAACAGACACCTGTCAAAATCTTCAATGCAACAGGTGATCTTTTAATACTGTGGATCAAAGGCCTACTGCTAGCAACATCTCTACTGACCAACAGTCTGCTCTAGGAATAGCATGCATACTGGACTTAATAACTCTAATGACTGGACCAGTATGACTATTAGGCATTGTCTAGATAGCTAAGATCTGTATTCCATTAACCCTTCAAAATAATACACTGAGGGCTTAATTTAGCATACCTGCCAGCAGGGCCATGCATGTTGACCCTGAACAGTCCAGTCTTCAGGGGGTGGATGAAGATCACGAAAGCCTCCATCCCCGGCCGGCTGCCCAGGGAACTGGTGCTGCTGGCATAGTCCATCCCTGTTGTACACTCTGACAACAAGTCCTCTGAAAAAACCCAGACAGGTAATATTTATCATCAAACAGTCACTTATGGAAAAATAGCGAAAATTGGCTTAACCTTCAGCCTGCTAAGGTAGACGTTTGACAACAATTTTTTTGTATTGATTTCGGGGTTAGACAGCAGGGAGAAGGTTAATTGCTGACCACATGAAAACATGAATAGCATACATTTGTATATAACTACTTTCACGTGATGTAAAGGTGTGAAGCAAGGCTCAGGCCGTTGCATGTTTTCAATAAGATGTTTTACCAACATGTATATGTTAAACCATGATATTCTATCGAACATGTATTCAAATTTCTTTTCATGTCCAGTGCTGACTAACAAGACAGTCCACCAGGCCAGACTGTTCAAATCTGGAACACCAGCCACCTTTAATTTGGTCAAAAAGCCATGTTGATATCCAAATCTCCACATCACTAGATTGGATGAAAATGTCCCGTTGACACCCAGATGCCACAAATCCTATGTTGATATGTGGTTACAGTGTCAGATGTCTGTCGGACACTTCTGCATCCTTGGTGCAGATAGAAGCATGAGGGGACAGAAATATCCCAAGGTTGTGTGCTTGCCCTAGTATGTGGGCAATGTGGCAGAGATCAGAATTACCCACAAAAGATCTGTAGTAAAAGTCAGCAATCAGACACTGACTGAAATAGGAAAGTTTTACATTACAACAGCATAACTTCTGTTCATACGGGTTATTGGAAGTTCTTTTTTTCTATTTTCACAAATCACGAAATGTCTTGAAGGTAACCGTACAGTCGTGGCACTTAACAACATACAATACATAAACAGGTCACAACTGCGATTGAGGTTGTAACTGAGTGAACTGTGACATACATTTATCATCTGTTGTCATATTTTCTTGCCACAAATAGCTTAGCAGAAAAATGCTGAAAAACTTGCTATAACTACCCCCCCCCCTTCAGTGTACCTTGCAAATAGGGACAAGCTAGCCTGGTGATATATTAATTGTATATTCATCTTCCACAGCCTGCAGAACGTGCTCAAACCCTACAATAGCTTAAGTAGTTTCGGAAATATATCTAGAATACATTGTTGTAATAGGCCACTTTTGCTGACATCAATTTCATTTCTTCTCTCTGTATAACATTGAAATTAGCCCGGGCATGGGTTTGCATTTAAGTTATAAATAAACATATTAGTCTTAGTGGCCCTTTAACTGACCGGTCCCCTTAAGATGGAGTCATCTGACAGCGAAAGTGCCTGGGGAGGAGGCATCACAACATCACATACTCTCCGCAGCAAACAGGGACACTCTTATGTTTACATTCCTAAAATAATCATCCTTTCAACAAACATGGATAGCTTGCCAACACTTCAAATAAAAACCTCTATAAATGTAAACATTTATCTGGCAATATAGTAGCCCCACCCTATGTCCAAAACAACTTTCCGCAGAGAATTCCTTGGCACACATCTATTTATTTGGCAAATAATTGGGCCAACCATTCTTTTCATGTTTGGACTAATAACAATTGAGTTTAGCATAATGGTGTTTGCTATTAAGCAGTGTGTATTGTTCAACAACCAAACATATTAACAGTAACACGTCTAGTAAAGGTCAATTACCGGCCTGTTTGGTCAGTCCTACATGTATATTCACGCTGTGTCCTTAAAATAGTGCTCAGAAGCAGCATAGCCATAACATCAATTCAAAGTTAATGCATAGCAGTCACAGCTGCCAGTAGGGCACAGTAATCATAATAAGCCATAAGCAGCTGCTGTTTTATGACTTCTAACACTTGCCACTTTTCATAGTTCAAAACATAAAATGGGGAAATTGGACACCAGGGTTACATAGAAAACATTTGCACGGTTCATATTCTTTCTCTTAAGTTAACCTTTAGCACACTGAAGGAGCCGTTTGACACCCAATTCTCTATTGGTTACAGAGTTAGGCAGCAGGGAGAAGGTTAAAAATGATAAAGTCGTGGTTACTGCTACAACAGATTTACGAGGGACGGTCTGTGAACGCCTGAAAGGTCAGCTGTACGTGGCTCATAGTCACTGGTCATGTGACAACAGGAATGCACGACAACACAAAAATGAATGGTACAACAATTGCACTTGGGTCCTTCACCTTCTGCCAACAGTACTAGTGGGCTCATCCAAATAGCAAAATCGGATTGGATATACCATATCTAATACTGCAAATGCAGAAATGTTCGTGGTAGTTTTATGTTCGCGGTTTTCGCGGCAACATTTCATCACGAACTTAAAACCACCGCGGACATTTTTGTCCAATACTGCAGCAATATGTGACTATAGCGCTGCTGCAAACTTAAAACCACCGCAAACACTCCATTTTTGCCTTAGCGCGAAATAAAAACCACACGAACTTAAATGCATTTACAGTAGCAGGGACAGGGTTAAAGACTGTCCTATCCCTAAAAGCTTCTGTTTGTGCTATGAATTCAGTAATCCTTATTTTATTTTAACATATAGTTTTCACTCTATAATTTATATACAGCAAAGAGGGTCGGTTGAATTCTGCTACTATATAATCTTGTATTTCGCCCTATCAATTTAGGCAAATCTTAGCCTGGATCGCAGACCCCCGATCTCTATCAATAATACCTATCCACTCAGGGGGCCAGTTGTAAAATTTCTTTTGGGGAATGTTGGTCCTAGAGCCAAGGAGCTGGCCTCTGTAGGCCCTGGAAACAGTCTGGCATCCAGGCTAGGCATCTTTAGGCCTGGTGACCTTGGTCATTCCCCCATATTGACCATGTGAAACCCGAGCCCCATTGTGGCAGTGCTGATGTGGTAAGGATGTGGCAAAAACATGATGGGCTTGTAGATATGGGGCAATGACTAATTAACCCATTTTCCTTCTCTATCAAGCCTTGCTGGAAGTGTATGCCCAACTTTTGCTGTCATTAACAGATGTTTTCATGTCGTTATCCCTGTTTCTTCATGACCATTGTGTAAAGCTTTACTTTCCACAGTAATAAACTTGACATTCTAATTGGAAGTACATGTACATGCATATTTGTGGGTCTCTCACCACCTTGCAACATTCTGGCAGAGCAAACAACAAGTAGAAAATTTGTCCTTGAAATGAGCTGTCCTGTGATGTGCTGATCACCATCATCAAATCATCTTCTTGTCCTGCCCTTTCACTTACCCAATTACCACTCCTTCAGAAATTGTATAATTTCATCACGAATCACAGTTAAAACAATTACACTGAACTAGTAGTCAATATTTTGAACACCTTACATACTTACCCAGACACACTGGAGGAAAAGGAAGGCCCAACGTGCCACAGAAGGAGGCATGGGATGAACTAAAGTCTAAGTAAGATGACTCACTTCTAGACCAACTTGCCCTGGGATGTCAGGGTAAAGATCCAGGACTTACAGAACATCATGAAAGACAGATGAGATTCTTGGAGAAGCAGAATAGGCTTAGTCCGGAGCAACCAGCCCAACATGATGATGATGATGATGATGATAATGATGATGATGACTTGCTAAGGGAAAAGTCCTCGATGTCTTCATAGCGCTCGACCCAGATGCCTATTCACTTACCAAATTACACCTCCTTCAGAAGATATATACTTTCATCACAAGCGACAGTTACTAACACTACACTAAACTAGTAATCCAATATCTGGAACAACCAAGTTGCCCCAGGATGTTGGGGTACAGGCCTAGGACTTAGAGAACAGAAAGACTGAGATTCTTGGAGAAGCAGAGTGGACAAGCAGCCCGACATGATGATGATGATGAGGACTTACCGAGGGGAAAGTCCTCAATGTCGTCGTAGCTCTCGACCCAGATGACGAGGACCTTGGTGTCTGGTCCCACGTGCATGTTGGCGCGGGAGGGCAGCTGTCGCCTCCTGCCGTGACAGGTGGGCGTGTCCGGGCTGGGTCCGACCGCCCCCGGGGACGGGTCCACCCCGGCCACCTCCAGGGTCAGGTTACGGGAGGGGCCGGCGCCCGTTGCCATGGCATCGCCCTGTGTGCTGGTCCTATCAACAGCCTGCTTGTCTGCAATTGAATCAGTTCGTTAGCAATTAGACGAGATCTGCATCCATGTAGCAGGTATAGCTGCCCTTTAGGCGTAACAAACCTGCTTTTCACAGCATAACACAGATAAGTAAAACCAAACACCCTGATCCACAAATACACAAATGTTCCTCATTGTCTACATCTATTGTAGATCAAGTATTTGTCTAAAAATTCAATCTAATCCAAAGGCTCATCCATGGCTCAAAACATACTTGTAGCAAGTAACACAAAAACCAAAGGCAGGCATGATGCAGCTGCCAGGCTATTTTAGCTGAAAATAGAGTACAAGTGAGCAGGTCAAAAAAGGAATACAAACCTTGCCAATCCACATCTGGAAACAGTCCACCCTAAGTAACAGGATTTTCAGAGATTTGGAGGACTGATTGGTTCTGAACGAGCCTGTAAATCATTCTCACCTGGCAGCTGGTCCCTGCAGTTCCCTTGCCTGCTGCCAGAGGGCACCACAAAGGCCACCTCTGAGCTGATGTCCCCATAATACAGCACTTGCTTGTCACCATTGAAAAGGCTACCTCCTGTCCCATCAGCCACTGGGGTTGAGTCTACGAAAATGGATGGGATAAGAATGGATCAAGACATTATGCTAGATTACTGTGGTGTATACATCATGTAGATACACCAACACAGTGCAATCTTCACTTATGCAGCAATATCTAGGAACATGCTTGCTGCTTGTAAACAAAGATGACAACAACTTAATCTATTTTCTTGGTTCAAAGTCCCATCAATAATTCTTCACGGAAAAAACAACTGGAAGATACGAACACTTAGTACAACTCTGACAGATAAGAAATGATAAGAAAATCTATGTGGACATGTGGTCACTATAAGTAGGCTTACACTAGTGTTGGGAAAAATTATCGAAGGGACTATCAAAACGTGGTCACATTTGCCAGGTGTTCCTTATGTGGAGGTGGTCCCTTGAACAGGTTTGGCTGTATCTAATGAGAACGCCCACTGCCTACCATCGAAGACGTCATCATCAGCGGCCAGTTTCCAGCTGGTGCTGACGTGTCCAGTCCACCCGGGGTGTCGCCCCACCTCCACCGGCCAGCCCAGAGAACGCAGGAACTCCAGGAACTGGGGCTGCACATTCTCCGCTGCCTCCTGGAGGGGTTGGAATTGGTAAAAAATTACATGATCTATTGTAAATTTTCCAATGGTGTGTGCATCCCAATAACGTAAACTATGCACCCCTGAATTGGAAACGTTCAAGGGAAAAAATCCGATTAATGTACATACATATGCCCCCTGTCCTGCCTTTGGGTGGCTTACCAGGTACATATAGTTGACATGAGCAGTTGTACAATTTCTTCCCAGATAGATGCTTGTTAAAAAATAAGTATTTTTATTTCTATAACATACACAACTCGACTTTGGCGTCTGTCTGGGACACCTGCTTGCAACCTGAAAAGTTTTAAAAGTGCCTCCCCTTTAGAGACTTAACAGTACTGAATTTTGTTTTCATTCTCTTATGTCCTTCAGTGCAGAAAATACTGTAACTACAGGGTCCAAGGAGTTGAGGTTTTTTTTATTGTGTAATACAACTACCACATTGTTGAGGATGTCTGTCGCTGTCTTCTGTCCACACTTGACATAGAACACGAAGACGGTGTCGAAGTTGCGGACAGGGATGCTGTCCAGCAGCTCCAGGTCCAGGTGAAAGGTTGTGACCTTGGAGTCCAGGGCTATCAGGGCCGGCAGAGGGCTGTTGGGAGCACTCTGTGGGGGTAGGCACAGCCGTTATATCATAGGCATTTATGATTTAGTACAAGCAACTAATGCTACATTATTGGTCAATGTTGCATTAAACCATGTTCACTGCATACAATTTCTTGACAAACTGTAAGTTGCAAATGACATACATGCACATACATAATTATGTTATGAGTACAATCTTATTTATGTTAATTAACTGAAGCATAGATGTTGGGGTTAGGAGGACATTCAGAATCTGTACTTAGCATGGGTATAATTGTTTGATAGCAGTCTGTGTAACCGATTTTTCCTTTTGAATTTTCTGTACAACCGTAATACATCTTAAGAGTTACAATGTACACTAAATCAGAATACCATGCACCATGAATATTTCAATGGAAGAAGGGCAAATCCTTATTTTTGCTCCACATCATTATCATGCAGTTTGCACATACCAGTTTTGATGGTTATTGTCAACCTAATCCATGAATAAAACAGCATGCTATCCTGATTAAACAGGATTTCAGAACTAGTCTAACCTTGAGTCCATCCAGTGACAGGAAGCCCAGCTGGGACAGGAACAGTCGGGATGGGTGGAACTCTTGCACAATCCTGGGGACAAAAACACAGGATAGCTCTAAATCATTGGTAAAATTCAACAATATCAACAGCTCAGGGTGTTGTGTACAGAGGAAAAGTAAAATTTTGATACCAATGATGAAGAACGTTTCATTAAAAGAGTTGGGGCTAGGTTAGGTTAGGGACATCCTCCTGGATGGGATGCAACGTTAAAGGCAGATGTCCTGCACATTACAGCATACCACCATACTTGTTGATAAGAGTAGGGGTCTATGTCAATGCGAGTGGATCAAACCTTACAATCTGATCTTGTGCAGCTTGAACTTAGGCAACAGCAAGTTAATTTCATGAATGACATCACTGCACACATCAATTCTTGACTGGTTTGGAAAAAAAATAAAAATTTGTTGCCTTGAAGTTGAAGTTTACTTGCTGTTATGTAATCTGACATGTAGTGCAATCAGAGAACCAATCTGATTTTCTTACACTTCAAATTAGATTGGGCACTTTTTCTGAGAAGAGAAATGAAATGTGTCTGCTTCATGTCTGCTTTACCTCCCACATATATTTTGTCTGGTATACATGTTTATCTGGTGCAAAACATATACATGTATAAACGAAAAAGTACTCGAAGTACATAGCTGCATGAATGAATTAAGACCTTTATTGTAACTTTATGCCCGATTGGGGCTCGTTGAAAACTAGAAACAATTCATGAATTATGCGTCAATGAAGGTTAGACATCCAGGTAATAAGATACGCAAGGTAACTATTACTCAAGCAACTGGATAAAACTTGGAAACGTTCAGACAGGATCCACTGTCTTTTGTCAGTGCCTAAAGTAACCTTTGTACAAAGTTGCAAAATAGATACTAGTTAAGTCCATCTTTCATGTGCTGGTAGGACGACTTACTATGGATCACCAAGGATGGTTTCTTGAGTATCACATTTCCTGTACATTCTAGATTACGGCAAGTTCATGTGATGGTATTTGATCTTCTCGCCACTGACATACATGTATGTGAAACCAGTACAAAATTGGTGCATGCAATCATGTAGATGCACACAAAAAGTGCACTCTTCCTTAAGCAACATGCTTACTGCTTGTACACAAAGATTACAAGAAATACAGTTTGCAATCTATTTTGTTTGTGAAAAAAGGAAAATGAATTATGAATATACATAGAGTGGCTAATGCACAAAGTTGCAATGCAGACAGTCCCTCTTTTATGTAATGGTAGAATGACGATTAACAAGGATGGCTTCTCGACTATCATCTTTGTCGTACATTCTAGAAACAGAGCCTTCGTACGGTGTGATCTCATCATCTTCAATATCTTCGACATCGTCAGATGCAGAGTTTACTATTGGTGGTGTAGTCTGGTTAACAGCTTGATGATCATAATTGACACTTCCTGAAGAGATACTGTTGTATGTAGGATTTACTGTTGTTGGTCTGACTTGATTGACAAGGTCTACTGTTGTTGGTACATTTATGATTGGATTGACAGGTGGACCAACATGATTGACAGCTCCAACTGAGTTGCTATGGGAGACGGATTTTACAGCTGGGGGAGTGACGTGATGTAAGTCGACTGAGTGATGATTGACATCTTTACGATGTTCGCAGCACAACTTGTGTTTCGCCACAAGACGAAGAAAGCTGACGATGAACATCAAGATTAGCAAAATTGTAACTACGAAGGCGACGATGTAAAAAATTCCTTGCTCCTTCCCGACCTTTGCCTTTGAGTCAGGATGGAAAGTACTTGTTTTCACCATTGTCGAGTTGTCGTCCTTGTTTGAATTGTCTGTGCTTACCCCTCTCCATGGCAGGGCTTGTGTGATGTTATTTTCCACACTACTGCTGAAAACAGTGTTGCGTGACTCGCTCATAGCTCCCTCTGTTGCCTTTGTTGCTGAGGCAGCTGCATTAGTGATGGTACTTGCAGTAGGCTGGTGTGATCCACAGTTCATCAACGTCAGAGTCGACTTGTTTAACAAAGACCGCAGATGCAGTCGACTGGGACTGTGGCAGAGAGAATCAGGTTTCTGGTTTTTAGTTAAGAAGCAGGCATCACATGACAAGCAACAGGCCTCACCACTCCCCCTGCAAGCCTGTAAACAGTTCATCTTGAGAACGAGCCAGTACAGGTCGCAATCGCAGCGTAGCGGGTTCCCGTGGATGACTGTCGTGTCCATTTGTGGCCATCCCAACTGGTATTGAGAGAAGAATGCAAGTTTGTTGTAACCTAGATTTACAAACTTCAGCTTCGGAAGATACTCAATGACGGTATCCAGTTCCACGGTCCGCAGTTTGTTACTTTGCAGTTCGAGAGTTCTCAGTTCTGGCAAGTTACGAAGTGACATCCAGGACAAAGTCTTGATGCAGTTCCAGCTCAGTTCTAGGCTGTACAGTAGCGGAAGCGACGGGAGGTAAGTGATGTTTCCAATGTCGTTGTAAGCAACACTGAGCTTCTCAACATCCTCCGGTATGTCGTTGGGAAACATGATGAGATTCAGAAGCTTACATTCAACCGACGTCCCTACAGAAGCCCAGTTCGCCCACCTCTTGATTGTACATTCCGTTGGCAGACAAATACATGTTGCCCAGAAAGATCCGATAGCAAGAAGCAAAAGCAATCGAGGCGATGCCATGTTGAAGCAAAAAAGCGATAAAGAGTAGTGATCTCCAACCGGTTTAGCTTAAATGAACTTCAGTGTCTGCTAGTGATCAATACTGATCACTGTTCTGACTTAAATACAGGGAGATCTTGAGAAACACTGCAACATTGAATGTTATAGGAGTGCCTAAAGTGCCAGCTATAAGATAAGACCGAGCATTTAGAGATCACCTTCCCTCCTTCTGCAAACGGCAAACTGTCATGTGCTAAAACAAGCCAACGCATTCTGTCTGAAGAAAAATTGTCTGGAATCTGGCTGTAGACAATCAACTGTCATGTTATACATGTTGATGAAGCTCACCTACACACTTGGCCGGTACCTAGCAACGGTGTGCTGGCAGCAGTGACAAAGATCATATGTTCACGTAGACATATCGGTATCTTTTTAATCAAACTACAGTGTATTTATGACTTAGACGAAAGATGTAGTTGAAAAAATGGCATGAAAAGTAAGTCTATAATCTTATCTTTGTTAATTGGAGAATATCTTGTGTTAGTCACATGTACAGTGTCTTGTTGTTATCGTCATATCTCAAGAATAGTTGCATCAGTACAGGTAGGGATATGAGGTCCAAGAGGAAGCCAGGGATCTCTAAACCATATACAATGCAATCGGCCTTTAGGCTAGTAATATGTGACAGACATATCTAGTATTTATTTGAGAAACAGAGTAAATCCTAACAAGGAAAGGAAAGGAAAATGATCTCGAATCAGTTTAGCCCAAATGAACTCATTGAACAGATGAGCTAATCTTCTACTGGTCGTGACAGAGAAGACAGACGCTATGTACAGTATTTACAGGTTCATTGTACCGGGGAAATTCCCCTAGCTCTTTTCGATAAGAACAATGAACAGTGGACCACGGCTTAACGTCCCGTCCTAAGGACTGCGACCCTTTCCGGTAGCGTGCATGTCGAGTGAGCAACACAGCCGGAATCGAACCCGGGGCTTCTAGTGCCAGAGGCAAGATCGCTAACCACTGGACTACGCACGCTACTAAACAGCTAAAAAAATCAGGTATTGAATATGTAAGCATCTTAGCATGAAAGCTCATCAGTGTTGGTATCTTGTTTTTTTCCCCACCTTGTTTTCTTTTCCCCCTCTTGCATTAGATTTGGAGTCTACAGATGATGTCATCCATGAGATTTACTTGCTATGGCCTTACTGTACAAAACTGGTGTGTTACACCTTGAGGTGGTTTACAGGTTGTTTGTTTATATTGTATACCAGGGAAAATACATGTACCTCATGGTGCTATGCACAAGTTTTGTACTGAAGAGTACAAGCTCTATATCCGGACAAATTTACTTGATCCACTCACACCGGGATGGACCCCTACTCTTTTCGATAAGTGGTGAGATCTTAAACGTGCTCGAGGTGTGGCTCTCCTCCAACACGGTACCACCATTTGACGTCCTAACCGAGGGATATCCCTAGCCGAAGCTAGGTACTCATTTCCACTTGAGTGAAGTTAGGAAATTGGTGTAAAGGGCACAACAGCCGGATCGGCCAGGGATTAGAACCCAGTACCTCCTGGTTCTGAGTCATCAACCCTAGCTACAAGACCACCATGGTTATACCAAACGAACAGAAACAAACAGGCAGTCTCACCTTGGTGGCTTGCACTCAGTGTCCGAGTTGGGGAACGCTGTGGAGGCGATCCTCTTCTCTGTCGTGACGTTGACGGCCGTCTCGTACTTGACCTGCACGTCCATGAGTGCCCTGAGCTTGTCCAGCTCCTGCTGCAGCTTCTCTCCTGTGATCTGCTGCAGGGTGGGGATACTCAGGTCCCTGGGGAGGGCAGCGGAGGGGGGGTTGTCATCTTTTTAAGTTAAGTTAAGTTAAAAATACGTAATAATCAGCTTTAATTTTCTTTCTGTCCCACTCATTCTTTCGCACCCCATGTTGTTAATTTTCGTTGTTAAATCTGTCATTTTAAGCTTACGAAAACACATTTTCATTCAATTTCATGTCTGTTTTGACAAGATTCAGACTTTTTTCACAGATAGGGTGAATTTTTCCATTCCCACAAGCAAAAAGAAACCGTATATACCATACGTAAAGACAATTTTAAAAAAGCAACAATTTCCAACATGTTCGAATTTGTTGTTGGATATAGAGGCTGATACTTTTAGAATCTGGAGTAACCTTGCATTACTTACGCCTTGGTGGGCGGTACTCTGTCCACCTCCTCTGGGAAATTCCTGTGGGTGACATCATGGTGGAGCCCCACGTCTGACATGGGCACGGGGCGGCCTGGGTCGTTCAGGGCTGACCGCGAACCCAGCTGGACAGGACATGGTCAGTGTAAGACATTCATCATCCAAGTGTTTTCACAGATAGAGGGAACCAGTGACATAAGAGGTGCATGTAGCCACTATTGTGACAGACCAGTGAACTTGACATGATAAAACGATTCTGATCATCACTTTTCTGAAGATAGTTAACAGGACTTCCAATAAACAGTTTATGGATAAGAAATTTACAGCATTGTATGGGTTATAAGGCTACTTTCATTCCAATGACTTGCTGCAAGCCTCATACTTTACAAAGAACTGCGCATGCCTCCCTACCCTGTCTTGCCGTGACAGTTGCCTGTGCTGCATGGTCCAAGCATGTCTGCCGTAGGGCGTCCTGATCAACACTGTTACAGTAGGCATGGGGTCTGCAGGGGAAGTGCAGAACTCATGATCACAAACTGTCAGACTATTGTACCTTGTTATCCGCTTTATTCTAGCTCCTCCGATCACTTCACAGTCAGACAGTCTGGCACCTATTCCCATTTAATCTTGAACAACTGATCGTTGATCATTTTGGACATTGAATATTTCTCAGAAGTAGTGTAAAGCACCAAATACCTGTTTGATCACAGTTACCATGCTATTACAGAGGAGTTCATGTGCCAAATGCCAATCAATTCTTTGTCAATGGGTGCTAGGGAGGGGGAAGCAATCAGAGGAGCAAACCCAAGGTAGAACAGGATAGACACTAGGCTAGGACTATTCATCTATTTATGAATCTATTGACTGTTTAGATTTAATGTAATCATCAAGTTTGTTGCACATACAAAAATGTACTAACAAACATCTATAAAGACTGAGGACTAGAACAACATTCCATGCCAGGGGGAGCACATTGTTGATATTTCTGACCTTGCTCATTGCCCAGTGGTTGCTCCAGGACGCCCATGATGATGTTCTTGTCGATGACAAAGTATCTGAAGGGGAGAGACCCCTCGCCGGTGCTGCCGCGGGCGTACTTCATGATGGCCTCCTCGTTCAGCAGGGTGCACAGGGAGGCTGGGCCAGAGGTGGGGGGGAAGGAACCCTACAGAAAAAAATTACCGTCAAAACTGCCCAAGAAGACCATTCAGGGGACCGATATGGACAGGTGATCACTGTAGACAGGATTCTTTACTTGTGTCAATGGGAAAAAGTATCCAAGAGACCATCAAAAAGTGGTCACATTGGCCAAGACTTTGTAGCTGTGAACCGTTGATTAGCTACTGATCTGGAGTAAAGAGCTTTGTAGCATATTTTAGTCACTGACTCTGAGGCTATTTTTCACCATAGCACAATAATTTCAACAAATGTATGCTGGGAAAATAGAAAAGTCTCAAGCTCTACACCAGATAAAAAATGTCTTCCCCCAAATCAACACATTGCTGTATCTTCTAACTACACATTGCAGTAATAGCTTTACTGATAATGATTTTGATGTTAAAGTTAAAGACATCAGCACTCTCTCCTCACCACTTGGCTCATGACCACATACAAGGTGGCCTCAGCTGTGTCCTTCACCCTCATGGAGGCTGGCTTCAGCTCTTTGTCTCCCTTGTACTTGGGCTGGTCACTGGCTTTTACCTGGGTAGAGACATACAATTAGCAAAAGTACAAAACTCTCTGCCCCTGAGGTGTTGAAAAAAAGAAAAGGGACACTCATATGGTTGGGATGATGTAACAGAGCTTCAGGCGCCATTAGCTTCATGAGTCAAACCTCTGCACATAAAAGAACCCAACACACTTTTCCAGTGTGTTTGGCTAAATACTTGCTAACATCAAAGCATCATGTTTGGTCCTCATTCAACTGAAAAGAAGATAAATGTCAGCATCACTGACCTTTGACTTGCTGCCTGATATACCCAGTTCAACAGTCTCTAGGACATGCTGAAGACATTCCTGGTGGACGGAGACAACAATGTCAGTGTCAAACATGTACATATAAAGCTAACTACCTAGCCAAACACTTGTTGAGAACTCTAAAAGGGGTCAAAATGCTTGATTTCTGGATACAAGTGATAAGCAATGCAAGCAAACAGGTTACAGCTTGAAAACACACTACTCTTATTCTAAAGAACTCTAGAATATCGCCAACAATGCTACATCCAGACTAACAGTTTAAGGACACACTTCAAGGCCCAATTTACACTTGTTCAATAAAACTGTAGTACTACACATGGTAGTCTACTACTGTAGTAGACTTCAAATTCGCGTCCACTTTACACTCAACACAGGAAGCCTAGCAGGACACCCCACTGTTCCTGATAGTCACGAAACTGTAGTGACCTATTGTGACCTTTGAAAAATCGCGGGAGGGAATTTCAGCATGTTTCTTATTTGTGAAAAGGTAGGGGTTTTATCTGATGCAAAATACTAAGGAAAAGGGCATGACTGCTCGGTTTTACTGAGAAAACTAGAGAATGACCGTAAATGACCCGAAATGGAACACGCGATCAGTTCGAATCACGTCAGATCGAACATGGTTGTTGGCTTCGAAGTGAAGTCTACTACCACTGTACTACAGTTTCGCTTTACACCTAGTTCGAAGTCTCGCAGAACCTCCGGCGAAGTGTAGTACTACTACCCCCGAGGTTGTAGTAGACTTCTGCAGTAGTTTTCTTTTTACACCCAGATAAAAGCTGTAATCTACTACAGTAGTAGACTACCATGTGTAGTACTACAGTTAAAAGGACAAGTGTAAATTGGGCCCAATTCTAGGATGAACATCACAGACAATTCTTCTTCATTGAACAGTATCAAGGACAGACCAAGTGAAAGTTTGAGTGACCGTCAGCCTACCTTGTCGTTCATGAGGTCAGCATGCTCCACCAGCCAGACCGTCAGACAGTGGAAGGCGGCCACGATCATGGAGTGAAGGTCGCGGGAGTGGTTGGGGGGCGGCCGGCTGCACTGGTACCCGATGTAGTCACAGATCCACTTCACTGCACGCTTACACTCCAGGACATCTGTACAATGCATGGTGTTATTTTATCCAGTTGCTTGAGTAACTGTCTTTATGCATGGTGTTATGGTTTAAAAGATGAAACTTATGTCTCCACAAATCAAATATCATATATCATACTCAACATTTTTACTATTCAAAGAGGCTTTTTCCACAAGTGGTGATTGAACATAATTTTCTACAAAGTGATACATGTCCTTCTGGGTCGTTGCTCTCCTATTATCACTGAAGGTGAGTCCATAACATAGCTGCACGTGTTGAAAGTATATGACTAAGAGAGCCAAAAATAAAAGCCAAAATGCAGACTCGTCTTGTAGACAGTACATTGTTTAGTGTGTATAAGAATATCATGGCAAATAGCATGCACCCTTTCTTCTCTTACAGCATGTTAAGGAAAAGTTTCATATGAAGTTCTCTGACCTTGAATGATGATTTTGACCTTGGCGAGTCCCGACAGCAGCTCCAGGGCAGCCAGGCTGACATTCAGGTCTGTCTTCCATGCGGACATCAGGCGCTGACACACCAGGTGGATACAGCGCACAAACAGGCCGTAGGCGGAATCTGCAGGTGTGAAGCAGGGATTGGAGCAAATTATACATGTAGCAATATGCCCGTAGACAAATGAGATGTCAAAACTGGAAGTCCTGCTGCAGTACCAAGGAAAGACACTAGGGGGCCCAATATCGAACTTGTCCTTAGTTTAGTAACAGACCCAGATACCAGTATGATATAATGCATACTCATTTGTGAGCATTTGTATGCACCTATTTGTTTGTATGCATGTATGTTATGCTGCCCCTACGGCTGACTAAGCTATGGGAGAGACTCCAAGAGAGTGAGTGAGTGAGTAAGTGTATGTATGTATGTATAGATGAAGTAGACCTTACGAACGTCGCTGTACTTTTGTTGTGTCAATAAAGATTGTATAATATGGAGCAACTTATGACAACAATATTGATAATTCCAAAGGGTACTTTAAGACTGCCACACTTTTAAAAAATGGTGAGTTAAAAGGGATCTACTGAATGCAGTACCAGCAATCCCAAAGGTATGCACACTTCAGATATCTAGGTGTTCAAGACATTCTTGAGAAGGCCTTGATAACACCACTTTTTACTGTGGTAGTATTAGGGTACCCGGCAGAATTTTATAAGATAACGTTGCATGTAGCCATATGCCACTGATAATGCAACCATGATGCAAGTTGGGAGGACCTAATTGTAGGCATCATCCTCTTTCAGAATGGGGATAAAATGATGATATCTTGCATGATAAATGAAGTTTCCAATAATTTTAAGAATCCAGACTCTTTTAAGGTTATTATAAGAGACAATTTTGAGTGATTAAACAATGGTAGAATCATTAGTTCAGACTTTTTAAGGTTTTGAAATATATCTATTCTCTTAAGATTAACACAAGAAAGGACAACAAGCTAAGGAGGTACAGCAGAAACAGGAAAGAGTGCAGAGACTTGTGTTGAAGCATTTTCTTTAACAAAAATCAGGAAAGTGTGTCTTTAACGAACCATATTCACTGTACAGTCCCTGGGCTAGTTTACTAGCGGGTGATTCGTGGTCAGGTGCTTCACCAGTGCCTGGAAGAAACAGGAGGTCTCACTGCCGTCAACAGTCGGGAAATTTGGAAGGAATGTGCCATGATACATCTTAAAGACTTGAGAAACAAGCAATGTACTGTGGAAGGAATAGTTAAGAACAGGTAATGGACAATGAGTCTGTCACTTGTCCAACAGTAGAAAGTGATCACAAGAGAAATTCAGTGAGCAACAGAAAATCACATGGCAGGAAGGGAGGAAAACTAGAAAATTACACATAAAGCATTGAAACAGCCTTTAATAGTCTACAGCAAAATACAGAAACCCACTTCAGTCTCAGTTGCCATACCTTTTTGTTCTTGGTCTGCTGCCTCCTCTGCATTCTCACTGCAACAACATTTTAGTTTTTCAGTAGAGAAAATTTGTTGAGTACTGTATATCAATAATCTATTAATTGAGCTTCACTTCATTTTCAATGTACAACCTATTATCATATAGCTTCTCAATCAGGGCTGTCTCCAACTTTTAATTTTTGTTCCATCTTATTCATTGTTTGGGAGCCCATTTTGTTAATTTTCATTGTTACATGTACATCTGTCATTTTAAAATTACAACAATACATTTTCATTAATTTCATGTCATGAAGCTCAGATCTTTTGGACAGATGGGGTGAATTTTCTTCCATCCCAACATGCAAATTTCAGTCCTAGAATGGAGGGCCGGGTCCTGGAGCCCTATTCTCAATGCTGTACAGCACCCGTAGAGTGCTTAGATTTACCTGGTACATAATTAAAGTAGATGATAACAATCAGGCACGATTAGAATTTGGTGCATAACTACATTTCCTGTATGTTGAAGCTCTAAGAAAGCATCTAGAGATTGTGTATTGTACCAACCTTTCCTCATTTTGCTGCTCACGTTCTGCCTGCTCAGCCTGCAGTTCTGCCTCCTCCAGCAAGGCGGAGTCCTGCACACACAGCAACATCCCTCCTGCAAGTGGCAGGGAACATCTTAATTTCCAAGCAGATGTAAGAACCAGCTCATTCTCAGTCTTTGTTTAGGTGCAGATGTAGCGGAAGGGTATGTAGCCCCAAGAAAGTTTGTACCATTACAAAATTAGAATCATCTGTCCATTGTCTCCTTTAACACTCTAATATACCAGATTTAACATACTACCGATTTGGTGCACTGAGGCAATTCATGACTGTTATTTTCTATTCAACACAAATAAGACTTGCAACAGACTTTTTACATTTTCTTTCAAGGCTGGTAACATTTCATCACTACTCATTGAACTGAAATTCAACAGAGCTTGTGAAATGATACACCCAAAGAGTGCTCAAAGTTTACGCGATGCTAAGGGCCTTTTTTTACAAATTCTGTCAGGCTTTGGGCTCATTCTGACTCACAAGTTCATCTTAAGTTTCACCAACCTAGGATCATTTGTGTGTTGTCAGAGTCCTGCTCACACTGGAGCGAACCTATCAGCAGATTCACCATCCTCAGTTTCAGGGAGAGGAAGGTGTTGTGCTCGGGTTGCTCGTCTGTCTCGTGAGCCCTCAGAATGTCTGGAATAGCAACAAAAATAACTGACTGCAACAACATTTACCAGTGCCAGTGAGTATCCAATATGTTTGAATACAAGCAACAAACCACTAAAGAGACAAAAGTGGAAAGTCAAGCTACTTTTCAGTCCTTTATCAATTATGTTTATTTGACTAGTTGGATATTTGATCGCAACAAGGAAGCTGGTAACGCACAGATGGAAATGGAGCAATTTCTGCACACCTTGAATCAGAATCATTTTTTTATTCCAATATTTATTCAGTTATTCTTGACATAACTTGTCATAAGTACTTATTTCAATGCAAATAAAGAAATATCCCACCTTGTATCTGCAGGTCCCTGAAGTGTAGCGGGAGACACAGGATGGACAGCAGGAGCTGGATGGACGAGCGGCGCAGTTCGATCTGGTTCACATACGGGCTGTGGACGGAGAGGTTGTGTGTAACACAGGAAAACTTGTGTTTGGATTCCCGGTGTTAGTAATAATCAGGGTGTGGAGTTTGAGCTTGCATGAAGGCTAAGGTTAGACTATGATTGTCACTTACCTACACGTATGTACATGTAGGCATCCACTGCACAACCTGGGTCATCAAACCTTTTGAACCTGAACCATTACGATTTTGGTAGAGACACAGCCAGAATTGGATAGATGTCAGAGAGTATCAATGAGGCTGGACAAGACAGATTTTTTCTGTGACATGGACACATTTTTTACTGGAAGGTTTCCAAGGTAAAGGAATGGACCCAGAGGTTCTCTGCCTCCCTTTGTTTTAATGTTCATGGTGCAAATGACTAACTGCAGGAGTAACTGACTAGGATTTTACATGTAGATGCCATTATGATGTCAAAAGGTTTCAAAACCATAGCATGGAGAGGTTTGGTTTATTCTACCCACTACTGGCATGCTGATCAATCTCAGCAGTGAGACACTTCAAAATGCTCTAACTTGTAATGCAGGCTACCAGGTCTGCAGTATCCACACAGAATCAGGCAGGAGAATCGTCAGGTTAGACTGGATGGAATTTTTAGAGTTTAGAGCCTATGTGAATCAACTCTACTAATTGCTCATATTTGTATCAGCTGCGAGTGGGGGGGGATGGAGGGAGGGTGTTGACTGGTAGGAGGCAGCTGATATTCCATGCAGCGAGTATGAGACCTGTGGTTCCTCCATGTAAGTATCCATGTGATGTGCCATTGGATAGCCATTAGGGTGGGAAGAAATTTGGGTGACTTGTGTTCAGGAATTGAAGAACATATAGGGTTGACAAAAGCCAGAAAGATGGTCAATAGGGATTTACAAGAGGACAGTAAAAATAAAGAGCAAAGTAGCTTTTCAATCTGATACTTGTTTTGCACCTTTGTAAAAACCCATGCATTGTAAGGATCATTCCTTACAGGCTTACAGTGATTACCCTTATTCAATGACAAAACTATCAATAATGCTAACTTCAGAGCGTCTTTTCACCCAGAGGTACTATCAGCTGTGAGTTTTCTTTTGTTTTCTTTACGATGTAATTCCACATGGTAGAATCAAATGTGTTTGATCCACTGTACAAGAGAAAGACATTCTTGCCACCAAGCAGGCATTGCAACTTGGAGTAGATTAATCACATTGCAGCCTGGATTGCAAGTTTGTTCGTGCACTACAGAAGAGAAATTCTGCCTCGTAAGAAAAGAGCATGCTCCCCATATCAGAAAAAGAGGTTTGTTCCCTTGAAAGTTGATTATTGTTTTGCTGCTGAAAGCCAGCATGAGCAGTGCAGGAGAAAAACATTGTTCATCACCTTAGAAAATGAAATCTAACAGTAGAGATATTGTCCCCTTCATGAAAGTGGATGATGTTGGTTAGACTGCACATTGTGTGGATACTTACAATGGAGGGTTTGCCGTTATTTGGCTGTTTTTAATTTTGCCTTGATCTACAAGCTACGTCAGTCCACACCTACCACACTGGAGGCTCCTGCTCGTGTGGGAAGGGGAAGGAACTTTGGCCACTACTGGCAAGATCTGGGCTTACGGATGAAGAGGAACGGCTGTGGAGATTAACCATTAGGTCAAGTGCTTAAACTACAAATTAAACAAGATGCTGCAATGCCTTATGCGTCAACAAAACAGGCATGCATCCATGCAGCAAAGTTATCAAATAAACAACAACAACAACAGAAATTCTTGGCAGTGAACAACCGAACACAAGAATCACAATACTCATCTGGCTTAAAAACATTGATCTTAAGAGACTTGACAATACAAATGCAAAACAAGATAAAAGCCTTAAAGTAATTTTGACATTGGCTAAGCAACTGAACAAACACAATGACAAATATATAGATTATAGCTTGAATAGTAGCATATGGTAAGCAACAAAATGTTTGATGTAAATGCAATTTTGACATTGGCTAAGCAACTGAACAAACACAATGACAAATATATAGATTATAGCTTGAATAGTAGCATATGGTAAGCAACAAAATGTTTGATGTAAATGCACTACAAGACAAAACAGAATGTTGAAACTACATTGCACAACCTTCATCTTCAGTACATAAGGCTGGCCTCAACATCTGCTGTAACTTCCAAAAAAACTGTTAGTGACATTGCATAATAAAGTTCTTTGTTCACGACCAAGGAAATGATAACAGATTGTTTTGCTGACCCTTTGTTATCTTCTTCAGTGGTTCACTTTGCACTGTGCAGCTACAGGTAGCTGTCACTGCTAACAATGCGGTCCCAAATGTAAAGAATTCTCACATGCATTTGGCACCATACCAGTTATTATTGCCCTGAAGAAGATGGCAGACAGTCATCAAAACATTTGCTGTTCTTCCTTTTAGTCATTGATGAATGACAGCAAATGCTGGCTAAAGTGTCTGACTGTTTCAAAATCTTATCCAGTTGCTTGAGTAACTGTCATTTGGTGTTTCTTATTACAGTCAAACCTGCCTAGGCGACCACCTTTTCAACGCGACCACCTGGCCATGGCGACCGCTTTTTCTCGGTCCCGAAAATTTTCCCCATAGGCACAAGCATTAAGCTGCCTGCCCAAGGCGACCACCCGTCTAACGCGACCGCGACCGCCACGAATTGGGACCGCACAGAGCACAGTCCCTGCCCATGGCGGCCGCCTAATTTTCAAGCTTGTGGTGACATCGGATCATTTTGCTGTCGGATTTCAAGGAAATGTTTTCAAGACTTTGAAGGACAAAAATATATGGAATAGCAATGTTATAGCATCGATTCCTCCATGAAGTGTTTTAATAAAACGTTCCCCTTATAAACATTGTAAAGAAAAATATTTGTGATGTTGTTGTGCCTATCGTGATCTGATAGTTTACCGCAAACTCAGTTCGGTTTGAACTCAATTTTAAAAACGAATACGTAGTGCATGGCGTCAAAAAGTCAGATTTCACAGAAATTACGATCTATTTCTTGTATTTTCAACAAAACTGTGTCTGTGTCTTACTAAATTCCGCCGAAAAATGATTTCGCGGCGGGCAAAACATCGGGCGAGAAATGTTGTTCCTTGGTCCCGACGCCATCTTGGATATGGCGCGGCCCGGATTTGGCGTACCGCTGACCTTCCTAAAACACGATGCTTTTGTGATGAACGTTTACGAATACTCTAGCTATTGATGAAAATTGATATTCTTGTTTTCTTTTTATTTCCATGAATCTCACAAACCTTTATTGGACGCTGTGCGTTCTGCTGCACTGACTAACCTTTCGATGCAGTCGCACAGAGCTTGGCGGCGCGCCGAAATCACACCGTTCCGTTTTCATCTTTAGTTGTCAGATCGAAAACTTGTTGCCCCTTTCATCCAGCGGTCGGCGCCCCAAAAAAGGCTGGAGCCAGCAGGTGTTTTCTAGGGATTTGTCTTAGGCCTTAAAACGTCAATGATGTGCGTGCGTGTACTATTTATGTAATGTGTGAATGCGGGAGAGCGCTGCGAGCTCATCGAGGCAACCATTGTTTTGTAGTCAAAATTATGACGAAAATTTGTACACGATGTAGCGGTATACAATTATTACAACGATAACGGAAAATGAATTTTGTAGGATCTTTCTGTCAGTGAGAATTGAACCTGGTGGGGGTCATGCTGTCTATTTAAAATTCACATAATTTTCCATCCATTTACGTTCTGTATTTGAAAACCTCGACCTGGAAATCTCTTCATGGCGACCACCTGTCCATCGCGACCGTTTTTGCTCGGTCCGCAGGGTGGTCGCCTTGGTCAGGTTTGACTGTATCTGGATGTCTAACCTTCATCAATGTATTGGCTCTTATCCTTTCCTTGGTTGTGAATAAAGAGCTTTGTCCTTCAGTCATTCAGCAACCTGAGGAAACTATTCAGGAAGGTTAGTGGCATTGTTTATTTATTTGTTTGTTTATCTATTGTTTGCCCTTCAAACAAAGTGCGACCCACCGGAACTTGATGAGCTCCCTGTCAGGCAGGATGATCTCGAGCGCGTCCACAATCCTGGGCAGGAGCACGTCCACGCCCTTCAGGTCACTCCGCAGGAGGTCCGTGCAGTTCACCACAATCTTGGCCATCACCTCCCGACTACAGTACTGAAAAAAAACCCAAAAAAAACAAGGAAATTCATGGCTCTTGGTGGTAAATGTGTGCAGATGTTGGCACACTAGTGCACTAAATCTGTATGTGGTTTTGGCACAGATTAGCCAAATAGGCTTGGTGGGGGTACCTCCCTCCACCCTCACAGTTACAGTACTGCAGGTGGGAAAGGAACAGGTTCATGTCTTATCGTGTTAACAACCACTTTTGAAGTAAACTATTCACAGAGGTTAGTGACATTGTTTGTTCTACAGATGAAGTGACCGTACAGTTCACCGGGTGGGAGAGAAACAGGTTCATGTTTCAGCCTGTTGACCATCCTTGATACTATTGCTATAGGATCACACTTCAGTATTCAACAGTATTCATTGACAAGCAATAACCTCACACTATACATACAAGTGATATTGAATGGCTGAGTGGTTAGACTAGTGGACATGAGAGCACAGGCATTGCTGGCTAGACGATGTGTGCTTCGGACACGCACTTAACACAACTTTCCTCCCTTTGCCCAGGGGTAAAATGAGTACCTGACTTTTAAGTTGGTGAGGTAAAAGGTAGCGGAAGGAGAGAGATGGGCTTCATCTTCCAACACTGTGTCCTTGACATGGTGGATTAACAACCCACTGCCTATATGGCCTCAAAAAGGCTATGGGACCTTACTCTCAGCATACTCAGCATCCTTACCCTGCCGACCTGCAGCCCCTGTGCCAGCACCAGGTAGAACCTGGACAGGTACGCGGGTAAGATTTCCTCCCCCGATCTCTTAGAACAGAAGATTCTACACAAGGTGCCGCAGCCTTCGGCGCGCCCAGACTCGTAGCTCTCCGGATACTCGGGCGAGTCCACGGCCGCCACGTCCTGGGAACTGCTGGGGAATGCTGCACTGGACCGTCTGGACCCCATACCTGTGTGGGAAACACTTTAGTTGGAAAAGATCACACAAATCTGTCTTGCCACAAGGCCTTTGAATGATAAGTTTTAAATGGTGCCATGCTTGACAATTTGACACTAAATAATATACTATACTTTCTAAATCAGAGAAAACGCTCACTGCAAAGTCCCATTTACAATACAAACATGAGCACTAGTTCAAAAATTTTGCTCAGGATATTGTTTTTGAAATGATTTTTAAACTAAAGCTTCAGAGCTATAGAAAATGAAGACATAGTAGAGATTTTTGAATTTTTTGTCAAACTTAAGAATAGGATGTGAGGACAAACATTTTTCACACATTTTCTCATTTACTTGAAGATGACAGAAACAGTTGACACCATTGCAAAGTAACCAGCTAAATAATCTAATTTGTAAGGACAGCTCACTTGAGAAACTGCCCTGTCTCTTGTGCGATGGTTCCAGCTCACAGCCTGCCAACCCTGCATCAAACAGCCACGCCCCAAACAGGTGCAGCACGCTATTGACCTTTGGCCTGCAGGGGGAGGGCACCGTGTGCTGGTCACTGCTGAACAGCGTCACGCTGCTGGCAGAGGGCTGGCGGGGAAGGATGGCCGGGGCGGACTTACGGAACTCTGCCTTGTCCTTTCCTGAAATATCATCACAAGAATCTGTATTTGCATCACGCAGAATCTTTATTTGCAAACTCATGCCCAAGGGCAAGTTGCAAGGGAACTAATAGATACAATAACCAAATATGTAGTCTAGTATGGTATCTAGAAGTGATTTTCTGGTCATCGAATAAAGCAGGGACTCTGGTGTCTGGTCTGATGAGTTACATATTGTTCAATAGCTATAAGAGCTGACTACGTTGCTGCATAATGCCAGGGTCATAGAAGTGGCCTAGCATGAGCCCATGGCACCATTAAAGCCTATTTTGTAATAATGTACATCAGCAGTCTTCAAGCTAAAACTGACGGTCGTAAAATCAAGAAAGAACAAAATCTAAAGGCCTGTGTCACTATTGTGTGGTGTAGTAGCAAATATTTTGCAGTCTTCAAGCTAAGATCGGCACAGGTAAAATTATAAAGAAGCAACCCTTTTAATTCTATCTCTTCTTTACAGTTTCCAGATTAGGGACAAGATTCCATGACCATACTCTAAGCTCTCCTGAGCTTTTGTCTCCCACTGACCTGATATCGACGGCATGAAGCTGCGGACGTTTTTGCGTGACCCAGGAGGAGTGGTGGAGGCGGAGCCGCGGAACACCTGGGGGGTGGTGGGGGCGCTGTCCACGTCCTCGACCTCTCTAGGGCAGGACATACCTGGGGAACAGGGAACATTATACTCAGCATTTTTACATTACATGGATGTCCTTTGTACTAGACACTACTAAAAAAAATCAATACTGTGTGTATAAGATATCAAACTTTATTGTCAGCATTATATGACATATACATGAACATGTGTATGCATCATCTTAGTGGTACAATTTGAACTTTGTGACAAATGGAAGGAAACAGTGGCCTTAGATTAAGCCTTGTTTGGTCTAGTTCAACTCATTCTTCCCTGAGAGGACTCAGGCTAAACCAGACTTTATCTCAAATACCAGTATCATCAAAATATACATCAAAATGAGAAATAAATGCAATGTGTAACACACCCAGGAAGGCGTCCACCAGCCCAGAGACCCCCTTCATGGCCCTGAGGAAGATGGCGGGCAGTCTCTTCAGACAGGGGTGGTGGGAGGGGTCGATGACCACGTCGCTGATCATGGCCATGTGGGTGAACCGCGGCGTCTGGCTGATGACGTTGGGGTTGGACAGGTCCACGGGGTTCCCCAGGACATGCAGGAAGCGGAACCATGTCTGCACCACGCACTCGCTCTGCATGTCAGCCGGCACCATGGAGATGTCCTCCTCAGCTGGAAGTTGTGAAACTTACGTGATCTCTTACCCCAAAATCATAACATCACAGATATGTGTTTAGTAATTCTACTGTAGTACAGAAGTATTTCAACCGCAAACTTCAAACATTGCGAAAACCTCATTTCCTTTCCTACTGCAAAACAAAACCACCACGAAAGTGAAGGCATTTACAGTTTATATTTCACAACTATGTCTGCTCACAGACACAACTTTGACAAGCTTAAAACTTGAAAACATTCCTTTCCGAGTTGAAGATATTTGGTGATTGCAGGATGGAGAATAAAGATGCAAATGTGAACAGAGTCACAAATAGAACAATTACATATAGCTCTGTTGGGATAAGTTTAAACGTACAGTCATGATCAGAGAAGTATTCCTTACCTATCTTGAGTTCTGGAAACTCCGGTCCGTACATGATCTTGAGTACCTTGGAAGTGAGCAGGACATTAAACCTGTTCCACTGGTCCACCATGGCAGCGTGGTGTCTCCAGGTGATGCACATCTCACGCAGGGTCTTCCACAGGGGTGGGGAGGGGAAACACCGCGCACAGGCCACCAGCCAGATCTCAAACAACACGCTCACCAGCCGGTCACATAGCTGGTCAGCTATACTGCCTGGAGAGAGGAAACAAGAGCACAGTCATACACTGGTTGTCCACTTCCTATGAGTTATTCACAACAGGGAAGTGCTGACTGAGTCGTGAAACTAAAGATCATGACAGCATAACATCCTCATAGTCCTTTCTGAAGTTTTACAGAGACAAACTAAATGACTCAGGAAACAAGACAAGACATATTTACCACACCTTTTGGTAATTTGACGTTAAAAGAGAACAACTCTTACTGCTTTTAATAGGCTAAGATAAACATAGTGTGCTCTTTCAACTTCAAGATACTTAAGGACATTGAAACAAACATATATCTACATTGTCTGTTCTACTTTTTCTTGGATTTTCCTTAAATGTAGAATAATCCATGGTTGCACTGTAAGGATTACAATTGTCTAAATCTATTACAGTTAGGTTGTGCATTTAGTATGAATAAAACTGTATTGCACAATAATTGTAACACTAACAGGTACAATGTATGGCAAGTACATGTAGTCAGCAACTAAAGAACCCACCTTGAGCAGTGGGTGGAGCCAACAGTGTATCGTTGACCCCCAGTAGGAACAGTAAGAGCCCCTCCCACGTCTGCTGGGTCATGATGGGAGACTCCTTGGCGATGGTTTGTGAGGTCCTGAGGATCCTGTGGCACATCAGGGCCTGCTTGTCAACATACGTGTTGCCTGGGGAAACAATTACAGCATCAGCCTACACCATCAACATGGCACCTTGTCACAATCTGACCTTATATCACGAGTGTATCATGCCAAAGGATGGCTATACCAGTACAGGAACAGGTTCATATATTGACTTGAACACATTGTATAACTGCATGAACCATCATAACCACTACTACCTTTACCTAAACTAACGTTACATAAACACTACATGTAATCATAAATGCATAATGTTGACCAGTCGTCATAAAAACTACATGTTACCTTCTGATCTTGGCAGGAAGAGGTTGTGTAAGTGTTTGAACATCCTCTGTGCATATTTGTTAGGCTCCTCCAGGATAGGCCTTGGCACAGATGTTTTGGGCGTGGTCAGTACAGTCAGCCAATCGCTGTACACGTTGACACAGTCCCGTATGGTCTCGTGGTCTGAGAGGGGTAGTGTCAGGCCATAGCACAGAACCTGACATGGGGAAGTGATAGGAAAGTGTTTGTTTTCTCCTTATAACATGCAACAGTTACATGTATTTAATTTATTATTCTTTATGATTCTCAACGTGCTGCACATGAAAGGTAGCTTACATCGGTAATATTACGTATTCAAATAAATGTAATGACCCATCTTCATACACAAACATACATAAGGTTTACATTACACATTAAGTCCTGGGAATCTGTTAAAGGTGATGTAGAGAAGTGGTTGGTTCAGGAGATTGAACTAGCCCCATTGAATCATGCTATTGAGGATTTTGCTTGTGGATTAAAAGTCTATTTCCTGCATTGCAGTTGTAAATGCCATGAATATTGTTTGATATATTGGATTGGGAGACAATTTTTCTATTGAATGAAAATCATCATCATCTCACCTTGTAGTTGTAGTTAACGTTATGTAAATAAATAAATGTGCTTCAAAACATAGAGAGCAGATCTAGAACATCTCAGGGGAAACTGTTTATTGGGTATATGTCCTAAAAAGTGTGTATCATTATTATTAATCTGTCTGATCAAGCTTAATTGGTGCATGAGACCTTCAAACGTTGATAAATGCACGACCAGTATATCAGCCACAAACATATCATTATCAGCATCATGAAGAAAGGGGGAGGGGCGGACTCACCTCCATGGTCCAGTTGACCTGCTGCTCGCTGTCCAGCTTCTGCCCGTCCTCGCCGCCGCCGTGGCTGAGCCCGTGGGACAGGTGCCGCACCACCGAGCAGGACACTTCCCTCCCCACCCCCTCGGGGAAGGTGTGCAGCACGCTGGCGCTTCCTGCATCGCTCAGCACCGAGCTCTGAAGAGATGCCCACTCCGAATACATCACGCGTCTAAATCTACAACATCAGGACGAATCATGCCGCAAACCACTGGCCACACATGTCCCTGATATGTTGCCGTTACTGTGGAGTCAAAAAAATTATTCTGTTGTTGATGTTGTGCCGTGATATTGAAGGTAAACTCAGTACACATCGACGAGCCCGTCAAAATTTACCTGGTGGCCGCCATTTTGAAATTGCACTTTGCACATGGATCGCTAGGCGTGCTTACAGCTAATCTCCAAGCAGAACTATCGGTGGAAAATGATTAGCCTGAACTCAATCAAGCTCCTGTAACGGCTTGCCGCCCTGTAACCGCATAGCCTGAACTCAATCAAGCTCCTGTAACGGCTTGCCGCCCTGTAACCGCATAGCCGCGGGGAGGGGACAGAAATCCCCGGTCAGCTGGAGTTTGCGTTATACAGACTAGCAAATGATATCGCCGCGGCGACTCTAGTGGGAAGACGTATTTACATGTATATTATACAGTGTCTTCCAACAGAAGACACTGTATAATATACAAGTAAATACGTCTTCCAACTAGAGTCGCCGTGGCTATGAATGATAAGAACTTCATATTTGTAGCAAATATGACTTGGTTCGGGAAGAACATTGATAAATATAAACAATGCAGATCATGAACTAGTTTGTACAATTATTTAAATGAGAAAATTTTATAACGTTAGTAACGTTACGTTTGATAGTAGAAAATGACTGAATACTAGTTTGAGCTACGGATTGTGGGAGCCGTATTTAAGAGCGGTCTAAACTGGAACAGTCCTACCTGACCGAAAATTCTACTCTACTCTACTCTACTTAATAAGCCTCCTCGCAAAAATACAGCGCCGCCTGTCGAGATTGGCCTCGGGTACATAAAATCAAGGAGGTTTAATCAAGGTGATTAAACCTCCTTGATAAAATAAAGAGTAGAGAAGAAATGAAATCTCCTTCCCGCTTCTTTTTAGAATTAATAATTTTGTCAACTAAACTGAAAAATAACGCATAACGGATAATGGCAATCTTTGACCATAACCAGGTTTTCATTTTTGAAGAAAAAAATGTGCCAAAAAATGTACCCATAAATCCTAGCGCATCGAAACTAGTACCCGGAAGTTACAACGCTAAAAGCACAGCAAGGAACGTTTTCTGGTTTCAGTCTGTTCTTGTCCTGTCGGTAATTTGATAGCAATCTATGCCCTGAGACGTTCACAAACAATAACATTACAAACACTGTTGTTCTCTGCAGACATTGTAGGAGTGACTATTGCCAGTAACGTTACTGGAATCATTTGCAGATTGGTGGGCTAGTTTCATAAGCCATGTTGATCACTCATGCGGACTTTGGTATGGTACATGTATGCGTATCCTTGCCATTGTTTCTATCCATCTACAGCCATGATAAAATTATCCCGCATTATTTTGTCCAGCAGATTGCATAGAATACCAGGTGAACAGCCGCCATGTTCTGGGGTTATGATGTTGACAGTGATGACGATGACTATGGCTATGGCTACGCCGACTACGATGGGTCCGACGGGGATTATGACTATGGCTGCGACGACTATGATGACTATGATGACTGGTGCGTCAGTAGCAGGAGCGACAGAGATTCAACCGAAGACGGCTCCCGTCACTTCGAAAACTACTCCCACGGACGTGAGCTTCTTGCTGACCTTGCCAGCCAGCGTAAGACCGGCGAGTTCCTTGATGTGGTGGTAAAAGTGGAGGATAGGGAGTTCCCTTGTCACCGTGCTGTGTTGGCAACTACCCCGTACTTCAAAGCCATGCTGTCGTCCAATCTCGTCGAGAGTAGTTCAGAGGTGGTACAGCTGCGCGGGATTGACTCCATCAGCTTCTCCAAGATCCTGGACTTCCTGTATACCGGTGCAATTCGTATCGGCAAAAACGATGTCCAGGACATTCTGCAGACCGCACACATGCTGCAATTTGACAAGATTCTGCAGTACTGTCGGGAGTTCATCGAAGACAACCTTTGTCCGACCAACTGCCTAGGTGTCATGCGCCTGGCCGACTTGTATGGTCTCTCTGACCTTAAGAGAAGTGCAAGGAGCACGGCAGCGTCAAATTTCTTAGATGCCACACAAGATGAGGAGTTCCTTAGCCTTTCGGTAGAAGAGCTCTTAGATCTACTCGGAGACGAGGATCTGAAAGTTACGAATGAAGACGACGTTGTCACATCGGTGATAAGATGGCTCGACAATGCCCCTGAGAATCGTAAACCAGCAATCCTGAAGCTTTTGCCAGAGATCCGTCTATCCTGCGTGAAGGTCAGCGTGCTACAGAGGCTTGAGTCACACCCTGTGGTACGAGAATCCCCAGATTGTCTGGCAAAGATCACAGCAGTCAAGGAGAAACATCTACTTGGCACTCGGGTAGAGCGAGAAGAGGCGCGTAGTGCCAGACGCGGGGTAACGGACAACCTGGCAATCATTGTCGGCGGTTGGAAGGCAATCAAAAAGCAACATCCAATTCACGACGAGCACCCCGTCATCGTACAGCCGACGCCTCTGCAAGGCATAATTTGCCTGGATCCGGATACTCAGCAATACTACTACATCACTACTCTACCCACGCCTGTCTCTGGCTACATGAGCGTGTCAAGTGCAGGGAGACACCTGTACGTGACAGGTGGGCGCGTGCATCCTCTGGTCGGCCATGGTCCTCACACTGCCCCGTCCAGGCAAGCCTTCCGGTACGATTTCCCCTCAGACACTTGGCTGAGGTTACCTGACTTGCCTCTCGGCAGGGCAGAGCATCAGTCGGTGGTCGTTGATGGGAAACTCTTCCTAGTGGGCGGTGACGCTGAGGCGACGTCTTCGCTAACCATGGATTGTTATGATCCTGAAGAAGGAACTTGGATAAAGGTACCTGTACCACCGCATTTACACACCAAATCGAACTTTAGAGTAACAGCCTTCCAGGACAAGGTTGTATATATCGAGGTGTCAGAGAGCGCCGATGATCACCCGATTGATGTACAGCTCGGTGTTGCGATGTTGCTCGGGCTGCGCATGGGCTATACGATCAGCAGGCGAAACAGACAAAAACTCTGTGTCCATGCGTTTGATATGAAAACCAAAGTTTGGAGGTTCGCCGATATCTCGTTGGATACTAGTACCTCAGCGGAGGACATGAACATTGTTGCGAATGCTGTCAATGACAAGCTTCATATCCGTACTGGGGATTCACGGCACACCGCCCTGTACATCTTCGATACTGAAGAGGAAACCCTAAATGAGGTTAATACACGAGATTTCAAAGACAGTGAGAACTTCCTTCACGAGCAAAATGAGAACAGTTACCGCTACATGAATGGGCAGAATGGCATTGTGGATACCATTATCAACTGCCGCGAATTTGGAGACCGCAACTATCCCGAAAGACATACGCCTCTTCCCTTTGCCTTATTCGGCCACAGTTTCTTAGGAACCCAGAAGAGCCGCGTCGGGTGGTACTGTCGGGACCTTACAGCACTGGAGAACGAGTTGGAGGGGTCCGATTAAGACGGTGAGCTGAGCCACGAGCTCTGAGTCAGCTTGATGCAGTTTTCACATTGAAAAGCTATAAAAAGCTGTGCTAATTTAATGTCCTCTACAGCAACAGTACTAATTATAAATGACGTGTTATTGTGATGCCAAGGCCAAGGCTATTCTATTATTTCATGGCCTTACCAACATAAAGCTGAAAAGGTTGATGTGTACCAATAATGATACATGTAAGATGTTTCTAGTAGGCTGTGATTAACGTTGTAAATAGTTTCATGCATGATGTTTCAACCCAAAAATGTATCTATAGTTGATATTGCAGAAATGAAACTGTGAAATATTAGTAGTTTTCTTTATCGTACATTTTTCTTTGATGAAAATACTATTCTTGTTTGTAGATCATAGCTCATAGTGCATAGTGCAACAGAGCAGTCCCCGCGTTTGCAGTGGTTTACTGACAGAACATGAACGTGACTTTGAATAGCAGATACTGTACGAGATTTCCCCAATCCTCTGAATAAGGTCAAATGGAATTGAGAAATGCGAAAATCATCCAACAACATCACAGAGTTTTCATTGCATATTCATTGTGGATTCTGCCATTTAACCTTTTTTACACGAAGAATTCGAAGCTGCATATCAGATAAAAGCAAAAATCATACTGCCTATCACTTGATATTCATCCAAGAATAAACATATTAGTAACAATGTCATGTGCTGTGTCTTGGAGGTTTACCAGACAGATTTACATTAAGATGCATACACCTGTGCATTCAGCACACGTAACTCCACGTGATTAGACATGCTTGGTGTCGGAATGACACTCTATAACGTCTAATTTCGCAAGCTAGTCTTCCGGGATCCCGTACACTATATTCTGGGACCGACCGCCCGGAGCGAGGGCAGAAAAGCATCCTTTGATGTTACGGACCGCCGACGCCAAGTATCCATTTAATACTGAAAATGACTTATAGAATGAACTGAATCCATGTCACTGCTGTCCATCTGGGTGTTGAATGGAGGATTTTGTGCTGTGTGCTGATAGTACTAGTGTCTCTTTTATGAAGACCTGTAAAAGACTCGGTGTGTTATGATGTCGTTAATAATTGAACACAGCCCGAGGGGAGTCGCCACACACCATTGTCGCAGTCCCCGAGTAGCACGACCTTTATTTCTCGTCACATGTTAACCCGGTGTGTGGGCATGTCTGTATGTCTGAGACGGTCGGCACCAAAACATAACCTATGACTGGAGGGCCTAAACCGCCACTGGGGTAAAAACCGTTTTCCCACCTGTGGCTGACCAACCTGAAGTAGTTCAAAGGACCACGTCAGGCTGTGGGGTCTGGACACCACCAAGACAGGTGAGATATCACTGTCTGCGATCTGAACCCTACGTTTCATTTTGCGTTCATCTTGTAAGTTATAGCCTTCATCTACATTGCTAAGAATCTTCCCGTATATTCTTTTGCACGAATTCGTCTGGACAGTGTACTAACTATGCCATTACGTGTATGGCGATGTTTATATGTACACGACGAACAATGGTTGACAGCAAAGGACACCATGCATGGATTTGTCAACAGGCATACGGTTCTCCGACGAATTATTCATATCAGCCTTCCTTCGGCGTTTTGTTTGGTGTGCGGTAGATATCGTCGGGTGACCTGAACTTTGAAGAAGTCGTCACCCCTCGGAAATCAGCCAAGCTTTTTTCTTGACGGGGGCGAGACCGGTCGTGTCAGACTGGCTCATATTCTACTCACGCAAGAACTGTATCTTATAAACAAAGCTACTGTTTCCTTTTAATGTTACGTCCAAGATCAAAATGTAACCCGCATAGCAGTGGGAAGTTGAAGGTAGAAAGCAGTCTCGGTGCGCCTATGGCATAGGACACCGTCTACACTTCAAATAAGTCCCGCTTCTTTTCACTGATGCTGTTTAACCTGCGGGAGAGAACGTCCGCTCAGCAGGTGAGAGTCCCATTGTATAATCTCCTGAGTAAATGTCAAACGTGTAAAATGACATGTTCGTATCCTGTATAACACTTAGTCTGGCCGTCTGTGGGAATACTACACCTGTCCAAACACCTGTTTATCCCTACAAAGACAGCTCAGTGTCACGGCCCAAAGGCATGGTCATGGTCAATGGCTCTTGAACGGCGTTATATTGTGTTCCCAATAGCCTCTATAGTCGTGGGAATTCGTAAACAAAGACGTAGGTACATGCCATTCATCTACTAAATCTCGTCTGTCTGCTGCTTCACTGAGAGAGAAGGCAGTCCGTAGAGAGTGAGTTCTATGTGATTAGATCTTTCTCTGTTCTTTTTCCTCGTTTGTGTCTTGATGTGGTGTCAGTTGTTCGGGCAGTAACGTTACTTCGAACGCGCAAGTATAACAACTGCTAATATTACTGATTTACGCGGATTATGATTTCGCCGAAGTTTACCCCAGTTGTTTGAAACAGTGTAAATGGCTAACGTTACATGTACTTTGTACCCGGATGTCTTGCATTGCGTTCTTTCTCATGGTGTAACGTTGGGCTGTTTTCTTGCACTAGTCGCTGAAGTGGCCTTGTGTATGCTCAGTCTAAACCTCGGTAGCTACATGGTTAATGTTGCTCAGCCAAGTTCTATTCACTTTCCCCAGTGGAGCAAGTCACCTTTCGTCACACAGTATTCTCGTCCCTCCCCAGGTTTGTAAGTCCAACATTATGATGGCTGCCCCGCGGAAAGACGGCTTGGATGCGCCCCCTCCCCCCAACTCCCTGCCGGTGGCCTGTGTCGACACGACCCCGCAGGCGGTCATAGAGACGGTCCTGTCCGACCTGAAGTGTCCGATCTGCCTGGACCTGCTGACCGTCCCCGTCCTCATGCTGCCCTGTCAACACAACTTCTGCCAGGCCTGTCTCCGGGACATGTTCCAGGGACCATACAGGTGAGACAGAGATGCATTTCAGGAATTTAAGACCCATTCTTTCAACACAGATACTCCAAACGTTTGAATTGACGACTTGGACTGTAACGTTAGTGTTTCTTCTTCAATATGAAACAATGTGGTCAGTGATTAACATTGAGCTGATACACCGTATTTTGATATCACAATTCCCTCAGTTGTCTTTGAGATTTGCATGACCAGATCACAGCCCATAAATATGCGTGCTAGTCAGTACTTTGGCGTAATCACGTACTATACAGTATTTTATTGGCTTGTTCAACACGTTCGTGCACATTAACACGCCTTGGCCAACCGTATATAATTATTTTCTCTATTCTACAAGTGTGGTCCGAGTCAGTAAGTGCAGGGTGACATGATGCAGTCTGCTGCGTTGCCTTTCATGGCGTTCTGCAGATAGAGGACTGAAAACACCCCTCATAGCGAGCCGTACCCTCATATTCAGCAATCCCACTAATGGGCCTGACTTCGGGGGTTTAAATCCTGATCTTGCTGTCATGCAAACGTACAGAAGTCACAGGTCCCGTACTGGTGCTCCAGTGCTCGGAATCAATGGTCAAATCGGCCACACAACTGGTTCAGCACGGGTGAACCATTGCTGATACAGAAGTCTATGAAAACTCTACAAAGATTAAGATATTGATTTATGAATTAACCTATCCGTTGACTGACTGTTTTGTTCTCTTGTAGGTCCCGCCGGATCCGCTGCCCCGTGTGCCGGGAGGAGTTCTGGCTGTCCCGCGGGGTGGACGGGGTGGCGCGAAACCGTCTGGCCGAGAAGGTCCTAGAGACATGGCAGGAGGAGCAGGCCAAGCCCAAACCAAAGGTATCACAGATTAATCTTTTAGTAGAAGTTGGGGGAGGATAAATCATTACGTTTCCCTCTAGCTGCCACTTTCCTTATATGATATGTAGGTATCCAGGTTCTATCGCTCGGGGTTCAACATCGTCATCATGTACACAATACTTTCATGTCACAAAGACGCAAAGTCTTTTTTAGATTTTTTGAAAGGTTGTTTACATGATACTTTTTAATTTCGTGGATTCTATATAAGTCTTGGTCAGCTTTGTTCCCTGGTGTGGTACTGTTTTGCTTTTAATCTATTCTGTAAAAAAAATCAACGCAATTTAGTACTATCTGCATTGAGTACCATGTGCTGCTATGTTGATTTTAATAAAAGTTTGAAGTACGACTGAAAGCAGAAATGAATCCCTGTCTTAAACAGTCCCGATGTTCCAATGGTACACAAAAGAGACAGCATTTCCCAAACCCCTAAATGTTAATCTCATGGTCGAATATTTTCATTGTCGTTGTGTCCCGTCCAGACGACCATGTGTGCGGATCATCCCGACGAGAGGGTGAACCTGTTCTGTCAGACAGACGACAGGGCCATCTGTGCCCGCTGCGTCATCACTCTGCATCGGCACCACGACGTCACGGAGCTGGGCCGCGTGTTCCAATGGAAGAAGGTTAGTAACTCTACGCACATTGTCTTCGTAACACAGTCGACGTTATCAATATTTTGATAAAGATTTAATGTGAAGGAAAAGAATACTCGTTAATTGTACTACGGTGAATCTGGTGAATCAAATCAGATTTTATTGCTTAACTACGAAGCAAAGGCTGTGAAGTAGTCAGAATAGACATCCCACATCCGAGAGGATCTCAGATGCCAGAATCGTAGTATAAAAGATGACGCGACTAGCTGAAAGCAGCACCCGTTTACGGGAGACAGTAGATCAGCACCAAGGACAGACATGGGATGCACACGTGTGAAGAAGAAGTAGCGCCATGGACAGGCATGCGATGTACACGTGTGAAGAAAAAGTAGTACCAAGGACAGACATGCGATGTACACGTGTGAAGGAGAAGTAGCACCATGGATATGCATGCGATGTACATGTGTGAAGGAGAAGTAGCACCAAGGACAGGCATAAGGTGCATACGAGCTGGGGTGAGAGAAGGGCCTGGGGGTGACTCCGTTTGCTTGGTTGTAAATGTGATCCCTGGCGAAGCGACATTGCACTAACGTTACTACATTTTCATAGAAAAAGCGTAATGCTGCGTCAGTCTGAGACCTATGGCTTTACTATTTTAGGCGCACCTCGAGGCCAGTTTGGAGCGTCTGGACCAGACCAACGGTGAACTGGACAGCTTCATAGAGCTGCTGAACTCCGTCATCATGGAGGTCAAGGTAGGACCACCCGCTTTGGTGTTTGTGTTTGACCTAACATGTGGTCTATGAAGATTCTTAAGAATAAAAATGTTGTTAGAGACAGCTTATTTCGGGATAAGATTGAATTGAATCTAATTGTCCAGACATAATTGTGGATGACAGCTGATAAAAATACTTATTTGTTTAGAAATCTGTTGATTCTTAAGCTATATGAACGTTAACATACTAAGAATAGTGTTTTGTTTCATCGTAAACGTGTTAGTTTAACATTTGGGTCCCTCTCGCTGCTCTTTACAACGTCGTCTTTATTGATGAAGTTGACAAACCACCCCTTCCCTGTGCCCGTCAGGACAAAGCTGAGGAAGAGAAGGGTAAGGTGACGAGCGCGTACGACGAGCTGATCTCGCTGCTGGAGGATCGTAAGTTGGGGCTGATGGCGCGGGTGGAGGAGGAGGCCGGGGGGAAGCTGCAGGAGCTCGGTGAGCAGGCCGACACGTGCCGCGACGTGCTTGATAACAGCCGGGTGGTTAGCAGTCAGGCACGGCTGGCGCTGGACGAGACCGACCTGGGAGCTTTCGTGGTGCTTGCGGGACAGACAAAACAAAGGTAGACTTTTTGAGAGATTCGAAGACGCGTTTGTGAGCGTCTGCGGACGTTTGTATATGTTTTCGACAGTTTATGAACAATTGATGGCGTTTGTGAACGTTTGCGACGGTTTGTAAACGCTTGCGGGCATTTCTGGACATTTCTGGGCATTTCTGAATGGTTCTGAACATTCGCGAACATTTAATGATTCTGAACATTCGCGAACATTTGCGAACGTTTGTACGATATCTGTGTAGTGTGGACGCTTGTGGATATTTGAGGACGAACCACCATATTGCAAAGGCTTGCCAACCGTGCAGGACTTTTCTTTTATTTCTTCGTAATTTTTTTGTTCTTTGTCTTTAACAACTGAAAATCTCCCCAGGATAGACCAGGCGGTGTCCATGGTGAGGGACATGGCGCGGCTCCCTGCCGCCGACTCCCACTTCCTGCACGCGGGGATAGACTTACACAGGGAGAAGGAGATGGTCATCAGCTTAAGTCAGGAGGAGGGTAAGGAGGCCCTTCTCGTAATCTATATAGTCCTTCTATTTGTTTTCTTTTGCATTGGCGTTTGCCTCTGGTGATCTTTGACAGAAAGTTTAACTTTTTGTAGATCTAACTATCTCGTAAGTGCTATTACGGCAAGCCACTTGTTACTGTCAATTGTCATTTTATATGAGTAAGGTGTGCCTATGTTTTTTGAAAGGAATCAAGATATGTTTATCTCAGTACCAGCATCTTTAACTAGAAGATCGTCCGCATTATTTCATTTTGATTTGGCGCCAGTTACGGCGAAGTACCGGACTGCACTTCTATTTGAAACCCTCAAGCACTATTACTAGATCGACTCTTCGCACCAGTAGTATTCACTTGAAGAAAGCAATATTTGAGATAGTCTGGTGTTCCTACCTGTTACCAGGCACGAGGTTCACCCTTGACCCCCGTACGGCCCACCGCGAGCTGGTGCTGCGCCATGGCAACACAGTGGTTGCTATGGACGCCGAGAGACGAACCTGTCGCCATGCTTCACTCGACTCATCTGCTTGTTCCAGCGGTTCCGACAGCTGTGGAAACTCGGAGCGCTTTACCAGGTTACAACGTCCTTCGAATTCCTCTCAAGATATGCATTAGTTAGGCTAGTCGTAATAACAAGAGAAACCTATCCCCCACCAGGCCTTTCTACGGGGGTATGGAGAGTAGAATTGGACAAAATAAGGCAACATTGGCCGGCAGAGTCAGTCCACGGGAAGTCACATTTCCCCCTCCCCGGCCGAAGAAATCCTGTTGGTTGGCTAGACATCCCTGGCAAATATTCTCCCTATAGCCAGCGTAATTAGTCTGGAAGAGTCTGAGAGAAACCCGCACGTATTCCTGCTGTCCGGAAGTAGAATTGAAGTTGCCAAATACATGATATCGGTGAATCTTTGATGCATCGTACACTCGGTATTCTTTAGTGAGAAGCATTCTTTTCGTCGAAGCATCTGTCACTCCCTAACCTCTCTTTCTCATTTCTTAGATTTTCCTACAGCGTGCTGGGTAGCGTGTTCCTCAGCAACGGGACTCACTACTGGGAGGTGGACGTGTCTGGGGCAACCACGTACCGACTCGGCGTCGCCTCCTGCCGGGTTGCTCGGGAAAAGTCGCTCGGGTGCACCGCCGATGCCTGGTGCATCAGCCGGGAAGGCGGAGACTATTTTGCCCATCACGACGTGCAGATATACATGTTATCTATTCAGGAATACCCCAGGATGATCGGCGTACTGTTGGACTGCGAGCACGGGACACTGACGTTCTTCGACACCATGCGGGACTACGCGGTAGTGCACAGGTTTTTAGACGTCAGGGGAGAGGGCCCCATCTGCCCGGCTTTCTCAGTCGGGGAGGGCCACTTGGTCCTGTATACGGGCAGGACAGCACCAGAGTTCCACAGCTCGTCTGCCCACTCCGGAAAGGTGATCTACAACTTCATCAACCTGATGGGGAGGATGGTTGGATACTAGTAGATCAACGGGAAGTGTGATTTGTAAAGTTCTATGTTCAACAACATCATAAGGGTGTATATGTTGTACAAATGTCTCTAGTCATTGAATGATATTAACTATAGTTAAATGTTTCTTTTTAGTGCCATTGGTGGCATATGCACTTTAAAACACCTACAGGGTGGTTCCATATAAATCATTTAAAACCACCATTCCTATTTACGGCTACGTTACACATAAGACGTGACTTACACATAGCCCTGTACATTTAACAGTTATATATACGTAGTAGCTAAGACATGAAATATTTTGACTACTATTCATTGACGTACAATTTGTTAGTCTAAAGCCTTTATTACTTTGATATAAGTAAGTATTGGTTGGCCTGAATGTAAATAGAAGAATGGTATATCTTTTATATAAAGCACTAAGACGGAAATGATATTAGTTATATATTTTTCACACTAAATAAGTAAACGGAAACAAAGCCTAGAACAGTACCGGCTTATTCACCCCTGTAACACGTCTGTGACATGTTGGCGGATCGTTTCTATGGTCGAACCTATTAGGAGGTTATCGTCTGTTTATTCCAGACATCTTCAGTGCGGTAGACTGTACACGGGGTACCTGTCAACACCGATTAGCTCGGGGACCGACCGCTAGTGTTATATTCTGACTTGTAACTGTGACGGAGTTCGTTATATGTCGTATGTACATCAAATCTGGTATGGGCATTGATATATACCAATGTTCGCATTCGAGGGAGACGAAAAACGCAATGAAAAAGATGTAACGATCATATTTCTCCCCTCGTCGTCTGGTAGATGACCTCTCGACACTTCGCACTTAACCACACGTTGACACCGGCTGACTGAAGGCCTCGTTTATAAGTGGACCCAGAACACAAGGTATTTAGCATGTAATGTTACGTCCTGTCGATGGTTTAGGCGAAAGTCTTGTTGATAATTCGCGAAATGGCGATATCCTCTTTTATACATAGTTGCTTGCAACAGTTCGACACACAGAACGCCCCTGACATCTGTCAACCGGTTCGACGAAGTGTGTCATCGCTTGTACGCGTTGTATGGAAAAGCTAGTTGACAATCATTATTGCCTACCTATCATTGTTGAACGTACAATTAACGGGGAGATTATGGAAACCACTATTTAAGTAAAGACGGCCGCCAAAAACAGCATACATCACTATAATGTCCCCAAATTCTTGGCAGAAAAGCATTCGTTGTGTATGTTATCATTCTTGGGCGTTCTCCAAGGCAGGGAGTAGCCTTCATAGCAAACTTCTTGACTTGGCTTTCTTCGGGCTTAGTACAGTATGTGCTGTTTTATGATTTTGTATACATGTATATATAAGTTCTGGTACAGAGTTACCAGATTCACGTTCACGGGCAGCTGTCAGACCTGATCACGATCTACAATTAGAAAACAGACGGCATGGAGACGGATATGGAAATCCATAATCGAACTTGTCTCTCGTTTTGCAGACACGTATCCACAGATACCGATACGGATCCATTCACAGCTTCTTGCGTTATCCTATTTTTCATTCATATGGTCAATATTGAGCATGGTAAAATCCTACTCCACAAATAAGCAAACAAAAAAAACACCCACTCACAAACACACCCACAAACAATCGGCACCGAAAGCATAACCCTCTTGGCGAAGGCAATATTAAAGTCCGAAAGGGGTACTCTCCAATCAGAGGTTGTTCAGGAAGATTGGGACCTTGTGCCCACCAAAACGGGGCATATGATAACAAGGTCACAGTCTTCCCCCAACGACCTCTGCTTGGAGAGTATGAAAAGGGCCCAGCCCAGAAGCCTGCCATGGAGGCTATGGGTTAAGATTGTTTCCAGGTGGTCCGGCCCGTGAACGTCACGTCTCGTTCCTCGCGTGCGAGCGACCTAACGCCCCCTCGGGATGTTTGACCTTTCCTGGCAGGAGACAAGTTTATGTAATGTCTTGGGCGGTTCTGTGGACCGTGCTACCCGTGGGAGAGGATTGAGATGGGTATGGGAGTCCCCAGGTGAGCGGGCGGTGTCTTCATTGTGGTCAAGGGTTTAGCTCTTAATAGCTTTAATCTATTGCTATTTAGACACTTAACTTGCCACTGTGACAAGAGCTGCGAGTGTCGCGCGTAGTTTCGTCCCTTGAGCACACTGAAAGATAAAAAGACCCCCCTTGAACATGACGTCCATAAAACAAGTAGAGCAATGTTACGATTTATGTACTTCCTTGGATACTTGGATGCTTTATTCGCTCCATTCACAATTTTAGTGGCGATGTTGATATAAGCGTCTGGTTACCGTGGACCAATAGGTCGTTTGCACTTTTATTTTTTTATCATTTCAAGTTCAAGGTCGTCGACTTTTGATCCACATTGTGACGTATAGCTTATTGATATGATCGTTCAGGTCATGCTCTCCTCCTTGTGGCAGATTCAAGTCAATATTTTTATGCCTTCTGGCATTATTACAGGGGTGCCAGACGGTACATCTTGTAGAGACAAGAAGAGAACTTCCTTGGCTTTAAATAGCATCGTGGCGGCCACGGAAAGAAAAAAAGTGATTGTACCACATACTAGACCAGTCTCTTTATCCGCCCTTTCGGCATTTTCCCGTGGTTTATCACGTTAATAAGATAACTCGAGATCTAGTGTGTGCCATAGTCGACATTTTCCCCATGTCTGTCCCCTGGTCACACGTCGTGTTTGTGGAACCCCTGCCGCGGACAACTCGCCTCAGGTATTTAACCAGGGTAAATAGTTTACTCGTGCAAATATCAAATGCCAAATATCAAACAGCCAGCAGCCTATGGCAAGCACGTCTTGGAGACTGTGTTTTATAGACTCAGGGTCAGGGAACCGAGGAGGGCACAAACCAGAAGAAACCTAAACCGTCTCCGTGCTGTATGTAGAAATAAGCAAATCGTTATAAACGTTGACGTCTCAGTTATTTTCATGCCGTTGGAAGAACGACGCGTTCCATGATGAACAAGTAGTGGTCCTGGTAAGAACTTCTTTTACCGACAATTCTGGTCTCAGTGACACGTACATACACGGGTTGTGAGTGTTAAGTATGTACATAAGAACACTTTATTGTGGCAGGGCTGAGCAAGAAAGGAAATTAAAATGCAGTCACCTCAGAGCTCTCAGAAAATATCCAGATAATTTTACACTCACAACCCGCGAGGTAAGTTTAGCACGCGTGTTGCCAAAGCTAAGTTTGCCTATGCAGTTAGAAGTTTGTTGAGAAGTGTGGCAGAGTGCCTGGGCGTGGAGCGATTCAAACCGACAAAGTTTTGCCGGAATCGGGGGGTGCTCAAGGCGGAAATGGGACCTCTCGCCAAGTAAAGACCTTCTCCCAGCTGACTTCCTTGAGACGATCCTGGAGTAAGTAATCCAATCAGGCTCAGTCCCCGGCCGAAGTCAGAACCCCACTACTTGAGGGTTAGAAGTGGGGATTCCGGAGATTCCTGTGCGCGCGCCGCCCAGGCCTGACGTCAGCCCCATGCACGGCCCGGCCCAGAATGGCAGCTACGTATTAGGAAAGGCAAACAGATGCCTCGCTTCAAGTCAGTCGCCGTGGCCTCGGTTCTAACAGTGCCTAGCGAAGAAAAATGGCGACCGCAGTAGCCTTGGTAAGTGCTGAGAATTATCTGTGTGTGTGTACTGTGATCTCCGGTAAGTTCATAGCTCTGCTTTCACTTAGAGAGAACCTCGGGTAGCCCGGGGACAGAGGGGAAAGGCTGAACCGGACTGGACGCGAAAGGAAAGGCATCTGAGCGTGCGACATTCTGGGCATCCCGGCACAGTTACTCTCCTCTAAAATCGGATCTGATTTTGTACCAGGGGAATACAGCCGCTATATACACTCTCGACCAAGCATGACTTTACTAACTGGAAGGGTCAGCCATGGAGATTGCGCCTCGAAAAGCTGGGCGGCCCCTTGTTGGGTAGGTACAGGTACTATTTACCGATGTGTCAAGTGCTGTATGGGCGACAAAGGGCTTTATTTAGGGGGTCTTGATTTCCAATGTCGACCGCCTGGGGTTAACCATTAGATATTTATGGCTCATATTCAAATCGGAGGTTTGATTGTATTCTCATATCAACTGTAGATCACTCGCTTCGTTATGATGGCTCCGATTACGTCTGTCCCCTTGTCCTAGCCTCACGCAGATTCTGCTGGCTTCCTAAAACTGGGAAAATAAACTAAGTGCAAGCAGACGTCGTTTGTCTTAGAGAGTAAATGAAACTTGTTTGCGGAAAGTTCCGTTTTGGGGCAGAGGTTTGCCATATAAGACCGTAAGACCGTTAGATGAGATGAGATGTGTAGCCTGAAATCCGCCATACTGAGCCAACCAGAGAAGGGGTCCGTTCTGTTGTTTTTAACTTCAGGAATTCGGCTGGAAAGACGTTGGCTGGTGAGAGAGATGGTCTGTGGTGTTGGTGGGAGGGTTTTGCCGGTCGTTTCGCCGGCCGTAGTGTGTGTTATTTTGGGTGAGACATCGAGCATGTGTGGACTGCAGCTGTGTGTCATGAAGCTCCGGACAAAAATAGACGACAGAATTTTATCCGCGCCCAGTCACAGGAGACTAATCGGTGCCGGGGAGAGTGCACAGTCAGAGCAAATAGACCAGAGTAAACGTCTTGACTCGGTAATCAAAGGACATCTTTGTCTCGTCGAGTTACTTCACCTGACACTCTTGCCATCAACCGTGTCCGAAAGGTGCGCTCGCAGAGGCATGAAGAGGGCGGCTGGTCGTGTGGGCACTGTGAGGTTAATTCTGCCACTGCTGTCACCAACTGCAGATTTGGCGGAGGTCATAATAAACAGTTGTTAATTGTACTCTCGGATGTAACATGATACCGCTGTTATCTTACACAATAAAACGCAATACTGTATAGTACAGAGAGTGGTCAGAGATGATGCCAAATACAACTTTAGGTGAGACCGGCAAGGCTCGAGGTTCATTGGTGGGACACACGAAAACAGTTTACTGATATATATTTAAACGAATATATAAACTAAAACAGGCAGCTTTTGCAAACCATTGCATATGCCACAGCCATACAAATGTAAATTTGAAAAAAAGGACAACACACCAAAATGACAAATAACAAGGGCAGCATAGTATCAAATATCAATCATGATAAGAAAAGAAAAAAACAGACCTTAGGTATTTTTTCGGCGAAAGATGCTGAGAGCCTTGCCATAGATAGTATAGTTCAACTCAGCCATTGAATGTCAGCTGCTCCTTCCACAAAATTGTTCTGCTGCCGTGTGCACCTTCCAGTGCTAAAGATTTGGTAAACATTGTATGGTTGTAGACATTCTGGTGTCACTGGAACATGTTATTATGATCTAGAGTGTTCTGAGAACTAAATATAAACCGTTACGTCATGATCTTGTGATGTAAATCATAAACAGGAAGTAAACAGCTCCTATATTGGCGTTGACGCAGAGCTGCCGGACTATATCGGTCCGAGGTCAAACCCACCCTGTCACCACCGTATAAAAGCGAGAGCACTACGCAATGCCCATGAGAATACTGAGTTGGTTTGTACTGTGAATGTTTCGACTCTTGTGCTTCTGACAGGTTAGTGATAACATGACCTACTACTACCTAACGTCTCTTACAGCTGTGATAGAACGCACCGGTTGGTTAAGTGGCTAGCGCCTTTCCTCACTTGATAAGTTGCTACGCTGTGTGTACATTTTGCGGTCGTCTTTGAGCCTTGTAAAATTACACTCCCCCATTATGTCACTTTGTACAACGACTTAGCAAGTGATACACTTTTCTTGTTGTATATCATCACCTCTGTGAATTCCCTGTGTTATTGTATGTCTGTGATTCTCCGTAGGCTTCAGTTGATGACGTCTCTCGGAAGTAGTTTCGGTCACTCGGGAGAGATTCACGCGCCGCCGGACTTGGGCCTCGTCATGGAGAGCCTGGAGCGGGACCTGTCGTGCCCCGTGTGCCTGGAGATGTTCAACAAGCCGGTGCTGCTGCTACCCTGTCAGCACAACCTGTGCCGACACTGCGCCGAGGACATCCTCACCAACATGGGCGGCTGGGCGCGCTACGGCGGCTCCTTCAAGTGCCCGACGTGCCGAGATCAAATCACCCTGGGTCGCCAGGGACTCGACGGTCTCAAACGGAACATTCTGGTGGAGACGATCATTGAAAGCTACCGAGTGGCGCAGTCGGCGGGGATCAAGACGGCTCCTCCCGGGGGCGGGGCGTACTGCAGGGACCACAAGGACGAGAGAGTGAACTTGTACTGCGTGACCGACGAGAGGCCGATATGTGGGCTGTGTGTCATCGGACAACACAACCAGCACAACATCATCGAGCTGCAAACGATCTTCAAGGAAAAGAAGGTCAGTTGAAGTCCTAAAATATCTTAACATCGCCCAATAAATCCTGACACATTCCCCAAGCAGTAATAAGGAATTTAAAACTTCATCATGACGCAAACGCGAAGCAATATCTATGGTAGCTGTTGATTGATGCTATCCATGCACCAACAACTAGTGCAGAAAGTCGTGTACAACACGTCAATGTTGATACTGAGCCACACCTCATGCTAGCTGTTAACACCGACATACAGGTGAATAGAGTAAACTTACACAGTACTAGTCTTGGAAACATGATGTCATAAAAAAATGGTCCGTTTTGAAGACTTCCCAAATAGAAACACCATAGTTTTAACCTGTCATAGTTATACGTGTATCTGGCTTACTTATTTTTGCATAGTTATTTGGTAGGTTTAATATGGCAGTCCCTGTCAAATTATCATATGTCATGTTGGCGTTTTCATTAATGAGTGTATGGTAGCTTCTAACGACTTATTGTTTGCTCTGTATTTCTACAGGAAAAGATTGAAACGGAAATGAACAGACTTAAACAGAAGAACAGTGACATGTCCAAGGAGATGTCAGACATACAGGCCACCTTAAGGATAATAGAGGTAAGTTTACTCTACAGTGTGTCACATCAAAACAAACTATCCAAGAAGGAATATTAATGATCTGGCCATAATCTTGTTCTCTGTAACACACTCAATGCATTACGAGTATACAATGGTTGACCATGGCCAGAAATCCAATCCATTGCTAATCCTGTATCTTTATCTTTCAGTATTGAGTATTGTCTTACTGTCACACATACCGGCCTTCAGTATCCTAGCAACCCATGGCGCCTTTGTTTCTTCCATTTCTTGACAGAACTGTGCATAACAGCGATGATCCTCCACAGCTTCAATTTCACACTCACTACCCTCCAAGCAGAGGTTCGGCTACGGCTGTTTTTGACGTGATTTTAGACAATTTTGTCCAGTTTTCATTTGTCGCCAAGCCAGCCGGAGCCGAACCTCTGCTTGGAGAGTACGCACTCACATGTCATTAACGGCTCCTGCCTTTCCTCAACATTGAATTATACCTCAGCTGTTTTACATATTTCAGCTCCAATGACTGACCCAGAGAGGAATTTCCGTTTGCCATATACCTCGTTGTTAAAGATGGCTATTTCAGCATGGTTCATTCAGCATGGAGCGGTATAAAGTAGTGCATTCCTTCCTCAGCTAACCGACATTGCACCGCAGTCAGTATGACATCTGGAGCCGCGTAGGTCCCGTTTAGAACTTTTATTCAGCCTGTCATTCAGCATGGATCACTCATGGTTATTTGGTTGTTTTCTCGAGGCATGGTTGAGTCGTAGTGTAGAAAGGCTCACGAGGGGTAGGCGTAGACCTGTAGATGTAGACGTAGTGCCGTAGACCCTCCGTCGCGCGGTGTGGGGACCCCCTGACACCCCCTCACCCTGCGACACCACTGCTCTCGTTCAAGGGTGATCCCGGCAAGCGAAGGAAATTCAGATCCATTTACGGACTGCACGATCGCGACGTCGCAGACGTTGAAGTAAGTAGCGACGAGCTACATGTATGGAAGGTACACAGAGGAGAGTCTTAACCAATAAACAAACAAACAAATAAACAAATATTGTGTGAGTCACCGAAGACATTCCGCTTCCAAAATCGGTCCTCCTTTCTTGATGTACATTTTAGAACCTTTATTGCTGTAGCCTGTCGTGGTCTTGTTAGTATATACTAAAATTGTACAAATAACTATTAGGTATTACTTACGTTTTCTAAGTGTTGTCCACCGTATCATGGATAGTTTGAAAAAGAGTCTTTCATATTGCAGTCAGGAAAATCGAAGCTTTAACTGTACTACATCAGCGTACAGAAACGAAAGACTCGGACATATTCAGCTTCTTGCAATATACACAATATGTGTATTTATTTGTTATTTGTTTATTTTTCAGACCCAAACGCCGATAAATGACACATATTTTCCTTTCAGCTACTGTGATCATCAGGGTATGTTTGCGAACACGTAGGAGTGAGGCGTTGCACAGTTTTCCAATTATTCTAACCCCCATCTCTTGCTACTCACAGAGTAAATGTAAAGACACGAAGGCAAAGTTGCTATCGGAGTGCGAGTCGCTGATAACGTTGATAAATGAACGGAAGGACGCGCTGGTGGAGAAGCTGGAGAAGGAGCAACGAGAGAGCAGCCGGACGCTCAGGGAGCAGATAGCCTCCAGACAGACCCGGCTGGACAAGTCCAAGAAGACGGCAGCCTGGGTCGAGGACATGTTGGGCAAAAAGGACGTCGCGCAGTTTATACAGGTGCGTTCTACGAAATGGTAGCTAAGTTTGGGGGATCAGGGTGGGCAACCAGGGTTTTAGACATCAAGCAGTTCAGAATTCTTCCATATGTACGACCGTACAGAGATGATGAACATGCAGACATTCCTAGTCTAAGGAAAGATAGGTCGGAATGTGTCTGTGAAGTCTGTCTGGTATCCAGGGTTGCGTCTCGGTCATAGCCAGGATAGCAGAAGGGCGGGGGATGTTCCACTCAGTGTGTGTCCTGGAAAATCAGACTTGCGATTAATTGTCATTTTCAAAATGTTTTAGAGTCAAGGACTATGAAATAGGACATTGTGTAAAGTACTAGTATTATCAGGACGAGGTGACGCAAGATATTATCTTGTTGACGTACATTCCGTCCCCATGATAACCAATATATCCACCGTGATATATCTATAGTAGCCATACTTTAACATTTCGATTACGTATTCGCCACGCAGTACAGTAAAATGTACGCTACATTCCTGTTTCCTTGTTTGTTGGTTACGCTGTTTGTCAGTAACACCAGCTCTCAATATTATGAATACTAGAGTTCCACGACCTCATACCTTCGCCAAATGATTTTAACCTTTATGACTGACGTATTAGGAGTGTTTCTCATCAATCATAAATCATACCAGTTGATTGTCTTAAAATATAACATGTCCAAAGTATGAGCTTAACAAATTTATCATCAATTATGCAAAGGAGGCCCTTATTAGCATAATTTGATTCAACGATGTTCACATTCACATAACGTCCCGATGCCACAAAAAAGGATGAAATGTATGAAATTGCAGTCATTTGCCAGTGTGGAATAATAGAAGTTACTCATTAAGTATGCAAATAAGGCCCACATTTGCATATTTTCTATCTATCAACAGTCCTCTCTTCCTCAGTTACAATTTGAATTGTCATATCATGGAACAAAGCGGATTTTTAAAGTTACCTTATTAATTATGCAAATTAGAATCTGATTTGCATAATTATCATCCAATCATACTAAGCATCACACAAGCTATCCACATACCAAAAATCATGACCATCCATCAAGGCCATCATGTTATAGTATTTTCTCATTAATTATGCAAATGAGGTCTTCATTTGCATAGTTCATATCAATTAATATTTCTCTCTTCCTCAGTTACATATGTCACATGTTTCAGAGTCCTATCATGGAATTTGGCGGATGTATAAACTTTCCTCATTAATTAAGCAAATTAGATACTGATTTGCATAAGAGGTGTCTAATCATGTACATCATCACTCAAGCTATCTACCTACCAAAAATCATTACCATCCATCAAGCCCTTCTTGAGTTATTCCCTGTCAAAGTCAGACGTAAAACCTGCTCCTGCAGTTCCAAAAAAAGCCGCTAGGGGGCCCAAACCCACACCACTTACTCTCTGTCCAAAGATCTATCTACCACTCAAAAATAAGTTCCATAGCATGTCCAGAACACGAGATATCAAAACAGGAAGTTCCGCTGCAGTACTGTTAGAAGCCGCTAGGGGGCACAAAATCTAATCGTTTTTAGGTCTCATCAAAACCTACCAACATACCAAATACCAAGACAATCCATCAAGGCATTCTCGAGTTATCCTGTGCCACTACAAACAGACAAACAAACGCTACCCTCTGCATAACCTTCTCGGCGAAGGTAACAATGTTCTTGTTACACTACTAGTAGTAATGACAGAAGTGCTGACCCATTTAGACCTTGAAATCAAACACGAAATCTAAATAACAACTTCGCAGAAAGTGATACAAAGTCGACACCTGCAGTGATCATAGAGATCCGGCTTTCAGGTTCTGCTCTATATACTTTGACATTTACCCTGCAGATAAAAGAAAACAAGCAATTCAACTTCAAAGCGATCTGCTGGAGGCTAGATCAAGTAATCGACACTAACTTCCACCTTGAAAACGTATTTTGGAAAACCTATATGGAGAATACTCGACCACTGAACCACGTCGTGGGACACGAACCCCCTCTCCAAAAGTAGAGCAATGTTCTCTCTGCTAATGGGGGCAAGGCGTTACTGGCCTCATTTAGGGACTGGAGTGTTTCTGGATCGCTCACCCTGTAGTGATCTTCCACTGTAGCGTGGAGAGAGAGGGTGGACGAAACACTGGCCGTTTGTTTTCCGTGTTGGATTACGACATACCTGACGACTTTTGCGACACTTGTGCACTTGTCGGTCCAGTTCCAAGGGGCGATGTGCCGGTTTGAAGTGGTTTTGGCACCTCTGGCCATTAAGCGACAGGAGATAAGGCATGTGCCTGTAGTGTCCGCAAGAGCTTAACACAATATGTGTCCTAAATATCAGAATATTTGACAGGCAGATCCTAGGTTAAACCCGATACTACTGAAATGACACTTGAACGTATATGGGTTCTCCCGAAAAGGTTTTCAGTGATAAACGCATTTCTTTTCAATCCCAGTGACATCCTGGCAAACTCAGTATCATCTTGGCACAGGAACTGTTGATAACACACGATAGAGAGGAAATGTACAACACCACATCAGATGAACCGATATGTCAGACATACAAGGGGTACCGTCGAAAATATGTAGAGAGGTCATATCCAAAAGATATTGTGACGAACGTTGCTACACAAAATGATGTTGATATAACATGTTGTGTTGACCATCTCCTGTTACAATTCTGTGCAGCTAATGTTAAATGTTCTTATCTCTTTCACATCGTTCCTGTCCCGAGCAGAATGTCCCAGAACTTGAAGAGAAGTAAGTAGATGAGGCATGTCAGTGTAGTGACTCTAACTTTTGAGTGGCCATGACAAGTTTTAACTATTAACGTTTAACAAACAAAACAAGCGTCATGAAAATATCGAGACAGCGTCATATTTGACATATTAGTAGGTCATGAATTCTATCATGTCTATCACATCGTCGGCATTCCATGTACATGACTGGAACTGTCTCATAGCCTTGCACTACCGAGCATGCGCAAGAAGTGCTCGGTGCGGCATTATGTAGCTACGCAAGACAATCCATCCCTGCCTAAGAAAAAGTTGAGATAGCCTATCATAAAGTGACAACCAACATCAACAGGTTACAGCTGGCGTTCTAAGCTTTGACTCTATCGGCGATATACGACCTATAAGATTCTTCTTTTCTGACGCTGTCCTAACGTCAGCCACC